>NC_066619.1:228130087-228449530 GCF_025201925.1 Gopherus flavomarginatus | reverse complement strand
AATCTGCTGGCGGGCCAAGAGACATCTTGTTTACATTAGCCGTTCGCAGATATGGCCCTCCACAGCTCCCAGTGGCCACAGTTCGCCGTTCCTGGCCAATGGGAGCTGTGGGAAGTGGTGGCCAGCACATCCCTGCGTCCTGCAGCTTCCCACAGCTCCCATTGTCCGTGAATGGTAAACCATGGCCACTGGGAGCTGTGGGGGGCCGTGCCTGTGGACGGTCAATGTAAATAAGATGTCTTGTGGGCTGCCAGCGGATTACCCTGATGGGTCATGTGCCGAAGCTTCCCCAACCCCTGTTGTAGAATACAATTATGGCAAGGTTTATCGCCTGCTCACTTTGCCTGTTTGTTGTTTTTTCAAGAAGAATATAAGGGAGGGAATACATTTAAAATATCAGTTGCATTTTTTTATGTAATCAAAGGAATTATGGCAGAGAAACTGAATGATGATCAGTGTATAGACTAAATCAGACACTTGCAGTTCTTTCTTGCAAGACCAAACTCAGCTGAAAGAAGAATTGATGAAGTACAGTAGCAAAAAAATGAAAATGACATCAATACAGTACATATACATGGTAATTGGGTCAAAGAAGACCAACTAGATGACATATAGAAAGCTATTAAGATAACGGATATATAAACACATGAATAAATTTGGACTAAAGAAAGATGTGTTACAAAAATGAGTAGACTCTTCAGGGTCTGGGAGCTGATAGTGAGAAGAGGCTGTTGGTTTGAGGTGGGACTAATAGGTTGACCTGAATTAAGGTACTTTATGTATATTCATCAATGTCTCTGATAAAGACTGTTAAATTACTAGCAATGAATTAAGACTAGATGATTTACTCCTGGAGGAATTCTGCACCACTGCACAATGCAGACTTTTGCAGAATACTTGGTTCTGCTTCAGTGTAGGGACCTGAATTAGATGACCTCTTGAGGTCTCTTCCAGCCCTCTGTTTCTTTCTTTTTGGATTCCTTTTTTTAAAAGTTTAATAAAGAAATAAAAAATACAATGTTAAATGACTTACTGCTTGTATGTTACCAAATACCACACATTTCACAAGCTATCCAGTGCAATTATACAGTGTCGAAGCTTCAAGAACATATATTACAAAATCAGACTAATACACAGCCAGAACATGTTATGATGGGGGTAAAACACACACAAGCATTCACATATAAGTAAAAAGGGAAAGCGGGGGCACAAGAAGGGAAAAGTGGAGATAGCGCAAACAATGGCTGACATCTCAGCAATCTTGATACATTTGAATAAAGAAACATTGTCCAAATTTCTTCACATTTATTTACTTGCCCTCTGCATGGATGAGTTAGTCTTCATTTGCTACAATTCAGACACTTCTGAATACCACTGCTTTAGTCTGGGAATAAGCCTGCTCTTCCATTTTTATAAAATCATGGGCTTGACACTCTTTGCGGCCCTCAAGAATCAGTGTAGTACATATGTAAGCTATGATATAGTTTTCAGCTGAGGTTTGATTGCTGAAGCCAAGCGTTATTTTAATTATTGTGTCTGTCTCTTTCCACAGTTGCCTGACTGTTGGACAGTCCCCCAGCATATGCATCAGGATCCCTTTTTCTTCAGTTCAGCACCAACAAATATCAGAGAACAAAGTCCCCAGCCCTACATTTCTATGATTCTATAACCTTCTCTTATGTAGTTTGGGGAGGGCGTACCTGAGAACTCATTAGAGCAAGGATACAAAGAGGAGGCATACGTATGGTTGCTTTTTCTACCTCTCCATCCCTTCCCAAACAGGAAACAGGTTCAATAAACCAGGGCCCAGTGCAGGGCAGCAAGGAAGAACTGACCATTAATCTGTACTTATTGCAAGAGATTTTAAATTGAGGGCTGTTGCTTAGCTTTAGCTGAGAAGAAAAACAAAGCTTTGGCTTTGTTTCTGGACTAGGCAGAAGAAAGCCAGAATGAGACATCCTGACACCTTGCAAATTGGGCCAGAAGGGAAAAGCTCAGAGATCTGTGTGCCAAGGGGTAGGATGCTTCTTTCCTGTTACCCTTGGCTATGACTGTTCTTCTGTAGATCTGTTTTCATGCGTATACAGAACAATGTTTAAAATTAACTTTATCAGTATAAACTGACCTTGTGCTGTTCCTGTGCTGAGCTGGAGAGTGATGGTATGGGAGTTTGGGGCTGAAACTTGGAGGGACATGAACTGGAGGTTGAGGATTGGGGTGGTGGTGATATATGGAGAGTGGCCAGGCTCTTGGGTTTTAAAATAGAGTGTTTTATTTTTTTGGTATGGTTTGTATGGAAGGAGTGAGTGCGCTGGTAAGGAGAAAAAGTACTGGCAAGACATGGATGTCAATATGACAAGAGATCAGGTTGTCAGATGATGGAGTGTAGGGGATCAGGAAAAGCAATTTTATTCATATGAAACTTTAAAATGCTTAACTTTCTGGATATAAAGCTTTAAATACTTTAAAGCTTCGAATGTGGATAAGAGCCTTTCCCTCCACCATCCACTTTTCTATTTCCTACCCATTTCCCCTTTCACCACACTAACCTATCTCTTATGGAATTGCTGAAGTCTTCAAAAAAGAGTCCTGCTTTGTAAGGTCTGTCAAAGAAGGACTTCCCTCTGCTGACCTTATACACCAAACCTGTTTATATTTGTCACTCTTTTGGAAAAAAACAAACAACAAAACCCACAAGAAATAACACCCTGTAACAGTGTGGGACTCACCCCTGCAGTGCCTCCTGCTGGTAGTCCTGGGAATTAGCGTTCCCAGCTCCGGAGCACCCTCTGCAGGCTGCTGTCCCACTTGTGCTGAGCCCAAGTCCTTCTTGGACCCCAGTGCCCCTTTCAGGCCAGGGTGCTGCCCCCTGGCAGTACCCCCACAGATCTGGGTCTCCCCTCCCCAGGGAACCCCCACCCTCTAGCCCCACCTCACCTCAGACTATGGCTACTGCCAGTCTCGATCTGTCCCCATTCACTGGGGTAGACTGCAGTATATGTGCCACTCATCACTGGCAAGTGGGGGGTTTTGTACCTGCTGCCTCTGGCTGCCCTCTGCAACCCCAGTACCTTTTTTGACCTTTAGCAAGGCCTGCAGCCTAGGGGGTTTCTAGGCCAGAATTCCCCAGCTCCTTGGACCTTCTCCCAGCTCTGCCCCACAGTACCCTTTTCTGGCCTTTAACGAGGCCTGCAATCTGGGGGATTTCTACGCCAGAGCTCTCTAGCTTCTCTGGCCTTCCCCCAGCCCTGCTGCAGTCTTGGTACCCTCTCAGCTTTCAGGCAGCCAGGCCCTTCCCTCTCTACTACTAGAGAGAGACTCTGTCTCTGGCTTCTGGCCCCAGCCTTCTTATAAGGGCCAGCTGGGCCCTGATTAAACCAGCCTTGGCCTGATTGGGGTGTGGCCCCCAGCTGAGGCAGCTTTCCCCAATCAGCCCCGCTTTTTCCAGCTGTAGCCCTCTCCAGGGCTGTTTTAACCTCCTATTCATCAGGAGTGGGGCAGCCGCCCCACTACACACCCTAAACAAAAACCCCAGGGATATTCAGAAACAGGTAACTTCATTAAAAAGAGTTGTTTGAAAATATGTTACATTGGCAAACTAACATTGCCAAAAAAGTATTAAATTTTCCTTATAAAATGTATATACCATTTTTAAAAATAAAAGATATGGGGACCAAAACCCCAACATTAAAAAGCTATGACTGGGTTGACCATGTAAGTCATGACATGATGGTGAGTGATGAAAGTTTACATGACAACTCGCTGAGTCCCTTAACTGTTCAGTTCCAGATTTCTAATGTTTGGGGGTTTTATACTGTTAGTTTGGGTGCCAATGAGACTCCCTTAAAACATACTTTCAACCTTAATACTTTGTTTAAAAAAAGATTCTTGTTTGTGAATAGAAAGGTTAATTTTGAGGCTGAAAGGAAAAGTGTTGTAGATTTTGTTTGCTTGGTTTTTGGTAAATCCTATTAAGCAAAATAGGTCAGCAGATGAGGTAAACCAGAACTAACCTGCTATTCATAACATTGAGAAAATACTGCTACTCAGTTTTGTGACAGTGCACTTAAGGGAAATGGCCACCTCCAGTTTTTAAAAGGCACAGAACTATAACATGATATAAGATCATTGTAAGTAGTAGACAAGATTGCCAAGAGGATTAGTAAACAGAAGTCTGAAAAATCTTTTTTTCTTTTATTTGTCAGAGATATGCTTTCATGAAAGTTTTTGAAGATTGCCGATAATTACTAAGAGATTTAGTTTGGATAAGCTTTAAAAACTTCAAATAGAAATTGGAGTCTTTTTTACTCTTACCCCCCTACTTTGTCAACACCACTGTACTTTCCTTTAGAATTTGCCTGGCTTTTTGAATCTTCCGGAATGATCTATCTGTTTTGGTACTCATGCTGCTTCAATAAAACTTCCCCAACTCTGAGACTTATGCGGTAAAAGGTGCACCAGAATTTGCATGAGTTAAATAGACAGGGAGCAAGCTGTAGCACTGGGGTAGGCAACCTATGGCACGGGTGCCGAAGGCGGCATGTGAGTGGATTTTCAATGGCACTCACATTTTCCGGGTTCTGACCACCAGTCGGGGGAGGGGGGCTCTGTATTTTAATTTAATTTTAAATGAAGCTTCTTAAACATTTTAGAAACCTTATTTACTTTACATACAACAATAGTTTAGTTATGTATTATAGACTTATAGAAAGAGACCTAAAAACGTTAAAATGTATTACTGGCATGCAAAACCTTAAATTAGAGTGAATAAATGAAAACTCGGCACACCACTTCTGAAAGGTTGCTGACCCCTGTTGTAGCATAACTAAGGCTGCAAGTTTGTCATAGAGGTCAAGAAAGTTATGGATTCTGTGACCTCCGTGACTTCTGCAGTGGCTGGTGCAGCTGGCCCAACGGCTGCTTGGGCGGCCCCTGGGCCACCCACACCGGGCGCTGCTGGGGCAGTCTCAGGCCACCGCCTCTCTCACTTCCCACCCTCAGCAGCAGCAAGAGTTTGGGCAGGGCATTCAAGACTGGGGGTTGGGATGTGGGAGGGGGCCCTGGGCAGCGCTTACCTCATTGGGGCTCCCCAGAAGTGGTGACATCCCTCGGCTCTTGGGGGAGGCATGGCCAGGGGACTCTGCGTGCTGCCTCTGCCTGCAGGCACCACCCCTACAGCTCCCATTGGCCGTGGTTCCCGACCAATGTGCGCTGCGGAGCTGGCATCCAGGGAGGAGGCAGCACACGAACTGTGTGGCCACACCTCTGCAACTGCCTCGGAGCTGAGGGATGTCGCTGCTTCTGGGGAGGTGTGGGTAGGGAGCCTGCCAGATCCGCCAATCCCTCTGGCCCCCCAGCACCAGCACAGGTCTCGGGCTGCGTGCCGCCCCCCCACACCCCGATGCCTCAGCACCAGTGGGGTCCTGGGCCTCATGCCACCGTCTGCCCAACCCCCAGCACGTGTTGGGCCGCCTCCCTAAGAACCCGTGGCACCCCTGGGCTTTCCCCCTCCCCAAGATTTAGTATGGGGAATATAGGAGAAATCTATGAAGTCTACGGATCTATGGGTCATTAATTCTTGTTTACTGCCCGTGACCTGTCCATGACTTTTACTAAAAATACAAGTGACTAAAATGTAGCCTTAAGCATAACTAAAATTGTCAGGGATGGAATCTTCTAATGACTGGGGAGGATGGGTAATATATGCAAGTAATGAAGAATGTTGGGAGAGGGAATCCCTTTAATGAACTTTTAAAAAGGTTGGGTTGAGGCTGTACCTGAGGATCGGCCTGGAATTTTTTTTTAGCAAACCTGTTCACCCATTCTTAATATTTAGAGGCTTTATGAATGAGATTAAGTGTGAAAAATGTATTGTGACTTGGTGAAGAATTGAAGAAAGAATTGCTTTCTTCTAACACCGAACTCTGTTTCAATAAGGAAAACAATATGTATTTCTAAAGATATTTTGTCTCTCCTTCAATATAAAGTGTCTGACTGGAATCTTTCCCAGACAAAATTCTACCTAGTTTCCAACTATATGTATAAATAAATAGTACACAAATACATAATAAATTAATCTATGAAAGCTAGTATACCAGTACAGTAGATTAGGCTGCCGTTATAGGCTTGAAGGCAGATGTAAGATATATTTTGGTTCTAATCTGAAAAATGGAAGCAACTACATTCATGGTAATGGGATTGCTCTTAATTCAAAAAACAAAAGTCTAAATACTGCAACATATATAGGGTGAAATCCTAGTTCCACTGAAGTCAGTGGCAAAACTCCCATTGACTTCAGTCTTCTTAGTGTATGTGCGGTGTGCCTCAGGTGGTGTGTGACCAGGATTCATCTCCAAATTTGATCCACTTGTTGGCTCATTAGCTTCCTCGGCCTGAGCTGGATACTGACAGGGAGTGCAATGTGAATTCTGATCCATGCCTCCCATTGACATCAGTGGAACATGATTTCACCATTGTCGTTTAAGATCTTGCAGGGCTAAGTAGTGACATGAGTTAAATTCAAGCATGTCTTAAAACTTCCTTGCATACCGTATGTCGCTTTGTTTTTATTGTCACACTCAGCACTTAAGAAATGTTAAAGTATGTGTCTGACAATGCAGTAAATACTATTGGAAGTGTCTCCATGGAAACATAAGCAACACTACTTGAGATGGTCTGAATTGCCTCAAAGTGCACGGAACCTCAACATATCCTCCAAGTACTGCACCTGAATAGAAGAGTATGCTAAAACTTCCTAAGTGATCAATTATCCATAGATCCTCTTGAGTCACTGTGATCTGTTATGGTTATACTTCTTCAGTAAATTCTTAAAATGCAACCCTACTGTGAAAGATGACTGGGCAGAAATGGTACTTGTGCTTGTTTCCTGTGTTTATTCAGAATTGTATCTGCTAATATTAGAGATAAAAATAATTGTCCGCTCTCTTTGCCCTGCAGAAGTTGCACAAACTAAGAGGGAATGAGCTAGATTCTCTTTTTTTTCATGTGTATCATAAACAGAATTGTTAACTAAAACTCTGATTGCAAGGATAATCTGTTACATCTGTGTAAATGCACTGAAGAGGATGGATTGCACAAATTTCACTGAAAGCGTAACCTGAATGCAACTGGTTTGCACGTGTATAATTTGAGAGCACAGTTTGGCCTACAGGATCTTTTATTACTGCTGATGGATGTCCAAGAAGGAAAGGACCCAGCTTTCCATTCTCATCCCACGGTAACTTTGCAGGGCAGGCAGTTAGAAAAAGATCTTATCCCTGTACATTTGATTTGGAAATCATTGGAAAATGTTAAAACTTGGAACCCCAAAATGCCACAATTACAGTCACTTCTCAGGACTGTAGTGTCAGTGTATATGCGATCTTAAAAAAAATTCTTAGTGGCAGAGCTGAAAAACTATTAGTTTGTACGCAGCAAACATTTTTTCCTAAATTAAATTTGACTGTTTTGATATATTTTAAAATATACAGAAATGCTAATCTAAAATGTAGAAGAATATTTGGGCCTTCTGGAAAGAGCTCTGTGTGTGTGGTTTGCACTGCACAGAAGGGGTCTTGTTTGTCCCCAGAATGCTTGAATATGCCCTAGAAACACAGACAGGGATCTCCAGTAAAGAGGGATCTCCAGTAAAGAGGATCAAGAAGCTTTACTTTCTTCATGGGAGGGTAGTGGGGGACTGATAACCCTTGTAATCTTCGCTTTTAACAATGACTTCTAAAAATAAAAACGATTTTGAATTGTATGATACTACTGTATGGATTATAGACTTTCTCTCAGCCTAAGAGAGTCTCTGATACTGAGAAATTTATTAGCTTCCTAGTTTTGCATTTTGTGAGTTGTCTTGGAGGTGAGAAAAAAGTGATTAGTAAGAAGTTCACTTTCACAGAACTTGTTAACAATTGGCAGAAGCAAATACTTGATGCACTTATTGTTTTTTCTTCAGTAAATGGGGTCTGCATACAGTGTCTCCTTCCTCCTTCTCAACGTGGATTATGGATTATTTCCTTCAGATCACAAAAAGTTTCTCGCCTGTTTTGCCAAGTGATAGAATAGCTTTACGTAGCCAATTATTTTAACTTCTGCTAAAAACTGAGGGGGCAGCATAACAAGTGACTGCATACAGTCTTGCAAGATAAATCTGTGGTGATACTTGTACAGGACCCTTGTTTAGCATATCTACAAATGTAGAAATTGAAAAAATTCACAGCAACTTCATCTAGATTGTCCCTAATGAGGCTGAATTTTTATTTTTATTTTTATATGTATTTTATTTTTGGCTATTTGGTTTGTTTTATTTCTGACCTACAGTCCAAGGTAACTCTTCTCAAGTGTCCCCAAAGGGTAATTTTCAACCAGTTGTTGGCACTCGGCCATTTATGAGCCCAGCCCTGCATCTGGTCTACAACACCAATTTCAACATTTAGTCGTTGGGAGGGCTACAAGTCAGAGGCAGCTTGGTTTTATTTCACCCCTGTAGTTTTACTTGTGTGTTACTTTTTCAGGTGACTAAATGTTTATATGTTTGAAATCAGAACTCAAGAAACCCTACATTTGTGACCACCCAGAAAACATGCCTTTTCCTTTTAATCACTGAAATCTAAACCTCATCCTTAGGAAGCTTTCTGAAAAAATACCTTCCATTTGTAGTTTAAGACTGTTATCTCTTGGTAGATGCTAACTGCAAACATCTCTTAAGCTTGTTCCCTTTGTTGGAAGTGTTTGGACTCCTCTCTAAAAACAAACTTCATGTGGCTAGTTTCTTGGGTGGTTTAAAAAAAAAAGAACTACTGTTTAAGATCTGTTAATTGTTGTCTTTGACTTAATAGTTTCAAAATCGTTTGAGTGGCAAAACCAACTAAATGGTATGCCAGTGAAATGAATAAAAGGTTAGAGTGACATTATAGCTGTTTTGTTGCTTAGATATTGCTTTCAGATTTTTAAATATTAATAAAAGTTAACTGTATCATTGCTCTTCATTTTTAAGCTGTTGTTTTTCTCTGCATTTGTGATGAACAGGTTGAAATACTAATTTTTTCTTTTTGATATTGCCTCCATAGAAGCATGTGTCTAGCTACATGGCCAAGGAATATTTACAAGCAGCAGTTGGCAGTTAGGGGTGCATGTGCGTGTCCCATAAAACCAATATTCTGTTATCAGATTAAACAGTGCAAAATAGAAAAGAGACTCATGCGGATTGATATCCTTTGGGATTTTACTCTAGTTAGTTATAGAGTCACTTGATAGTAGCAATATGCCAATCGACACAAATACGTATGTATGTGTGTGTGAGAGAGAGAGGAGAGAGAGAGAGAGAGAGAGAGAGCGCTGAGGGATTGGAATGTCCACCTGCAGCCACAGGATGAGATGAAAGGTCTTTGGCAGTATCCCAAGAGTTCAAGTACTCCACGCATTTACAGACTTCAGAACTTCATATGAAGTTATGCCATTTAAGCGGTTTCTTAACTTTTTAGAGGAGTTCTGTTTGTTCCTCACAAAGTATAGCAGTATTGATAATACTAGCTATTGAACCCAGGATATCCATAGAAAGTTTACACCTGTAGAACCTGTTGCATATGAAATTGTCCACACTTGCACTTTACACATGGAAGTAATGAAAAAAATAGTATTTTCTTCCCTTCCTATTGCATGTTTTCTTTCAAACTGTCCTGTGTACAAGTTTTAAGTATTATCTGAAGTTTGATTCCCAAGGTGTCTTCTAGTATAGTTAGACTTTTGTGATTTTTTGAAACAAAGGTGCCCTTGAACTTTTCTCTCCAAATACATAGTGAAAGTTTTCCTCTTGTCTGAGAGTAAGGTCTGGTCTATACCCCTGAGCGACATAGTTATACTGATCTAACCCCTGTGTAGAGAGCACTATGTAGACAGAAGAATTTCTCCCACCAACATAGCTGCCATCTCTCTGGGAGGTGGATTAACTAGACCAATGGAAGAACTCTCTCCCCTCTGCTTAGAGTGTCTTCATTAAAGCACTAAAACGGTGCGGTTGCATCAGTGAGGCTACGCTGATGCAGCATTTTAAGTGTAGACTTGTTCTAAGCTTGCCAGTTTTCATGTCTAAAGGATGTTTGTTGTTGAAATTTACAGGGGGTTGAAAATAAAATTAATAGGACCCGGTTGGTAACCTTAGGCCCTTATCCTGCAAAACTTTTATGCATGCATTTAACTTTACACCTTTTCCATTTACAACTTGCTTTATAGTGAGTCTTGAAGACATTGGTGAATGTAATAGAACAATTTTTCCTTCATACTTTCTTTTTGTCTGTTAAGATTGCAGAAAGCAGATCAGACCTTGAAGATCTGGACCTTTATGCAACTTCTCGAGAGCAACGGTTTCGTATATTTGCCAGTTTAGAATTTGAAGGCCAATTATATATGACCCCATATGACTTCATTCAGTCTGTTACAAGTGATGCACCTAAACGTAAGTATGATTTTTGTATGAATGAAGTTCCTGTGTTAAATGCTGATGATGCATGTTATCTTTCAACTTGTTTTAAGTTACTGTTTCTGTTTTCCTTGATGTGAAAAGGAACTGCTGAGGATCCAAAAGGAGAATGGAGAATTCCAGAATTCATTTTAATGGTATCCAGAAGATTTGTAGGGTTTCTCATACTGATTGCCCTTAAATTAAAGCCAATTTTGTAATTCCTTTTTAATCCCTTAGAAGTCTTTAGTTAAACATTTTGTATTGTCTTATTGGTCACACTTTGCATAATAGGCATACATTTTGTATCACAATTTTCACCATTTTAAATTGTCATCTATTTTGTTTTTATTTTTTACTCTTTCAAGATTGTGTAAGGCATCTCATGGCCAAAGAGCAAATAACACTCTGAGCAAGAGCCTCAGACCCCGTGGGAATCAATTTTCTGCATTTACAAATTCACAGAAGAAGCTCTCTGATAGTTTATTTTCCACTTTTTAACACACATCTTTAGTTGGTTTGTTATAAATGTCAGTTTCAACACCAATAAGACAAGTGCGCAGGCAGACTGAGTAGTAGGACATAACATTACTATCTATTTATTATTACAATATTTGTATTACTGTAATGCCTACGATCCCTAATCATGGACCAGACTCCAGGGTACTAGGTACTGTACAAACACAGAACATTCTTAACTGGCTTGATTTTCTGGCTTTCAAACTTGGAATGCTGAGCTCTGGTGGCAACATTCACAACTCCTGGGAAAAGTGAGTGCCTTGTGTTGCTTAGGAGTGATTTATGATAACTGACTTGAGTTGTTGTCAAAGTCCTTCTTTCTAAAGTCAACAGCACAAAGAGTGCTGAAACCATCACCAGGGAACTGGCAAAACCAGTTAATGCAGCTTAAGCAGAGCTTGAAAGATTCTTTGCAGACTACAGTTTCCTTCCCTTTTCTCTTAGCAGCAACTGCACAAAAGAGGCTGCAGCTGTCTGAATCAAGTGATATCAAAACTGCTACAACTCTTGAAGTTTGCGGTGGTTAACCAGGTTGGTCCCAGAATATTAGAGAGACAAGGTTGGTGATCTTTGTGTAAGTTTGAAAGCATGTCTCTCTCACCAACAGAAGGTGGTCCAATAAAAGATATTTCCTCATCTACCATGACAACTCTTGGAAAAAGATATAATGTCCTTCCATTAATGAGGACTAAGTTGATGGAATACCTCCACCCTCCCAGCAGAGAGTAGCCCAGAGACCCCCATCCATTGCCAAGAACCACCAGCTGAACTTCCAAAACTTTGAAGTTTTGACCCAGGAAGCAGCATTTAACACTTTCTTTGTTTCTTGTCCCTCCCCAACCTTTTCCTGACTTAGAGGAAATAAATTGGAGCCCCGTTCACAATGCAGAGATGCCAGTCATCCCTGATTTTCAGTAATCCTGGCATATGCGCAAACTATGCAGTGACAGTCTGATAGGAAGTAAGCTGCAGTGATTTTGAATGGGTTGGGGTGCTGCTGGATTCACCATCCAGGTCACAGGCTGTATGTTGCACTCCAACTGCTCTGTGTGGACCTTGCTCAACTACAGTAAGACACTCTAGGTACCTAGAGTGAGCCAGCAGAGTCCACACAGGGCAATTAGGGCTCAACATGCAGTCAGAGGCTTTGGTGGTGAATCCAGTGCCTCAACCCCACTGATAATCACTATGTAGACCCTCACTACACAGTTTGCAGAGGAGGAGAAGCTGGAGGGGCAGGAGGAGGCAGCGATGGTGGAGGAAAAGAGAAGAAAAATGACAGGAGTGAGAAAAGGACAAGGGTCATCCCAGGAAGGAGATCCAGGCCCGGGACTGGTCAACATAATAAAGAGTCCCAGGCGGCATAGAAGGGCAGCTTTCCAAGCATTGATCCTCTCCTTCTCCCTGTTTGGAAGTGGGAGTCAGGAGCACAATGAGTGGATCCAGGCTCCCCCCTTGACCTAGATAGGAAGGGGAGGAGGGAGACGTCCTGATTTCCCCAAGGGGAGGTTAGGAGAGGGGAGAGGTCCAAGTAACCTCCCTAATTCCTCCCTATTTTTTTAATTAACATCCCTAGAAGTCTCAGAGCAAGGTTGGCATCTCTGACAACATCAAATACCAGCTATACATCAGGATTCAGGTGGCTACTCCTCTACCATCCTCCAAACAGACTAATGCCTCACTTTATATAAAGCCACCCGCTTGCAACACCACTTTCAGATACTCGGAAGTAGAGGCTTCCCACAGTATAGCAATAACACCGTACTCTGGTGCTGAGCACATGTATCATATCTTGAACAGCTGTTGCAGCTCCAGAACTCTCCAGCAGTTCACTTTCACTCCATCATTCTGGGAGTTGAGTAGTTTGGTGACACACTAGTTGTCCAACACACTGCTAAATTCCTGTCATTGCCGATTAAGCATGCTTCTTATAATCATCCTCCACAGTATAAATCATAATATGGAAAAAGAAAGAGAGAGAACATTAGCCAAAGCTTGGAAAGAAGATCACCAGACACTACTACCTCCAATCTGGTGCAATAAGCAGCCAGCTACCACACATGGATCCAAAATAGATAAACACAAGGATTTCGTCCTCAGCATAAGATCTCTAGTCAATAAGGGCTTGATCCTCCTGCTATTGAAATCAGTGCAAAAGTCCCATTGACTCTGATAGCATAGGATCAAGCCTTACATCATTCACAATCCATGATCTTATTGCCAGTGGGGTGCATTACCTGATCTCTGTTGCAGAAGTCCACCTGGCTGATATTGCAAGTCCAGTGTAAGCTCTCCCAGGATATGCTATTGACATACACCAAGGGAGGAGATTCTGAAGTGGAGTAGCTGCTTTTCCCTTCTGAACTCAAATGCAGTAAACCTTATTTGAATCAAAATCCTTTGAATGCATGTAGTTAATCTCTGAGGCCAGAGACAGTACTAATCTGCACATCCTGCTAATCTATAAACCCTTAGAGATGCCGTCAGACTTGTTGATTAACTTTACAAAACTAGTAGCATTAGGAGACTTCGGAACTGAAAGTAATTATTACAGGGATAGCGTAAGAGTGTGTGGCTAAATGTAAGAGGATGAAATTAAGGTGGTAGCCCTGCTGTTTGAGTTATTTTAAAATTAGAGAGGGGAAGGGCTAGCAAATGTACAATGTGAGCAATGCCATGGGGGGAAGGACTGGATGACTGTCTGGTATTAGATCTTTCCCGTTTCCAGCTTCTGATTCCATGAACATTTGAGTTCTAATCTTTTACTGCCTCGTTTGCTGTGTAGACTTCGAATACGCCACTGATTTGCTATGTGGAACACAGCTATTGTAATTTTCTGGGTCTGTTTCCTTTTCTGTGAACTGAACTAATATTTCACAGAGGTGTTGTGAGCATTTAATTAATTAAAATTTGTATATAGCTGTGAAAATGTAATTATTTGTATTACTATTATTGTTCCTATTGCTATCATTTTGAAGAGATCGCTAGCTGTCTGCCCTGTTCTATTGAACATAGAATTACATGGAATGATGACTTTTTCAATCAAAGATTAAATATTAAATAAAATCATGTCTTTAATTTTTTAAACTTTAAACTGCTATGGTTTGGGCTTGTAAGGGCTGTTCATATATCTTATGGAGAACATAGGAGAGCAGAACTCACACTTAAACTTTCAGTGGATGAACACTAGAAGAGCTTTGAGTTTTGTCAGAAAGCAAAAGTGCCCTTTGAAGAGTAATAGTAGTAGCTATTTACTTTTGCTATATAGAAAAGCTAATAATACTAGACTTGGATGAGATTTCTGGTAGAATAAATACAGCTATTGTGACTGACTTACCCTGGAAATCTTATAAACCTTGGAAAAGTCAAGAGTGTGTTTACTTCCTTTTTGATTAAACAGTGACTGAACATTGGATAATAGTAGTATGGTAAAAATGTGAAATATTTTTCATAACTAAACATTTAACTTTAGACAGTTGTAATAAAATGATAGTATAAAATAAAAGCTATAACTAGCGTTAAAATTATATTCCTATATTTCTAGTGAAGGATTGGGTTTATGAAATAAATCAGAGTGTATTATCTGAAACTGTTTATGAGAAGTCAAGCTTGTAATTCTATGAAAGTTTACACTTTCAAAAAAACTTTGGAAAGAGAAAGAAATAGAATTGTGTTCTGCTCTTTTAACTTCTGATCTAACTCAACAAAATTTATAGACAGCCAAATGCTGAGCTGTAGGGTTTGTGTGTGTTCACATGCCCAATATAAAATTCCACTTGCTTGTCTAGAATGGCAAGCTTGCCATTCTAAAGTAATGTCTCATGATTGACAAATGTTTTCTGTTCAAAATACTCTTCTGTCCTTGCTCCCCCCCCCCAACTAATACAAATGCAAATCAGCCTATATCAGAGTGAGTTGACTTTTTAAAAGATGTACAGTAGAGAGATGGCTGTAATCCATATTTAAGATTTTAAACACAAAGTTACGTGAAGAACTGTCCATTTTGCTACATGTTTGGCTTGATAATACCAAACCTTATGGGGATGGTGGTGTTGTCACAGACTTTCTGAGGTATGAACATAACCAAGTTGTCATGTTTAAATCTCAATATGAGAAATGGTACTTCTCATAAATTAATTAAATTCCATTGTAGCTGCTGTGTTGAATTGCTATGCAATTCTGACAAAAAACTCCATGTGTGCAAAGTTAAGGTTGACCAGTGGTATCTCTTGCGCTTCCAGAACCCTGAGTTCAGCAAAACTCTAAATTAGGAAAACCAGAAAATGGGGTTAAGGTACATGTCCGTGCAACCTTATCTCTGCTCTCCTGGAGCTGACATTAGCCACTGGGTGGAATTTGTATCAACTACATCTCATGCTGTTAGGTGTAGCTATATTGAATGATGGAGGTATCAGCTGGAGAAGCTTGGCAAAGCTGTGATTGTAGTATGAGGTGATCTGGGGGTGTGGGTGAGCCCATCTTCCTGACACCCATATATATGATCAAAAGAAAGAGGTTCATATGTACTTTCCAAGGGGATAAATCTTTAACTGATCCCATTCCATTCCATTAATTTTTCTCCCTCATTTCAGGTGCTAAAAAGTGGAGGTCTCTTTCAAAACAGGTGAGCAATAGTTCCTTCTGTATCTTGCAACCTTACATTTCTCCAGATATGAGTTAAGTAAATATATGCTACAAACTTGCAACCAAAAGGAGAAAGGATTAGACAATTTTGTTTTTGTGGGTGGGATTTTGGTGGATAGAAAAAACAACTGTGTTCAATTTAAAAAAAAGTTACTTGTCCCAATAAGTAGATGAATAGAATTCTGGAAAACTGGATTAAGCAGCATGTAAAAAGAGCATGAGCCTGTTCTGTTCTATATAAGACTCCATGTTAATCCATATACCATGTACTGGGAGGAAGGAGTGAGTGAGACTAACTGACCGAGATCCCATAGTCTCCTAAAGCAGTGCTTCTCAAAGCCGATCTGCTGCTTGTTCAGGGAAAGCCCCTGGCGGTTCAGGCCAATGGGGGCTGCAGGAAGCGACGCGGGCCAAGGGATGTGCTGGCCGCCCTTCCCGCGGCCCCCCTTGGCCTGGAGTGGTGAACTGCGGCCAGTGGGAGCCGCGATCAGCCGAACTGCGGACAGGGCAGGTAAACAAACCAGCCCAGACTGCCAGGGGCTTTCCCTGAACAAGCAGCGGACCGACTTTGAGAAGCACTGACCTAAAGGAAGTGATGAGGTTTAGAAGTACTATGTATTACAATGGGGTCACCTGCCTGTAGCACTCTTCTGACATCACCAGGTTGCTGAGTTTGTCAAAGTCTACTTCTCCTAAGGGCTAAATCTGCCTGTGGGAGGAGCCTGTACTGATGAGAGGGGAGGGTACCCCTTCCACTGCTTTCTAGCTGCGCAGGAGATAGGGGGCAAAGTGGGGATGAGAGGCTGGCATGCTTAGTTTCTTCTCCCACTGCCATTTGTTTTTAATTTTGTAATTATAAAAATCAGGCTTTCATTGGTTCAGCTAACTTTTAGACACGCCACATTGAATTATCTAATCATTTGAAATAACTAGCCTTTTCTAGTTCTCATATTAGTCATTTCATTCTAGAGCATCTTACTCAGAATTCAAAACTAATTGGGTAATTGAGTAAGGTGCTTTGATATTATTCGGTCTTCAAGAGTATCTCAACTGTGAGAAGATTATTCAAGAATAGAAACAGTATGATATGGCCCAAGTGCATTTGTTCAGATCAGGTGACCAATTTGTAATTGGAAGTTTACACGCTTTTAAGCAGGGCTGGACTCTGGCTTTTTTGTTGTTTTGTTACCTTCTCCCAGGATGCAGTATTTGCTGCTGAAGCAACTGAAAAAGATCCATGTGGGGTCAAAAGAACAAGCACCTCTGTTCTGATTTCATCTAGCCAGGCAAGAGAGTTTGGGGAACAAATGACTCTTTTCCTTCTACACCCTCTTAATGACTGTCACAAAACCATGAGAAGGATTGTCCTAACGAGTTTCTTAATCTGATTGCAAAACTGGTTACATTGTAAGCTACTCCTTCTGCTTCCCTGCCCCATGGCTGTGTGGAAGTTTATGGAGGCTAGATACACTGTTCTTTAAGTGTAATGGGTACTTACGCCCCATCTCCTCCAACAGGTTGATGTCTTTGAGAAAGCAAAAGATACTTATTCCCTATTTCTCAAACTGGTTGCCAGGAGCTTGTCCCTACCTCCATCCCTATGAGTCTCCCAAGACTTTCTTCAGCAGCAAATATTGCCTTCAATATTTCTGTTAATATCTATTGTTGAAAGAAGAATTACTCCATGATCTCTGTTTGTGTACGAAAACTATTCAAAGTACTGCAGGAGTTGCAGAATAACATTTCAGCAAAAATACAACCATATTTGCAGAAATCACAACGGGAAATAGTCTTTTTGTATTTATGCACTGTATATTTCAATACATTTGTCCAAGTATTTACATTTCCAATTTCAAGGCGTATGAAAAAAATAAACTATTAATTTTTATAATATAAAAACTGTTGATCATGTTTTACTCAATCTTAGCAATCATTAGTAGTTACCCACCACTCTAGTGTTACAACAGTGTGCGTTACATTGGTAGTGAACAACTAGCAGCTAACGGAGGAGTTTCTGTGGGAGTTTTCCCTGAGAGGCGAGTGGTGATTTTGTGTTCTGGATGTGCAGTTTTGATTTGTGAGTGAGCTGTTCCAAGTATGTGACTTGATCCAATGCTTGCTGATAGCCCTTAACAATGGGATAGTGCTGACCTAGGACTTGTCTACACTTGAAATGCTATAGCATCGCAGCTGCAGCACTACTGCTTTGCCAGTCTAGTACTTCAATGTAGACACTTGCTATAGTGATGGGAGGGGTTCTTCCATTGGTGTAGCTAATCCACCTCTCCGAGAGGCAGTAGTCAGTCAATGGAAGAATTCTTCTGTCACCCTAATGCTGTCTACACTCCTGAGCAATGTAGTAGGATCGACTTAACTTTTGAGTGTAGACTTGGCCCTATTTTGGCTAGTTTAAAAGTATGTCATTAGTTAATATTGGAGCAGCTAACAGCTCAGTTTCTGTGGGAGTTTGTAGGTGAGAGGATTTTTGTCTTTTTTTTTTTCTAGGAGTAGGGACTAGAAAGAGAAGATGATGATGGCTACATATGCAACATTAGAAGTGATCTGAAGAAGAGAGGATGTGAAGATGGTTGGATGTGGAAACTGGGTCATACATAATCCTAGAGTGGGTATCTGATGGAAGCTGCTTATGCATGAAATGTCACCAATTAGAATTCCTGGCAGAAAAGATCCAAGGATCCAAGATTAGATGATGATGGAATTCAGACAGAGATTTGAAGTTATAATGGAGATGAGGTGGTACAGACAACTCAAGATTTGCGGACAACTGCTGAAAAAAAGGACCGGGAGGGTGGACTGCCAGAAGACGAGGATGATCCATTGAAGAGCATGACCACAAGGACAATGCAGAAGAAGAGACTGGCTAGTGGAAGTGAAATAGAGTTGAATAACAAGTTTACTGCACTGGAGAATGAGAAAGAGAAACAGACAGAAGTTGTGGTGATGCAGAAGAAGAGAAGGGAAGCAAGTCTATGCATAAGGAAGGAAGAGACAGTGGAGGTAGTCATGGCCTGGAACCCAAGATAAAATGAGGATGATTTACAGGTGACTGAGAGAGAACATAAGACAGATTTATACCAAAACCAGGAAGAGACTGTGTCACTGGGGACACTAGTCCATACTGAGAAGAATTGACCACCAGACCATATCCAGAAAACAGAATAGTGTTTTATCTGCCAAGAGCAAGGATAAGAGATGTGGATGTGAGATTAGAAAGGATCCTGATGGGAGTGGGGAAAAATCCATTGAGTGTGCTGCATATTGGGATGAATGATACTGCTAGATTCCCACTGGAATGGATCCAGGACAGTTATGTTAGTCTTGGTAAGATGCTCAAAGAAGTGGAAGTTCAAATGACTTTCAGTGGGATACTTCTGGACCCTACAGAAGGAGAGTGAAGGTGTAGCAAAATAAGTAAGATCAACAAGTGGCTCAAGGATTAGTGCTGAGGAAGGTTTTGGGTTAATCAACCATTGCAAGGCATTTACAGAGGAAGACTGTTCTCGCCTGATGGACCCCCTCCTCTCTATTAGAGTGTTTGGAGTATTAACCTTTTGGGATCAAGGCTGACACAGTTGTTAAGAAGGTCTTTAAACTAGAAAATGTGGGGCAGAGGCTGTGAGAGATTGGTGTAATCTCCATGCCTGATTTCAATACACAGGAGGAGGAATGGAGAGCTTATTTTAGAAGAGAAGACTAAAATTGCTTGAATGGTTTAGCCTAGCATAGACTTTAGGGTCACAATGGACCAACATGATCATCTAGTCTGACCTCCTGCACAAAGCAGGCCACAGAACCCTACCCATCCACTTCTATAACAAACCCCTAACCTATGTCCGAGTTATTGAAGTCTTCAAATTGTGGTTTGAAGACCTCAAGCTGCAGAGAATCCACCAGCAAGTGACCCATGCCCCACGCAGCAGGGGAAGACGAAAAACCTCCAGGGCCTCTGACAATCTGCCAAGGAGGAAAATTCCTTCCCGACCCCAAATATGGCGATCAGCTAAACCCTGAGCATGTGGGGAAGACTCACCAGCCAGCACTCAGGAAAGAATTCTCTGCAGTAACTCAGATCCCATCCCATCACAGACCACTGGGCATACTTATCCGCTGATAATCGAAGATCAATTGCCAAAATTAAGCTATCCCATCATACCATCCCTTCCATAAACTTATCAAGCTTAATCTTAAAGCCAGATATGTCTTTTGCCCCCACTACTCCCCTTTGAAGGCTGTTCCAGAACTTCACTCCTCTAATGGTTAGAAACCTTCGTCTAATTTCAAGTCTAAACTTCCTAGTGTCCAGTTTATACCTAGTTGTTCTTGTGTCTACATTGGTACTAATCTTAAATAATTCCTCTCCCTCCTAATATTAATCCCTCTGATATATTTGTAAAGAGCAAGCATATCCCCCCTCAGCCTTCTTTTGGCTAGGCTAAACAAGCCAAGCTCTTTGAGTCTCCTTTCGTAAGGCAGGTTTTCCATTCCTCGGATCATCCTAGTAGCCCATCTCTGAACCTGTTCCAGTTTGAATTCATCCTTCTTAAACGTGGGAGACCAGAACTGCACACAGTATTCCAGATGAGGTCTCACCAGTGCCTTATATAATGGTACTAACACCTCCTTATCTTTGCTGGAAATACCTCGCCTGATGCATCCTAAAACCACATTAGCTTTTTTAACGGCCATATCACATTGGCGGCTCATAGTCATCCTGTGATCAACCAATACTCCAAGGTCCTTCTCCTCCTCTGTTGCTTCCAACTGATGTGTCCCCAATGTATATCTAAAATTCTTATTATTAATCCCTAAATGCATGACCTTGCACTTTTCACTATTAAATTTCATCCTATTACTATTACTCCAGTTTACAAGGTCATCCAGATCTGCCTGTATGATATCCCGGTCCTTCTCTGAGTTAGCAATACCTCCCAGCTTTGTGTCATCCGCAAACTTTATTAGCACATTCCCGCTTTTTGTGCCAAGGTCAGTAATAAAAAAGTTAAATAAGATTGGTCCCAAAACTGATCCTTGAGGAACTCCACTAGTAACCTCCTTCCAGCCTGACAGTTCACCCTTCAGTATGACCCGTTGGAGTCTCCCCTTTAACCAGTTCCTTATCCACCTTTCAATTTTCATATTGATCCCCATCTTTTCCAATTTAACTAATAATTCCCGATGTGGAACCATGTCAAATGCCTTACTGAAATCGAGGTAAATTAGCAAAATGAAGGCTGAGGGGGATTATGATTGCTTTCTATAGAAATACATAAGGTGAATAGGTATCAGGGAGGGAGAAAAGCTGTTTAAGCTGAAGGACAAATGGGTATAAACTGTCTCTGAACAAATTCAGGCTGGAAATTAGAAGGTTTCAAGCCATCAGATGAGTGAGATTCTGGAACAGCCTCCCCAGTAGGAGCTGTGGGAGTAAACAACTTTCTTAGTTTTAAGAGAGAGCTTGTCAAAACCTAGTCCTAGATTTGGACCTTAGCGTCCAAAATATGGGGGTTAGCATGAAATCCTCCAAGCTTAGTTACCAGCTTGGACCTGGTAAAGCTGCCACCACCCAAAAAATTAGAGTGTTTTGGGGCACTCTGGTCCCCCCAAAACCCTTCCCTGAGGACCCCAAGACCCAAATCCCTTGAGTCTCACAACAAAGGGAAATAAACCTTTTCCCTTCCCCCCTCCAGGTGTTCCTGGAGAGATACACAGAAACAAGCTCCGTGAATCTAAACAGAGGGATTCCACCCTCCCCGTTTCCAGCCTTGGAAAACAGAAGTACCGAGAGCTAATCTCTCTTCCCCCCTCACCCAGAGGGAATGCAAAGTCAGGCTAGTAAATCTAACACACACAGATTTCCCCCTGATTCTTCCTCCCACCAATTCCCTGGTGAGCACAGACTCAATTCCCTGGAATTCCCCACTAAAGAAAAACTCCAGCAGGTCTTAAAAAGAAAGCTTTATAAGAAGAAAGAAAAATACATAAAAATGGTCTCTCTGTATTAAGGTGACAAATACAGGGTCAATTGCTTAAAAGAAATATGAATAAACAGCCTTATTCAAAAAGAATACAATTCAAAACACTCCAGCAACTATACCCATGTAAATACAAAAGAAAACAATAGAAACCTTACTGCCTTACTATATTTGTACTTACAACTTGGAAATAGAAGATTAGAAAGCAGGAAACAGAAATCCTCTCATAGCCGAGAGAGAGACAGACAGAAGACAAAGAACTCAGACACAAACTTCCCTCCACCCAGACCTGAAAAAGTCTGGGTTCCTGATTGGTCCTCTGGTCAGGTACTTCAGGTTACTTTTTTTCAGGTGAAAGAGACATTAACCCTTAGCTATCTGTTTATGACAGAGCTGGATAAGTATACGAGTCAGATTGTGTGATGAAGTTCCTTGAGATTGTAGGATCTGGGCTTGACATCCTTGGGGGGTACCTTCTGGTTTTTCTTTTATTCCTAAAATCTCATGCTTCAGGGCTTCTGCCAGTCTCCTGCAGGGATCAGGAAGGGATCTCCCCCAATATAATTGTTTTGCTTGTTTCCGCTGAAGCATCGAGATGGCCACAGCTGAAGATGAGAGCGGATGGGGTGGTGCTTTGAGTTGGAACTCGGCATTTTCTCTGTCAGATGCTTAGCTTACTGGTTCTTGCTCACATGCTCAGGATCCAACTGATTGCCATATGTGATGTTGGGAAGGAATTTTTTCCCAGGTCAAATTGGCAGTGGCCTAGGGTTTTTTTCACCATGCTCTGCAGTCTGAGGTGAGAGTCACTTGCTGGGTATATCACAATTAATCATTTCCCTACCATTGCAGGGGCCTTAAGAATTGGTGCACCTCAGTCCCTGCTGTTCTCTGCCTGTGTCACATAATAGCTTAGTCTCCTAAGCTGTAATACTTCGGTCTACTTTTGGGTGTTGTGTTTAGTGTGTTGGTGGCCTGTGATATACAGGATGTCAGACAAGATGATCTTCTAGTCCCTTCTGGGCTTAAACTCTACATCATTTTTTTCAATCCAGCTATGTATCACATCCCTCAAATATATGCTGACAATTGTAACTAACTGTATAAATCTCAAGAGACAGGGTGGATGGTAATATCTTTTATTGACCCAAAGAAAGCTTGTCGCTTTCACCAACAGAAGTTGGCCCAATAAAAGACATTACCTCACCCACCTTGTCTCTTCAATATCCTGCGACTAACACCGGCACAACAACACTTTAAATATCTCAAAATATAACAATTTGCCTTTTGTTTGTTTGGCTTCTGTTATGCTTCTGGTTAATCTGAATGAAGTTCATGCTCTGTTACTCAGAGTGGACTGTGCAGACTTCTGCATCCATGTAGACCCAGTTGCATGACTGAGTACTTTATTAGGAAGAAATGGCACTAGATCTAAAAGTAGCAAGCTCTTTTGTTTTTGTACAGTGTTCCCAGACAGGATCTTTAGTTTGGGTACCTTATCATATGTATCTCTCCAAATGGATTGCCTTCAATAAATAATATAAATTCTACACTTTTTTGTTTACTGTAGTCAGACTACAGTAAAATCTGTTCTCACTTAAATTTTAATTTTTGTTAATTATTAATAATCCAAAATCAGAAATCTGCAATTTATTTTAATATAGTAATTAACCAGATTACCAGGAGTAGAGCTAAGTAAATAATTTTTAGAAAACCATTTGACAAATTGTAGCACTTTCTGTTTGTGCATTGTCTTTGAACAAATCATGATTTTAGTAGATTTATTTATCTGAAATTATTTCTGCAAATAATTATTGTTCTGTAGATTATTTACCAGAAGCTTGTAGTGATGATTTGAAAATCAAAATGTTATGGATATGAAGGTTCCATAATATGTTTCTTCGCCTTGACTGGATGTGTAAAACTCATGTGAACCATTCCTGCAAGGTGTGGGAATGCCTCTTGAGAGTACTGAGCATTCTCAACTCATGTGAAACTCAGCAGAAGTTAAGGGTGCTCATCTGACAAAATTCTGCTCTTATTGATACTGGTGTTAAATTGTTGTATGTCTGTTGACTTTATTGGAATTAGTGTCATTTGATTTGCACTTTTCATTGGTGTAACTGAGAGCAGAATGTATCCTGGTATCCCTGCAAGGTGCTGAATGACTCGTAAGTCTGAGGAAGCCCATGATCAGGTTTCTAGTGTGAAATTTGTTTTGGTGTAAGTGAAGTTAGACATCATAAAAGCAATGCAACCAAATCTGGGGCCTGAGCCAAAGCCCACTGAAGTCAGTGGAGTCTTTCCATTGACTTCAATGGCTATGGATCAGTCCCCCAATAAAAATACATTAGTGAATGAGTTGTAGCAACAAATTGAAAAGTTCCGTCATGCATAAGGTGTACAGAGTTACATATAAGACCCCAGTCCTACAAACTGGTAACTATGAATACAGATTTGCTCATGAGCCTGGTGTCAGGACTACTGACATGAGCAAACCTTACAATGTGTTTAAGTGTTTGCTGGATCAGGGCCAGTGTGCTTTTCTAAGCTTAAATTTTTCCACCTACAACTGCCATATATTGGGAATTAAGTTAAATAGGAAGTTTATGTAAAATTCCTTGTCTCTAGTCTTGGTTTCTTAGATTTCACTATTTAATCTGATAAAGACTTTACCAACTGCTTTGTGTTTTTTAATTTTTTTTTCTTTCAGGAATTGAATCAAATACTTATAGAGACACCCCCAGTTTGGAAAGGATCATCAAAACTTTTCCGTAATCTTAGAGAGAAAGGTGAGGAAGATTTATTTTACTTAATGACTTTACTGCATCTATTTTAGATTCTGTATAGTAGAAATATTGTTGCTAAAATATGCACTTTTAAGCTGAACCCTTAATTTTTTTATCCAGAAAGAGGGAAAATAGTTGTCTTTTGTATTTTAGAGACTGGCAAAATTTTCTTCAACATCTGCATTGTTTGATCATGATTGTAGCTGCCGTAGGATTGCTATATGTAGTACTAGCTGAATCTGGAACAGTTTTTTGAAGTGTGTTGTGTTGATATTTAAATGTTTCAAGTTTAATTTTGTCCTTCTAATGAGAATTACCCACAAAAGAGACATAGATAAAATACTTTAAAGGATACAGAATGACTTTCAGTTTTGGTAGATGCAAAAATAGTAAAGTGTATTGATTTCCTTGAAAAACTTCACAGTTATTCATGTTCCCCACAACACTAATTGGTAACTTTTAAAATCCCATATATTACATCGACTATTTAATCAAGAAAATCAGATTTATGCATTAGCAATTTCTAAAATTCTGCAGATCAAGGTTTTGACTTCTTGAAAATCTTCATAGCTTCTGACCATCGAACTTCACATTAATTATTGGGAAAAGATATAATCTCACTCCAGGTCTCTGATATATTTTTTAAAAAACTCATATTCAATAAAAACCTGCTGGTTTCTGTACTATGGAAACTCATAAAAGCCATCCAAATTAATCTGTTTAGTCTTGCGTTTGTTTTCACAGTAGCAGAAGACTCATGGAGTTTTTTAATTAAATCTGGTCTTAAGCTAGTTAAGTCCGACAACTATTACAAGATGGTACAAACAAAAATATTATCTATTACAGCAGGTTGAATAAAGTGATCTTGAAATACTAGTCTGCCTGAGCTGGTGATTCTTGTTAGAATGAGACCGTGAAAGAAGAGTTAAGTCCTTTCTGAGTATTGAGGCTGGAGGTATTTTTCTGTGCTGTTGCCAGATACCAACCCTGGGATGACTGCTGTTCAGTTTTTGTTAGCTTTCAAACTGAACTAAACATTTACAATAAAGCTATAAAGAAACCCCGAAAATAAGCTCATCTTTGGAACGGTACTAAAACTGTTGCAGGATGCCTCAACTTCATGGTCACGAAAACCATTTGCTGCTCACTATTGTCAGCATTAAATCAAAGAGAAGCCCTGAAGCCCTGAAATAAGGCTTTTTCTTTTTTTAAAGCTTCAGGATTTATTATACAGTAACTCCTTACTCAACATTGTAGTTATGTTCTTCAAAAATGTGACTTTTATCAAAATGATATTAAGCGAATCTAATTTCCCCATAAGAATTAATGTAAATGGGGGAATTAGGTTCCAGGGGAATTTTTTTGCCAGACAAAAAACATATACAGTAAATGTTTTAATACTGTACTCGCCAATAATGATTGTGAAGCTTGGTTGCGGTGGTGGAGAGGGTGAAAGAGGGTGGATTGTTCGGCTGCTCCTCTTGCTGTTCTTTCCAAAGGGCCACAGGGTGCTCAAGCTTTGCCCCAGGCCCGCCCCCACTCCACCCTTTCCCCCAAGGCCCCACCCCGCCGTGTCCTCGCCCCTTCCCCGCAAGCCTACTGAATTACTCGAAACAGCTGATGGCTGCAGGTGAGAGATGCGGAGAGGGGAGTTGCTGACCCACGGGGCGCCGGCGGGTGGAAAGCGCTGCGGAGGGTGGAAGGGAGCTGATAGGGGGTTTGCTGGCCCACCCTGGTACCAAGCCCCCACGGCCAAACAACATTATAAGCAATCACTGCACAGCTTTAAATGAGTATTTTCTCTAATAGATCAGCAACATAACAACGAAACAGTGATAACCGGGACGACGTTAAATGAGAACTTACTATACCTAAGTCCATTCGTATGAACTTTAGAATATTTCAAAACTAGAGAGTATATAGCAAGTACACTTAGCATGTATTAAAGTTGCAGTGGAACCTGTCCTGTGCATAACTCTTGTGCACCTTATAAATATGTTATGCTTGCAAGAGAAATGACCATAGTATGCTTTCTGCTATGAAGAATTTGGCTCCATAAAAATGAGTTTTAGATCATCTAAATGAAACACAAAAATTTCATTTTTAGAATGTTTATAAACAGTGGTTCAGCGATGTTAACTTATGTGCTGAGGACAATGTGCTAGGACTCAGGAGATCTGGGTTCTATTTTCAGTTGAGACATTTGGCAAAGTAACCGTGCTTCAGTTTTTCCATCTGTAAAAAACATCCAATCTTGGAAGATGCTTTGAGCTCTACTGATGAAAAACACTACATGAGGTATAACTATTATTTATTTATTACATACACCTTATTCCATTGAAAAATATTCATACATAAATAAAGATTCTGTAAGAACTAGTATTAAAATTAGGGCTCACATTTTAAATATTTAACAATAGGAATTGCCTTTCTTACCCTTCACATAACATTTGTTAAAACCATATATTTATTTATATATTTTAACTGTGTTACTCCTCAGTGCTTAAGTATATCTCCTTCATGCAGGGCTGTTGCAGAATTCCAGCAACACTTTTTTTTATTTTTGTTTTTGGTGACCTATCCTTTATTAAAAGATACCTTACTATGCAACTACTTTGTTAGGCTGAGAAGTTCCTGTGCAGTTCACATGAAAGCAATATTAAATTATTTGCATGTTCCTCATATATGATACAAGGTGCAAAACTGGATAGTATCTACATCAAATGTACCTTCGGTTTAGAAAAAGTATGAAGTAAAATATAAAGGAATTATTTAATTAAAAGTCTGACTAAACTGGTTGCTAAATGACACTTTAATTAATAATGGGGGGAAAACAAATACAGGCTCCCCTGCCTACTTCCCCTGCTGCAGGAGGGGGCATAAGCCACATGCCACTCTTACTCCACGTCTGATAAGAAAAGGGCAAGAACATTACAAACCTGAGGGGAAGCTAAATCCATCCTTGGATGAGGAACTGGACTGAAAGGCTTTCCTGCTGAGAAGCGATACTGAGTGTGCTACCCAGTAGACCACCTGACCCTCCGAGGGCTCTGTTGCGTTTGGCATGATAGACAGTGGTCTCAGCACACTGGTGGCCGAGGCATTGTCAATTTTGGGGGGGCCTCAAAGCAAAGGAGATTTTAAAGAAGAGATTTGAAGGAGTATGGTGAAGTAGCTTTATAGATACTTACAGGCAGATCCTCCCAAGCATGAGACAACATGGGAGAAAGCATAAGGTGCTTGTTTCTTATCAATATTTGATAATAAAATAATCTTCATATCAATTGAGAATTATGTTATGTGTTCTATTAATATTTGTTTAATAATAATAATAGTTGTGGCTCTACTTTTAAAAGATCCAGATATGCTCTGAATAATTGTAAACATTGCCATATAATAGGCAATCACATATGCAATATAAATAACTCTTCTTAGAAAGCTTCTGTAACTTTTTTTTCTGTTTGCAACCCACAATGGTATTTCTTGGAGCAATTGATTCAACTCCAGATTCCACACAGACAAAACAACTATCTCTCTACGTTATTTGAATTCTTTATTGAACTATTTTAGAACCTAGAACCTATTATATCAATATTCTCCATTAAAAAGCATATGCAATAATAAGTTTTGTGAATTGTGTAATTCAAATGTCTCTAAAATTTCTGCATCTGATTCACCAATGTTTTACTCTAGTTTTCTGCCAGTGAGAGTCAATTGAAATTGATAAAATTATGGTGTAAAATTGGAGCAAAGTGGTAGACTAATAATAGTGCTTTTAATTAGTAGGTTCAAAGTACTTTACAAAAGAGATGGTATCATTGTCTCCACTTTATAAATGGGGAATCTGAGAGGCAGAGAGATGACATGCCAAAGGCAGAGATAGGAATAGAATTGAGATCTCCAGAGTCCCAATCCAGTCTTAATCCCCTAGTCACACTGCCTCTCCATTAGGCTTTATTGCTACAATATATGCATTTTGATATCAAGTATGTAGATGGACAGGTCCTCAGCTGGTGTATTTTGGCAGAGCTTCATAGAAGTCAATTCAGCTACACCAATTTACACCAGCTAAGGATAGCGCCCAGGGCTTTTTATTTTAATTATTTTCACCTCAAGTGACCTCTGCACCTCCTATGTGGTCTTCAAGTTAGCCCTTCTTTCTGAGCAATAGTCATTCCAGAATCTTTCTCCCATAACACTCAGGGCAGTCAACCAGAACTATCTGTCCATAGGTTGCAATACACTAGTACAAACAAAAGGAGGGAATGCTTTCAAGGCCTCCTAGATAGCTCCCTTCATGTCTGCTGACATACTACTTGACAGTTGCTCTTCCTTCCCTTGTTTTACAACAAAGAAGGTGGTATCAAACACTGAAAAACAATCTGTAAAATAATTTTTTACATTTGACTGATTACTCAAGGATGTTTTACATCCCTTTATCTATATCTCAGCTGCATTTGATCTCTAGGTAGCTGACCTTCCAAGTAGTTACAGACCTAATGAAAAATTGGAACTGGCCTTTGACACATAACAGTAATTCTTAGTTTCTGAGGTGCTGTACGAAATCTAGATGCACAAGGCAGAATACATGGTTATATTTATTATTAGAGTAACTGCTTTTAAATTTTCGGTGCTAGCAGAAGTAGTTAAATTTTGTTTACAAATCTACAATTTTTTGGGGGGGCGAGGGAGGGAGTGAGATACTGACTTATAAGGAAAATGGATAGTAATAGAACTGCTTAGAAGCCTTCTCTACTTTAGCAGCACCATAACAACAACCAGCGGCATCAGGAGTTTTACTCCAGGAATTTCCATTTAGACTAGGAAAACGGGAGAAGAATTAAATATGTTTATTTTATTTTCTGAAATTAGGGGTGCGGCTAGGGTGGGAGAAGAAAGAGGTTCAAATTTGGTGAATTTACGGGTGTTTAAGGGTTCATTTGGGGGTGTGAATAGGTGGTTGGTGTGATTTAAATGATAGCTTAATCAACTGCCTTCCTTTTACATTATCCCCACATTCCAGCCTCAGTGGTGAGGACCAAAATGATCTGGGTATTTTTTCTTGTTTTTTGAGGGTAGGAGACATATCTGTCATGGAAGCATTGCCCTTTTAAGATAAATGGCCTGGGTGTAGGATTATTATGTGATCTGTTGTATTGGAGAATATTTAGGGAGTGGTTCTGAAGGTAATGGAGTTGAAGTTTTATGGTGTTTTACGGTATTATTGGTAAAGGTGTTTGGAAGAATGAATAGTCTTCTTAGATTGGCTTTGTAGCCTTCATTGAAGATGCTTGTTCTAGCATTGAGGTGTGGCAGCTATGACCATTCACTAACTACTGCAGGGGGCCAAAAGTGTTGAAAAATGTTGGTGTGTGTAGGGAATATGGTAGTGTCATATGCAGAGAATTAATTGTGAGTGTTTGGATTCCTCCATTCCTATATTCATGTATGGGAGGAGACAAGTCAGGAAAATACCTTGTGAAGTCAAAATGCATAATCTCCGTTTCACTGGTTTTGCCTATAGTTAAGGACAAAAATTCCAGTCTTAGCTTCATACTGAGTCCCCTGAGGCTTGCATGTACTAGCAAACCCTGGCTGGGTGTTACCATTTTACCAGTTTGGGTACAGTTGGGTCAAGCTAGGTATTCTGTACAGTATTAGCCTAAAGAAGACAAATGAAGATCTACTCTGCATTATTTTTGTATGCAGCCTGAAAAGCTGGAATTCTCCTGCACCCATGCTAGGTTGATTACAGTATGTTCATTTTGTGCAATTCCCAGGATGCATTTGAGTTGGAATATGTTCAGGAGTACCAGCTGATGTGTTGCAAACTGTCCGTGTGAGCTGCTGACCCACCTTGATGGTACCAAGGCTAATAGCAGTCAGTGTTTTTAACGTGTATGGATGACAAATTGTTGCAATGAACTTTGGATTTCCCAGCCACTATGATGACCATGAAAAAATTCCAGGTGGTTCCTGCTTCAACTCTCACAGCTAGTCATGTGTTTTGGTTTGTGATTGGAAGTTAATCTTTTAGGGCTAGATTTTTAAAGGTATGTAGGCACCTAAAGATGCAGATAGGAGACTAGTGGCGTTTTCAGTAGCACACAGGTGATTAACTTGCATAGAAATAAATGAGAGTTAGGTGTCTAGGCATTTTGAAAATCCCAATAGGCAGCTTCATCTTCAGGCAGCACTTAAATACTTGAAAAAATCTGGCCCTTGAAGTTTGGCCAATATTATAGACTAACTCATAACTCCTATGTTTTTGAGATAGTGCCCCTCCTATCATGTTGGGGACTAGGAACCAGTTTTGATGGTTTGTCCTTAAAGATTAATGGAGCTGAAGCCGTTCCAGTAGACACTTAAGGCAATAATTGTTCCTTAAGCAGCCCATTTTGAAAAGAGTCCAGAATACCCCTAATTCACTGACCTGGGCACGCTGCAAGACTATCTATTTACCTAGACTTTTGGGGAAAAAGGAGCACAATTTGTGATAATGGGCATATAATAGGGATGTTGAGTTCAACCCTGATTAATTATTTTCTGCAACAAGAACCAGATGCTAGTTCAGAATTTTTTGTGATTGGATTTTTAACGCATTGCAAAAGTATTGAGAGGCCTAGAATAGGTGCTTCATATATATCTAAATCAGTAAATAGTTCAGACATTACACTTTTTAACAAAGCCTTAAAAATCAGTATTTAATTAAAATTTATAAGCTCATCTAATAAGAGCTGAATGTAAAATTCAAAGCATAATTAGAGTGTATGTATGTATACACAGAGGCAGCTAAATACTAAAATCTGTGTATTGTTAAGCAATGTGAGAATCAAAATTCCTAACAAGATATGTGTACTAAGATTTAGTAAAATTATGACCCAAGCTTGAACATATTTAAACAGCTGACATCAGGAGGGAACACAGTTTTAATTGTAATGTGAAACCTTTGTATACTACCATAAGATACTTCCATGTGTCATAGTTGGGGTTTTGGAAAAACTTAATGTAATCCATCATACACATTACTTTCAAGAGATGAGACTAAGCTATGTTTTACCTAGTGTCTTAGTAGTAAGGCTGCAGTGTATTTGTAGAGCAACTTACCTAGACTACAAACCGCTCTCCGCTGGTGAGAGAGAGATTTTGGTTTTCTGACAGTTCCAAAATATCGGAAATTAATCTCACATTGAACAAAACCTTTTGGATATTTTTAACTTGTTCTAAAAGATAAAGAAAATGAAGGGCTACATTTGGAAAACAGGAGGAGGTGATTTATAACCATTAGTCCAGTGGCAGTGGTTCTTAACCTTTACTACAGCCTGCACCCCTTTGGTTCTCAAAATATGTTCTCTCACCCCTTATCAAAAATCATGCTTGTGCTTAATTTGTGTTTTTGATGATTTACATTCTAAATTTTTTTGGCATGTCTTGCACCCCCAGAAAGGGCATCTCACACCCCCAGGGGGTGTGTGCACCCCAGGTTAAGAACCACTGGGTTAGAGCAATCACCTGGAATGTGGACAGCCTAGGTCTGGAGCAGAGGGCCTAGACCACCAGGCTATTGGGTTCCTATTCTAGTGTGGGGCTTTTGAAGCTGTTCCATTTCCTATAAGTAAATATTCATTGAAGCAGGAATTGGAATGTAGGTGTTCTCCTTCCCAGGTGAGTGTCCTGAGTACAAGGCTATAACGTCATTCATTTTCACTATTCCCTCCTCAATGACGGTTCAAGTATTTTATAAAAAGTGGAACAGCTTCTACGGGACAGAGTAAGAGAGCTCCTCCCTCCTTTAGAATACCCAATAGCCTGGTTATTATGGTACTTACCTAGAAGGAGTGGAGACCTGGGTTCAAGTCCCTGGTCTGGAGTGTAGATTTGAACCTGGGTCTTCCACTTCCCAAATGAGTACTCTAACCATTGCACTAAAGGTTATAAGGGGAGGTGACAGTGCCCCCCTCCTTTTTTTGTGAGTAATACCTAGATCTCTGTGTGAAATCTTACTTGAAAAAGATTTCATTTTGCTAATGCTGAAATGATTGATTTTGACTTTTTGGGATATTTTTCTGTTTTTTTGTTTGTTTTTTTTTTTACTGAAACATTTTGCTGGAATCTACATGAATTTGCAAAATGTTTCAGTCAACCTAAATCTGCTTTCTGACTGAAAAATAGTTTCATCTGAACAATTTTGCCCAGCTGTAATGTATATATGTGTTAATAAAAAAAAAAGAAAGAAAAGTCTAATTTTTCAAGCTTAACAAATGAAGGCTCATTAGAGTTGATATGACATGACACTTTTTTTTGTCTCTAGGTTTGATTTCCTACACAGAATATCTGTTTCTCCTTTGTATCTTAACAAGTAAGTATTCTGAAAAAAACTCACTGCAATTTTGTAAGTAGAGGAGGTTTTGGAATTAATTGATAAACTTAACCGTAACAAGTCACTGGGACCAGATGGCATTCACCCAAGAGTTCTAAAAGAACTCAAATGTGAAATTGTGGAACTATTAACTATGGTTTGTAACCTGTCCTTTAAATCAGCTTCTGTACCCAGTGACTGGAAGATAGCTATTGTAACGCCAGTATTTAAAAAGGGCTCTAGAGGTGATCCTGGCAATTACAGACCAGTAAGTCTAATGTCAGTAGCGGGCAAATTAGTTGAAACAATAGTAAAGAATAAAATTGTCAGACACACAGAAGAACATAAATTGTTGGGCAAAAGTCAACGTGGTTCCTGTAAATGGAAATCATGTCTTACTAATCTATTACAGTTCTTTGAAGGGGTCAACAAACATGTGGACAAGGGGGATCTATGGACATAGTGTACTTAGATTTACAGAAAGCCTTTGACAAGGTCCTTCACCAAAGGCTCTTAACTAAATTAAGTTGTCAATGGATAAGAGGGAAGATCCTTTCATGGATTGAGAACTGGTTAAAAGACAGGGGAAAAAGGGTAGGAATAAATGGTAAATTTTCAGAATGGAGAGGAGTAACTAGTGGTCTTCCCCAAGGGTCAGTTCTAGGATCAGTCCTATTCAACTTATTCGTAAATGATCTGGAGAAGGGGGTAAACAGTGAGGTGGCAAAGATTGCAGATGATACTAAACTGCTCAAGATAGTTAAGACCAAACAGGGCCAGTGCAAGGATGTTTCGCGCCCTAGGCGAAACTTCCACCTTGTGCCCTCCCCTGTCCCCGAGCCCCTTCCCTCAGGTGCCCCCCCCCCCCCGCGGCAGCTCCCCCGTTCCGCCCTGAGGTGACCCCCCTGCAGCAGCTCCCCCCATCCGCTCTGAGGCGCCCCCCCTGCGGCAGCTCCTCAGCCCCCCGCCCCAACTCGCCCCTGCTCCTCCTCCACCCTGAGCATGCTGTCACTGCTTCACTTCTCCTGCCTTCCAGGCTTGCGGCACCTATGTTATGTAAGATTCTGAATTTATTCCAAAAATTATTTAAATTATATGGGGAAAAGTCACATGCATCTTTTCCATATAACTTGGCCACTGTGTTATCCCAGTGTAATCTCCTAACATTTCAATTGAAGTGTTGTATTACATAAGGCACCCTTTACTGAAAATGAGAGATTAAGGATTATCAGATTATTTGAACATCAGTTTGTAGTGCATAATCTCAGTCCTCTGAAATTGCTGCATAATTGTTAGATAAATTTATTAACATTTATAAAGGACTTTTGAAGATGGAGAGAGATACATAAATTGTAAATATTATTTTTCAATCCATATATGATATCTGCTTACACAGTTTTAGAAAATCTGTTGAAACTGAGCCAAACATTTATTTGTAAACAACAAACATCATCAAAATTAAATATTTGTTTTGTCTTCCACCTGGGAATACAATATCCAAGAATGTAGAAGGTGTAATTGTTTGATTGTACTAGAGTCAATTATTTATAGTATAGATCAGGGGTAGGCAACCTATGGCACACATGCCAAAGGCAGCACGCGAGCTGATTTTCAGTGGCACTCACACTGCCCGGGTCCTGGCCACTGGTCCTGTGGGCTCTGCATTTTAATTTAATTTAAAATAAAGTTTCTTAAACATTTTTAAAATCTTTTTTACTTTACATACAACAATAGTTTAGTTATATATTATAGGCATATAGAAAGAGACCTTCTAAAAACATTAAAATGTATTACCGGCATGCAAAACCTTAAAATTAGAATGAATAAATGAAGACTCGGCACACCTCTTCTGAAAGGTTGCCGACCCCGGTATAGATTTTCCATAACTAACACATTTGTTTGAGATTTTAGATTTGTAAATTAAAAATGTACAAACTAGTTTCAGAAGTTTTGTTAACTTCAAATAGTAGGCTTTTAAAACTGTCATCTTTTGGAATTTAATAATCAAACACAAAAACCACAAAAGTGCTTCATATATTTGGGTATTTCATGCAAGAATTCTCGACGGTAAGCATGAAATCATGTACACAGGGTTGTATGTGTCAGAACCCAGTTCTTTCTAATCCAAACTTTTCAAAGAGGTTTATATGAGAAACTGATACCTCAGATGTAGAGCTCGGGGCTCTTCTTTCATAAGAAGTTAAGGGAGGAGAAAACCCCATTTTCTACATAAGCTGAAAGCTGTTCTCCAGAAAGAAAGTGTATTTGTCACTGAGAAAGAGTGAAGTTGGCTATGGACTACCTAAGATACTATTTGCTGAGGAACCCTTTTTCTCTGATTACAGTCCTCCCTAAATGGAGCCTTGGCAGGCACCCAGTGCTGACAGCAGGAGCCCGACAGGCACCTTGCGCTGACTCATAATTTGGGGGGGCACTGAAACCTGAACCCTAGTGTGCCCAGCAGGGACTGAAGCCCCAGTACTTCCCAGCAGATGCTGAAGCTCTGAACTCCAGTGCACCTGGTGGGGCTTCATTTAGGGAGGGCAGGGGGGCACCTGCCCAACCCCCCAGTTACAAGTCAGCCCTGAGCGCCAGCTCTTCTGAACCCACCAGCACACAGCCAGTCACTCCTCTCTCTATCTGCACTAGACCCCCACACACACACACACTAACTGCTCTCGGCTCCCCAGAGTTTTGTGGTCTGGTCAAAAGCATCTAGCAATCTGGATTTTTCCCACAGTCCTTCTGTTGACTACCCCTGCTCTAGAATATTTTGGTTAAGGAGCTTCCCTGAATTTGTTTTCCATTACAGATAATATCCATATAATGGACTAGTGTCTGACCAAAAATTAGATTCTTTATTATAGATAAGAAGTGAAATGAGAAGTGCCTTATCCATCTTTTGACTGAAGAATAAAATAGTTCAATAGTCTGAATGGTAGAAGTTAAACTGGAATTTTCAAAATCCAAACAGTAGAGGTTGTGAGCTGGTGCCATTTTTATGTAATGACAAAGTTAGAAGAGGGCTTTAGTCCATCATTGCATAGGGCCACATGTAAAGGCAAAAAATTATTACTAAACCAGATAATGTAATAAACTTTGGAGTTCAGGTTAATATGACTGGGTTTTCAACTCTTCCTTCCAAGTACTAAAGAGACCTACTAGAATAATAGTGTACATGTGGAGTAAATACAATCATTGCATATCTTTTATAGAGATGGAATGTATGGTCATAGGACTGGGCTTTAAATTGGCTTGTCAGCTGTTCCTCTTGCCAATATCAGGGAACATGAGTATGGATTGTTTTAGTTGGTAGCTTTAAGTCCTGACCAAGGGCGCATAGTAGTATCTCTTTAGTCAGTGGGAGATCTGTTTTTTTTCCCAACCAAACTTTTGGCCAGTCAGTTTAATAAAAATGTCATTTGATATTTTAAAAGGAAATTTATATTGGAAGATTCTCTGAAGGATTCATTTAACATCTTAGTCTCCATTTTTTTTCTAGTGCTGCCTTGGCATTTAGAAGTTGAAAGGAAATGGTATTCGTAATTCTCTGAGCCTCTCTGGTTAATAAATTACTGGTACTTTGGTATAACAAAATGTTCTGTTAGCCTCTTATTATTATTTCAAAGTCATTTGATACTCTCTGTCCTCAGGTGAGACATTAATTCCTATAAAAGTCAATGGAGTTACACATACGGTGAATCTGCCCCCTTATCTTTAATTTCCAGGCTTTTGAAATATAATAGAGCTCAGTGGGATGGGGGAAAGTGCATGTGTGTCACCTTTTATTAGCCTAACATAAGTAATACAGTGCTAAACAGAAGAAGGCTTTCCAGCTCTTGGTTACTCCTGATCTTGAGATTCTGTTACTTGCCTTGTCCCTATTTCCCTTTTCCTTGTGTCCTCTAAATACATTTCCTTGTTAAATCTGTTCTGTGAGTGATATCTTAAATTTCATTTCTTGCCCTATTTGGTTTTTTTTGCCATAATTCACAAGATACTAAATTGTTTGCTTACTTTGATATTGCTAGATTTTTAAAAGGTTTATTACATAAGCTTCTAATATAGCCTGACTTTTGAATTCTCTTGTTTAGTCTTTACTAGTCTTTATCTGTATTCTTTTAAGATGTCATTTCTTCTGGCTGTTTCCAAAGCTTTTAAAGACAGCAATGAGTGATTTGTAGGGTATTTTAAAAGATAGCCTGTTTACTCTCTTCCACAAAGATAAGGTTGTCTTTAAGACTGTCACTTCTCACCTAACGCTGTTCAGGATTTCACCTTGGACAGTCTGTTGTTTCTCTTATTGTCCTTAGCAAGTTCTTGTTTCTGGATAGTAGAAGTCAGTTTTTGTAAAATTGAATGGTAACAAGATTGTAAATTAAAAATTTGGATGATATTTCATCATTGCAAAAACCTTATAAGTTTGGGAGGGTTTATTAACTAATTTTGGTGGGTCGTGCCTTTCCAAGCAAAAGTTGTACAAATGGATTGACTGTGTGTGTTTTTGCTGAGTAAAGCTGGCTCTGAATTAAGGTGCATTCTTCCAGCAACATGGTAGTCTCTATTTATCTGACATTCCAATCAACATAATTTTCAGATCAGACATGTGGAATCAGATATATATCTTTTTGGAAGCACTATTTGGACTTCTGTGCAACAGCTGATCCTCACTTCAATTAAGCAGTATTGTAAAAATATATATATTTTTAAATCTCCTAATTCTGTAAGCACATAACCACCACCACCACCACCCCAGCACCTCCCCCCCTACACACACACACAAATAATGGGTTTTGCCTCAATTTCCACAATGACTTTGGGAGGAACATTGGCCCTACCCCTAGGAGGTGGCAACAGGGAATAGCCATGTGTGATTGCTTCTCCCTCCTCAATACCAAACCAGCCACTGCTCTAAGATGTTTTACCTTTTTTCTTTTCTTTTCTTTTTTTTTTTTTTCAGTCTATGAACTTTGAGGTGTGCATTAAGTTTCTGAAATGTTGAAAGTGAAACAAATGTATAAGGTGAGATCCCTAGCTGCTGTAAGTCAGTTATATACTGTTTATATGCACAAATATACTGATTTACGCTAGTTAAGGATCTGGTCTAAAATATTTGGTTTATATTCATAAAGGTTAAATTTTTATCATAACTTTTGCAAATAATTGACAGTCGTATTCTTTTTCTGGCAGAGCCTCATGCAGGTTTTAAAATAGCTTTCAACATGTTTGATACTGATGGCAATGAGATGGTCGACAAAAAGGAGTTCTTAGTGGTATGTATATTAGATATTGCCCTCTGATCAGTTTCTGAGTATTTTGACATAATCTTGCCATCATTCTATTTTTATGTTTAAATTCTTTATGACAATGAGAGATTGCATAAAGTGGTAATGAACTGTAAATGTGAACTATTTATAATGACGCATAGATGTACTGCATGCTGTGCTTTGAAGTTGAATTGTCATTTCCCTTCTTCTCCTTTTGTTGTTAATAAATTTCTCTAATAAAATTCCGTTTGGGCTAATATTGCCACAGCTGTGATCAGCAGTTACTTGAGCTAGACACTTTGGTATAACAATGAGGGAGCTTGTGGCAGGATGTTCTCCAGGTGGCCCCTTGACTTTGTCGTTTATTTCCCCACTTGATCCAAAATAACCTGAATTGGTTGACTTTCATGACATGCTGCAAGGCCAATCTATTTTGGGGACCATTTGGAGAGGCTCTGAGGTAGAACTGAGATATTGCTGTGCTGCTTTGCCCCACCGTATCATTAAGGTCCGATTTCATCAAAGCACTACAGTGTGTTTAAATAATATTGATTTCAGGTGAAGACGTACAGTGAAGCACATGCTGAAGTGATTTGCTGAATTGGGCCCTTAGTGATTTTATTACCTGGATGATGTTGGTGGCAAGGCTGACTGGGGTCTGAATAATTTGTACTTTTAAATAATGGGAGGGCACCTAGAGCTTTTGGATTAGGTGTTGTGACAGATACGACAATTTCCTGCAATATCATTGGGAGCTCTTACTGTATTAAGTTTATGTATCATTGTGGGCCAGGGATTGAAGGTAACTCCGTGGGGGAGAGTAACCACAGCCCTCCAGGAACTAAGAACAGTGGAGTGTGATTGGGTACTCACTCAGGATGTAACACATCCAGAGAGGGACCATGTCCTGGGGAGGCTCAGCTATACTAATTCACAGGGGCGGCAGGTTTGTATAATTATTGGTGGTTCCCAAAACGGGTCCAAGTCCCACCCCCCAACAGGGGTGCTGGGGAGAGGGCTGCGGGGTGGGGCCGGGAATGAGGGGTTCCTGGTGCAGGAGGGGGCTCAGGGCTGGGGCAGAGGGTTGGGGTGCAGGGGGTGCGGGCTCTGGAGTGGGGTGGGGCTGAACTGGGGATGAGTTTGGGGTGCAGGCAGGCTGCCCTTGGCTGGGGCCAGAGACAAGGATTCCCCCCAGTCCTCTCCCCACCAGCAGCAGCGAGCTCTGGGGCAGGAGCCTCCCTCTCCACTCCTGGCAGCACACTCACCTAACACCACTGTCACTGCTTTTAGGGCCTCTCTCAGATCCAGGAATCCCCTTCACTTCCGCTGTGGTGGGTGCAGGGGGGGGCTGCCATCATGTGTGTGCCTTCTCCCCTGCTGCTGTCCCTCACTGTAGCCTCACTGGAGGTGGGGGATTGGGCTACCCCTTGCCCAGCATGGGGCAGGAGCAGTGACTGTGGGCGGGGGGCCCCCTGTGCTGGTGGATGGTCCCGTTGGAAAAGCGAAGAGACTGTCCAGCTGAGGCGTAAGGGCAGGGTCAGCCTCGGTCAGCCCGCACTGGCACTAGTGGCTGTGGGTCACTAGGACCCTGCGGCGGCAGTTGATGCCATGACCTGGCATTGCGGAGTGCAGCGCAGAGCTGCAGGGGGCAGCCACCCGCTTGAGGCAGGGATGCTATGGGACCTGGGGAGACGTGCAGGGGCAGCACGTGGGGGCTGGGATACCCTTGGGGAGGCCATGGGGGCGGCAGGTAGGGCCTGGGAAGAGACCCAGCCCCATACATTGGTGGAGCGGGGCCCGTGAGCCCCGAATTTGCTAGAGCATGGGCACCATGGGCCCATATAACTCACCATCCCTGCTAGTTCCACTGGATTCTCCAGAGGCCAAAGACAAAGGAAGGACTTTTAGGTAATTAACCTGAGTTTATGCTAACTCAGGGGCTTCATTATGTTCTGGAAAACAGACAAGGCCTTCTGTCCAAGAGAAGGGCCCCAGTCCTTGGGGAAGGGTTGGAAGGACTGACGGCAACCAGGGGTCATCCCTGTTAAGCTTATTAGCATGCACGTAGGGTTTTTTTTAATTGTTTTAATATATTTTCTCTGAAATGCTTTCTTACTTTACGACTAAATGGTTGACATGAGGTGACTAGGCTTAATCCCTGATTCTACCCTGGGTTTATCACTGTTCCCATGTAGAGTGCCTGTGCATAGTGTATGACAGGATGAAGGCCTTCACTGTCTCCGTGTAATTTCTAGCAGGCAAAACCTCCACCATAATAACTGGTATAATTTGTGCTAGTCTTAGCTAAGCCAAAGTGTAAATGGATATATGGGCTGAAACAATGTCATCTGTGAAGCACATTGGTAGAGATATGTAAAATATTGATTTTTGGTGCACCTTTACTGTTATACTGCAATAGAACCTCAGAGTTATGGACACCTCGGGAATGGAGGTTGTCTATAACTGAAGTGTTTGTAACTCTGAATAAAGGGCTGCAGATCCAGCGGCTGATTCTCAAGGCCAAGCTTCAGCAGCAGCTGAGCTCTGTACTCAGCTCAGGCATGAGTTTGCAAACGTGTCCCTCTCCTGGGTGTCTCTGTCTCTGTCTCTCTGTGTGTGTGTGTGTGTGTGTGTGTGTGTGTGTGTGTGTGTGTGTGTGTGTGTGTGTGTGTGAGAGAGAGAGAGAGGGAGGGGGGAGTAAAAACAGCCCGTTCCCGCCAGCTGGGGGAGGGTGAGTAAAAACAGTGCATCCCCCTCCTGGCGGAGCAGGGGTGAAAGCAGCTCAGATCCCAGCCCTGCTCCTGCTCTGCTGGATCTGGCTGCTGTGGGCTGGCAGCCCGAGCATCTTGCTGTAAATAGCTGCCCTGCACATGGAGTTGGGGACAGGCATCCCAGATGTTTCTACCTTTAAGATGCAATAGAGGCACAGTACAGTATTTGCCTTTTTTTTTTTTTTTAATCTCTGCTTCTGCCTGATTTGTTACTTCTGGTTTCACATGGTGCCCAGTTGACCAGTCAGCCTATAACTCTGGTGTCCGTATCTTCGAGGTACTACTGTAAATAAAGGAACTAAGTTGCTGTTGTCTCTTGCAAACAGAGAGTTCCCCTGTTGAAGAATCATTTTCCAAGACTCAAAAGTGCTGTTTATTCTAGCAAGAGTTTGGAATAAATTGTATTTAATAAATTGACTTCTGATATGTCTTCTTTGAACAGTAGAATGCTAACACACAGTGTAACGTGATAAGTTCTCCCATTTTTGGCCTTTGTCTCTGTTTCCTTCTTATGGGACTTTATGGGCTAGATTCTTCTCAGTGCCAAGATCTGCACCTCTCCTCCTGTGACAAGCAGGCCATCAGGGAGTCAGTTTTAGCTCTCTGATTCTCAAACCGTAGTGGCTCCATCCCCAGCTCTGGTGTAAGCTTTACGCTTTAACTGAAGTAAACTGGCTATGAACCTTATCCATGCATAGTCCAGCTGAGAATTGGCAAAGTGTAGCAATGTTCTGACATAGACCCTGTGAAGAAGTTGATGATGGGGAGAAGTTAGAGTTCAGTAGTCACTCCATCAGTATTGTACCGGATTAAACCTCTGTCTTTCCCTCCTGTGGAGGAATTCTCAGTTAGCCGCTTGCAGTCGGGATGTGGCTCTTTTCTGCTACTCAAGCAATGAGTAGAATCTGGACTGCATATATAAATCTGGCTCGGGTGTTTTCCTTGATCTGAAAAAGTAAATTATCTAGATTTAAAAGGTGTATTGTGCTTTGTGCATGGGGAAACATAACAGCCACCTGTCAACAGCACCTATAGGGCATAAAATATTACAAACTTTTGAGAGACGCAATGCAAATCTTGGGCATAATTGGGCCCTGTATATGATATACTATAAACTGTTTAAAAAGTGCTGAAAACCATGATATCACACTGAGGGTACGTCTATACTATGGGATTATTCCGATTTTACATAAACCAGTTTTATAAAACAGATTGTATAAAGTCGAGTGCACGCAGCCACACTAAGCACATTAATTCAGCGGTGTGCGTCCATGGTCCGAGGCTAGCGTCGATTTCTGGAGCGTTGCACTGTGGGTAGCTATTCCATAGCTATCCCATAGTTCCTGCAGTCTCCCCCGCCCCTTAGAATTCTGGGTTGAGAGCCCAGTGGCTGATGGGGCAAAAATCATTGTCGCGGGTGGTTCTGGGTAAATGTCGTCAGTCATTCCTTCCTCCGGGAAAGCAACGGCAGACAATCATTTCGCCCCCTTTTTCCCTGGATTGCCCTGGCAGACGCCATAGCATGGCAACTGTGGAGCCCGTTCTGCTTTTTTTTTTACAGTCATGGTATGTGTACTGGATGCCACGGACAGAAGCGATACTCCAGCGCTACACAGCAGCATTCATTTGCTTTTGCATAATAGCAGAGATTGTTACCAGTCGTTCTGTACCGTCTGCTGCCAGTGTAATTTGGCAATGAGATGACGGTTATCTGTCCTTCTGTGCTGTCCGCATGCTATCCTGGGTGCCCCTGGCTGAGATTGGCTGGGGGCGCAAAAGCAAAACTGGGAATGACTCCCCGAGTCAATCCCTCCTTTATGGTTTCTAAAAATAGAGTCAGTCCTGCCTAGAATATGGGACAAATGTACTAGAGAAGCAGTGTATCAGAGAGTACAGCTGCTCTGTGTCAGATCCCGCAGAAATGATGAGTTACATGCCATTCATGGGGGGTGCCTCTGCAACAACCCCACCTGTTGCTTCCCTTCTCCCCCAACCTTCCTGGGCTACTGTGGCAGTGTCCCCCACATTTGTGTCCATGAAGTAATAAAGAATGCAGGAATAAGAAACACTGAGTTTTTAGTGACATAAAATAAGGGGGAGGCAGCCTCCTGGTGCTATGATAGTCCAGGCAGGACATTAAGGAGTGTGGGTGAGAGGAGCCCAGCATCTCACTGCTATGATAGTCCAGGCAGTACAGAATCTTTTCTTTTCACATGAAAGGGAGGGGGCTGATTGAAGCTCAGCCCCCAGTTGCTATGATGAAGATGGTTACCAGCCGTTTTGTACCATCTACTGGGAATGACCGGGAGTCATTCCTATTTTCACCCAGGCACCCCCAGCCAGCCTCACCTGAAGCCAGCCAGGAGCACTCATGGGTTGATAACAAGGACGGTTACTAGTCCTACTGCACCGTCTGCCACCGGGGAGGGGAGAGGAGCGGATACTTCTCTTCAGTGCTGCAGCATCGCGTCTACCAACAGCATTCAGTAGACATAGGGTGACATTGAAAGAGGTCAAGAAATGATTTCTTTCCCTTTTCTTTCAGGTGGGGGGGGGAGTAAATTGACGAGCTATTCCCTGAACCACGCCGGAAAATGTGTGTGAACCTACAGGCATTGGGAGCTCAGCCAAGAATGCAAATACTTTTCGGAGACTGCTGGGGACGGTGGGATAGCTGGAGTCCTCAGTACCCTCTCCCTCCCTCCATGAGCTTTCATTTGAGTCTCTGGCTTCCCGTTACACTTGTCACGCAGCACTGTGTAGCCTATAGATTTTTTTTCAGACGCTTTGGCATTTCGTCTTCTGTAACGGAGCTTTGATAGAACAGATGTCTCCCCATACAGCAATCAGATTCAGTATCTCCCGTACGGACCATGCTGGAGCTCTTTTTGGATTTGGGACTGCATTGCCACCCGTGCTGATCAGAGCTCCATGCTGGGCAAACAGGAAATGAAAATCAAAATTTCGCGGGGCTTTTCCTGTTTACCTGGCCACTGCATCTGAGCTGAGATTGCTGTCCAAAGTGGTCACAGTGGTGCACTGTGGGATACCACCCGGAGGCCAATACCATCAATTTGCGGCCACACTAACCCTAATCCGATATGGTAATACCGATTTTAGCACTACTCCTCTCGTCGGGGAGGAGTACAGAAACCGATTTAAAGAGCCCTTTATATCGATATAAAGGGCCTCATAGTGTGGACGGGTACAGCGTTAAATCGGTTTAATGCTGCTAAAATCGGTTTAAATGCGTAGTGTAGACCAGGCCTAATAGTAAGGTTTATTACACTTTATACAAGTCAGTTTAACTGTATAATTACTTTAATTATGCAGTGTATAGTATATGAGTGCCAACTATGTGATATTTCAACCATCATGTAACCAAATGAGTTACTTGTTAGACAGATTGTGTTATAATAAAGACAGGTTATCAGTTTGCTAAAACTGAAATTTTGACTTTTCATCTGAATTTGGAATAAGAAAATGTTTTGAAATCTCAAATTCTCATGGGACAGGAAAATTATTTCCCATGTTTAGTATAAATAAATTAAGGTTTTCACAGGAACATTAATTTGTCTAAATTGTACATATAGTTTTCTATAAATGACGGTATAGATTTAATCAGTATAAATAGTAAACCAAAATACTACGTATCTTAAATGTGCAACATGGACTAGTTAACGTTGCTATAGGAACACTTTTGCATTTCTTGGCTGTTTAGCCTATACATTCTGAAACGTAATATTGCATTAATCTATGTTTTGCAGTTGACTATATCTAATATATGATTGACATAATATATAAATGGACTTTATAAAGATTTAGATAACTATGCATGGGTATTATGCATTATCCTGTTTAAGAGGTTTGATATAAGCAGATTTGATTCTTCTTTTACTATGATTTTTGGGTCTATATTGTGATGGAAGTTGAAAGTTAATACAGATTTAAATGGAAAATTCATACTGTTTCACTCTTCAGGAACTATCACTGCTAAGTAGTTGATGATAAGTGATCTATTTTCTTGATTTACACATTCAGGTGATGAAATTAGTATAATTAATTTATTGTACCCTGTGACCATAGAAACATTGTCCTTAAGGTAAGTTGTGCTATTACACAAGGGATCCAGATCTGATTTTTGATCTCAGATGCTTGTTTTGCAGGCTATCAAAATAGAGAATAGTACAGAGGTGATTCTTTTTCTGTTGTTCAAATGATTGAGAGATTTGTGCTGCTACTTTGGCCACTGCTGGTTGAGATTGAGAGCTTCACTCCTGCTCCTTCGTCTTGGGGCACAGTAGCATTGCAACACTGATAGCTTGTCCATAGAGTAGACCAAATAGAATGACCAGATAACTCCGGTCATGAGCCACGAGTTCTGCTTTCTTTACCAGAAGTAATTATTTCATGGGTAGGAGTAAGAGACACAGATGTGACTTTTCATAGAATTATAGAAATTGTAGATAGGAAAAAACCCATTAGGTCATCTGGTCCATCACTTTGGGATTGAAGCATTATTCCCAACAGTGTGTTCTCCAGAAATTTGTCTCGTCCAGTTTCAAATACTAAAACGATGAGAATGATGTAAAATTCTGAGGACCCTGAGGCCCTTGCTCTAAAATATGTGTTCCCTAAGGGTGCTGTTTTCTTGGTATTTTATTTAAAAACACAGTTATTTTTGCCTTTTGATATGGAGGAGAAGGGGGTCAGGAGAGCTGGAGATTAGAAGGTGAGAGTCTGAGTATAAGGAGCATTTTGGAACATTTATCTATCCCTGATCATATAAAATGATAATTCTGTTAAAACTATATATAATACCTGCACATGCTGTAAAAAGTTTATGTATGTATACAGCTCTGTGTATGTAGACATATTGACACACATGGGCAATTCTTCACTGTTTGTTATGTACATAGTAGCTCTGTTCCTGAATCAGAAAATAAGAATGGCTTGTTTTGCAGCTGCAAGAGATATTTAGAAAGAAAAATGAGAAGAGAGAAAGAAAAGGAGATGAAGAGAAACGTATAATGTTGGTAAGTAAAATTAGAATAGTTGTAGGTTTGTGGTTCTTTGATTTTTTTATCTACCTCAAAAGTGTGGTTATATTTATTAATTAAGAAGAATATTTATTTAATGTTACTAATCACTTTTAAGATTTCTGAGCAACTCTAGGTACCGTATTGAATCACATAACTCCTAATAATATAAAGGGTCAATTTGACTGAGTGGAGAATAATAGGTACTCCAGGGGGAATTCTGCACCAAAAAAATAAAAATTCTGCACTAAAAATTAAAAAATCTATGCACAATATTTTAAAATTCTGCATATTTTATTTGTCAAAATAACACAATATAATCACACCAGTTTCAATTAGTTTAGTAATTTATTTCAAAATACATGTGGGCAAGTAGGTCTATAACAATATAGGGAAAAAAAAGATTCAGGAAATGTTTTTTGACAAATAGATTCTTTAGTAGGCATATTAATTGCTGGGAAAGAGCCCGGCTGTGGGTGAGAGAAATATATTTGGGGTTTTGGGGGGAAGAGAATTGTCATTGAGCCTCCCCCATGCAGAGCCTTGTTGACCCCTAGCCTCTCTCATTCAGTCAGGCACATCTGTCTCTGTCCCCGTGTGTGCCTCCACCCCTACTCAGCCATCCCATCTCCCTTCCATCCCCATGTGTCCCTGCACTCCCTTGTCCCCATGTGTCCCTGCACCCTCACTCCCATTCAGCTCCCACCCCAGTATGCTCCCCACTAGCCCTTCTGAATCCCAGTCTGTGACCCCCTCTGCCCCAGCAGCTCGATGTGACCTACACTGCCCATTCCCCCCATATCCTGTGCCTCCTGACCTAGTCTCACAGGCAGGGTGCTCTGAGGAACACAGCCTCATCCCTTCCGTATCCACAGCTGGGCCTGTTACTGCCCAGGAGTGGCTGCTCTCTGTTCTGGTGCCACAGCAGCCCCTGAGCCCCTGTTGGGCGAAAGGCATAACTGCAGCACCTCTCCAGCAGAATATATTTTCTAAAGCGAAAAAAAAGTTCTGTGTGGGAATGAATTCTGCACATGTGCAGTGGCGCAGAATTCCCTCAGGAATAAATAGGATCATTTTGGACCTAAAAGCAAACTACAAAGTTCCTGAAAAAATAAGTGGTGTAAGATCCCCAAAGAGGAAAAATATACATAGGTGTTATTTTAAAATACAATTACAGTAGTATTTTATTTTAATTTTTAAATCAATAATTTATTCTGAATCTAAGAAGTCTAGTAGACTTTCTAATGTAGTCTTCTACCATAATGAGAGAGAATTACCTCACTACCATCTTAAATGTAAGTTGAAAGACTCCCTTCATGCTGATCTTCTGTTCTCTCTCCCTCATAATTTTCTTAGAAATGTTCATATGGACTTACTATTTTCATACTTAATTTCAGCCCAAATCCTTTGACACATTTGAAGAAATGTGATTCATAAATTAAAATATAAGCAAACTAAGATTTTGTACTCAGACTGAAATCTTTGTATTGAAGCACCTTATTTTCATTCTTCTTCTGAACAAGGTTTGTTGAAAGATCACTGAATATGGTTCACCAGAGAGATCACCAGTTAAACATGTATATGTGTGTCTGAAAATCTTCCATCTGTGTGAGTTAAAAATGTCACAAAAATTAAATACTGTGCGTGACCACTACATTTTTTCAATTGATGATAACTATTTGTGAAACATTTGTCTTGAAACATTTCAAATAAACTTGTTCTTACTGAAGACTACAGGTCAAATCTTGGGATTTACTTTTATGTATGTGAGAGGCCAAGGAGTAGTGTAAAAGCTGTGGTTTGTCTGCATTAGGTGGGGCAGCAGCAGGGGCTTACGTCCCTGTAATCTCAGTGGTAGGTCTCTACCAATCCTGCTTTGGAAAATGGGTGGATTCATGCACTGTGCAAATGGATTGGGTCAAAACCCCCCATTGGAGGTACCACTTGGATATATCTGCTTCTTATCCCTATGGCTACCATTGTGGCTACCTGGCCACTTGGGGATATAGATTCTAGCCCTCAGCTCAACAACTGTTTTGTGTACAGCAAAATCTTTTTATTTATTCATTTGAATTTTAAAAGCATAACATAAAAGCATATTTATCTGGGGCTGTCTGTGTGCTCCCTTTCCAGAGGTTGGCCCGCAAACCACAAGAAACTTGAACTTTAGGAGCTACCACATTTTTGATTAACCCAAGCACAGAAAAGAATATTTGTTAACCTTAAGGGACGCAACTTTTTTCACATTGGCAAACATTTTTAATTGCTCAGTTAATTTTATTGACATGTTTAGGCCAAGTGTAAGCAAAAGAAACGTCACCTTAGAAGGAAAACTTTTGAGACTATTACAGAGACAAAATAAGGGTGTAGAATATCATATTTCTTATAACTTAAATTTATCTTGGTTGTAATGTACTCAACTCTATACTTTTTTCTGTTTTAAGAGTCTTAAAAACAAGATGTAAAAAAAGAAAACCATTTGCTTTCCGCCATTTAAAAAAACACACCAACATTTCTAGTAACATGTAAGATAAAGACTTGCCTGTCCTAACCTATTGTGTCTTTCTCTTTCTTTTTGGTTTCATTCTGAAATGTGGTACTTCACTTCACCATTTTTGCTGTATGTCAGCGCCTTCAACTCTATGGATATCATTCTTCTACTAACAGTGTATGTACTCTAAATATTTTCTGTGTATATAGTTTTCACCAGTGAGATGGAATCATTTGTTATAACAATTGGCTCTTTATCAAGTAAATGAATTTTACTAATATAAGGTCTTATTCAGTCAAAAGTATACTCTGTCTTCAGAGCCATAGAAGGCTGCAGATGCTTGCTACAGGCATAGAGTGACAGGCTGGCCCATCCAGAGGAGAAATGGATGCCTCTGGATAGGTAAAAAGGAGAAAAAGAGCTGGTCTGTATTAAGGAGTTGTAGACCTACTCTGGGTGGGGTGGTGAACCCATGTATATAAAGTCCCCCAACAAAAATTAGTAATAAAAATTCTGTCCCCTTTCATGAGACATAACAGTAGAGCCTTCAGTAATAACCATATTCCTAGGTTTCAGTCAGTTTCCCAGCATCTTATCCTAATAGGGCATAGGGGAAGAGAAGGTCTCAACCATTTTTTTCTTGCACTGTTTGAAGTAGTTTTGTTTTGTTTTATGAACAGAGTAGGATGAGAACAGGGGCTGTTGTAGAGAGCCCAAGATGAGGACAGACTTTATTACACTTGATGACTCTTTGGGCAGAGAGTGGAAGCAATTTTCAGATTGATGAACTCTGTCCTTTGACCTTGGCTGAATGCCCTTTCAGAGTAGAGCAGATTTAGACTCCTTTAAAAGGTCCTCCCTGGCTGCCTAGCATAAAAAAGCCAGGGAAGAACCCAAGCCTCAATCTTCATGGTTATATGGGGAGGAATTCATTCTTTTGAGCCAGATTAGCATGATAATTAGGCTGGATGGAGTTTGTGACTGCATTTATAGAAAAGAGGCTAGGATTTGAAGTTGTGTATATATAGTTCTATTTCCCATGACTTTTGTAGCTGTGCAGCATTAACAAGAATAAAAAATGGTAAGAACTTTTTTATCCCTGAACTAAACACATGCAGTGCCATTTTTACATAATACTGTTTCTGATCATGCCTACATTTTAACTCTGTCACTTTGTCTTTCATACAATTGTGCCCAGGTAAGGCAGCACAGACATGTTAAATACATACCTGTTCAATAAGATGATAGTAAGTCAAAAAGTATGCACTATAGTTTTGACATGAAGTCTATTGAAGCCTTTCTGTTCACTTTAGTGTGCTTTGGATCATGCCCTATATCAGCGTGAAAGACTTAATGCTTCATATCTCTATATTTCCTTCCCTTTATAGTTTAACAAAACTTACTTTAAGCATTTCTACATTTATAATAATGTTCTGGCTCTAGTAAAAAAAATCTATTTTTATACTCACATTTAGAAAAATAAGCACAGTGGAGGTTTTAAATTGTTTTAAATAAAAGAAATGATTGGTACTAATGGTGAATTACATCTATTAGCATGCTATTGAATGTGGACCTGGAACTGGAATAATGAACACTTTTTTATATTTCTATCATTGAAAGCCCAAACTATGTTGTCCTGAGCACTCTCAGCTTCCATTGAAATCTGGGGCAATTGAGTGTACTCAGAACTTCATAGTATCAAGCTCTGAAGGCTACATCTTACATAAAATGTATCTATAAATGGGTCTGAGTAATTTGGTTATTTCTGTCTTTTCATACTACACATGATATTTCTCTGGAGCTAAGCTGGTGCATGCTGTGAATGTGTATTAAGTCTAGTACAGCATGAGTTGCATGTGGGTTTTGATTAGCTGAATGCAATCTTATTATTGATGATTATTATAAAAGTAACATATAGAAAAATAAAATGTGCATGCTTCAGAAATACTAGCTTCATCAATAATAATCAGTTTTTGTCAGATAAATAAAGTACATCACCAGTAAGACAGGTAATTCAATGAATAATTATCTAACAGTATGTGTATCTAAATAAAGGATGAGGCGGTCAAAAGTATATGTAACTTCTTGAGGCAGTGATTTATGCTGAAATTTTTTTTGACTTATTTGGTATATTTTGTCAATATTTTATGGTTTAAGAAGAGATATTTGTGCCTAACTTTTTAGTTAATTTTTTTAAAAAATATGAAGTTTCATTGACTAAAATATACGTAATCTACATGATGCATCAGCAGTTACATCAAAACCGATTTATCTCTATTTAGCTAAAGAGCTTCATAACATGACATTAAATGTGAAATGAAAAGGTTAGGCATACTAACTGTATTCAGTTTTTATCTTTTGTTCAGACTTTTAATGAATGTTAGCTACAAAATATATTATAATGCACCTAACCTTATACTGGTCAGAATAGTATACAGTTGTTACTTGCAGCATATTAAAAACTGTAGAAAATTAATTTTGGTTTGTAGAGGTCCAGTATATTGTATTTAATATTGGGTGACTCTCTTATGGATCTTTCTGGAAGCTCCCCAGAATGAGATTCCATACTTTAGATGAGAGAATTATTCCAGTCATGTGATAGACTACAGTAACTCCTCACTTAAAGTCGTCCTGGTTAACGTTGTTTCATTGTTACGTTGCTGATCAATTAGAGAACATGCTCGTTTAAAGTTGCTCGGTGCTCCCTTATAACGTTGTTTGGCAGTCGCCTGCTTTGTCCATTGCTTGCAGGAAGAGCAGCCCATTGGAGCTAGTTGGTGGGGGCTTGGAACCGGGGTGGACTGGCAGCCCCCAATCAGCTCCCCTAAGTACCAGCAGACTATCAATTTCTGGGCAGTTCAGCTCACCATCCCCCCACTGCCATGTGCTGTTCCTGCCCTCTGCCTTGGAGCTGCTCCCAGAAGCCACCTGCTTGCTGTGCAGAGGGGAGGAAAGAGGGGTGCTAATGTCTGGGTGTCCCCCTCCCCTGCTCCTGTCCCCCTCCACCTTATCTCCACAGGATGGTGGGAGCTTGCTGGCAGCAGCTGCAGTCTCAACTTGCTGATCTACCTTAAAAGGCAATGTACTTAGAGTGGCGTCAGCATACTTAAAGGGGCAATGCAAGTCTCTCACACACATGGTGCATGCCTCAGTCTCTCTCTGCCATGCTGTCTCCTCTCCCTCCATTTGTGCTGTCTTGTAGAGTGTGAGGCTACATTAACAACATGTTAATGCTTGAGGGCTCAGCTGAGTGCTAGTTCATCATTTAGCAGTAAGGCATTCTCTGGGAAATATCCCACCCTCTTCCACCCTCTGACTTCACCACCTCAACCACAATCATCACTGCTGTGTACAGTATTAAATTGTCTAAAATTTATACTGTATATATGTGTGCATATATATAAAATATAGTCTCTTGTCTGACGAAAAAAATTTCCCTGCAACTTAACCCCCCATTTACATTAATTCTTATGGGGAAATTGGATTTGCTTAACATCATTTTGCTTAAAGTAGCATTTTTCAGGAATATAACTATAATGTTAAGCAAGGAGTTACTGTATCTTCAGACCTATGATATGTAAGACTTTGGTAATTATAGAGATTGTATGGCATGGGAACAGTATATTTATCTTTTTAATATATGGTCCAAATCAACAAAAGGGTTAATGTTCTATTGGCTAAAAATCTCTTGTCATATAATATAATTTTAGGTGTTTGTTTTCTCATACAGTATATAAATAAGTGCCAGATTTAAGTAAGCTTACTTTAAAAAGGAGTTAAAAATTATTTGACAAAATTTAAGTTTGTAATGACTCTCTGCCTTGACTTTATTAGAAAGCACAAAATGAATATCTTGTTCATTTTTGTCTTACACTTGTTTATAAAATCTTTGTAATTTTCAGAGAAATTAAACAATATTCAAGGTTGGCATCTCAACTAATTTAAGTCTTTGTCTTGCATGCCACTACATGCAAAAGTAAAATACCTTATTTCTAAGCATATAATTAAAGATATTTCTCTTCAGGCAAAAATATTGTGAACTACAATAAGCAGAAATACTTCACCCAAGAGAGCTCTGTGAATTTTTTTCTCTGTTCTTTTTCAGTAAGATGACACATTAGCTCGGTGTCAAAACATTGTTATTGCTCTTTACTATTAAGAGAGAGTATATTTCAGAATACATTTCTGATTTTTGATTCATCTTCAGGCAAATAATAATTAAATGACAGCCCTATGAGCATGTCTTCAGTCATGTAACCATATTTTACTACTGGCTAGATTGGGAAAGTGAGTGCCGTGGAAGCTGCATATGTTAGCTGAGAAAATATTGTGCTAACAGAGTATTGAGAGTAATATTTCAAGAGAGATTTTTCCTAAAATATAAATTGTAAGGTCTCCTTTCTAAATTTTAAACTGTTTAAATTTCCTTAGTACATATGACGTTGAATGTGTGGAAAATAAAAAATAAACCCTGCAGAATACTCCTCACAACATCTATGTGGCTTTATAGATATGCTAAAAATCCTAAAAAGAATCCCAGTGGATTCTGCGAAGTGTACAGTATGGGCAGACTATTCTGTAGTTTATGACAGTGTAAGACCTTTAATAGCAACAATTTATGCTGATTTTAAAAACAAAAGTAAGGATATTTTTTCCACTTGTAATTGGAAGATTGAATTCAGTTCCCAGTCTTTGTCTCTTCTGCCAGACTGACAGGAGTTGGGAGCACCGAAGGTAGGGAATCAGGCCTAGACTAATGGAGGAAAGGGCACAGGAGAAAGTGCAACAGAACATTCAACAGTGATAACAGTAACCAAGTTAGAAGAAGCCTTGACTGCCTCCAAGATCACCGTATCTAGTTCTCCTTAGCCAGAAAGATGGAAGCTGTCATGTTGGACCTCCAAGGGTGGTTGTAAAGTGCAGAAGAGGGCAAAATGTAAGAGGTGTAAGTGTCTCAGGCCTCTGAAATAGTTGCAGAGAACCTCCATGGCAAAAAGATATGGCTTACAGTTCTTTCAAACAGAGCACATGGTAAATTTGATCACTTGACACCCACAGTCAGGGTTTCTTGCTGTATATCCTGCAACTAGAACTTGGTCTCAGTGGACTTGATTCTAATTTTCCTTAACACTACGAGGATTGATCTTTTGTTGAAATTAAATTTTTTGTAACTATTTAGATAGTGCTATTGGTGCATGTCATGCTTTGATAAATCAGAAAACAAGCTCCCTATCATAAGCAGCCTAATCTGTTTATATATTAATATGTTGACAAAATTATGAAATTACTAATAATACAAGCTTGCCAATACATTTTCATTTTTACATATACTCCAGAATGTTTCTGTTTATAGTAGGACTATCAAATGATTTAAAAAATTATCGCAAATAATCGTGAGATTAAAAAAAATAGTCTCAATTAATCACAGTTTAATTGCACTGCTAAACAACAATAGAATACCAATTTAAATTTATTATAAATATTTGTGGATGTTTTTCTACATTTTCAAATATATTGATTTCAGTTACAACACAGAATACAAAGTGTACAGTGCTCACTTTATATTACTATTTTTAATTACAGATATTTACACTGTAAAAAAGATTTTTAAAAGCACAATCTACAAGTCGAAGCGTGAAGATGTTTAGCATATCTGGCATGTAAATGCCTTGCAACGCCAGCTACAACAGTGCCCTGCAAATGCCTGTTCTCACTTTCAGGTGATATTGTAAATAAGAAGCTGGTAGCATTATTTCGTGTAAATGTAAACAACTTGTTTGTCTTAGTGATTGGCTGAACAAGAAATAGGACTGAGTGGACTTGCAGACAATAAATCTTTACATTGTTTTCTTTATGAGTGCAGTTATGTGAAAAAAGTAATTCTACATTTGTAAGTTGCACTTTCACTATAAAGAGATTGCATTACAGCGCTTGTATGAGGTGAATTGAAAAATACTTTTTAAAATCGTTTATAATGTACAAATATTTGTATTAAAAATAATATAAAGTGAGCACGGTACATTTGGTATTCTGTGTTGTAATTGGAATCAATATATTTGAAATGTAGAAAAACATCAAAAAATATTTATAATACATTTAAATTGGTATTTTATTATTGTTTAGCAGTGCAATTAAAACTCTGATTAATTGCGACTATTTTTTTAATCTAGGTAATTTGTTTTGCATTAATCGCTTAAGTTTTGTAAAGCCCACATTATGACTAATAAGGAAATAGATATTGATACTATTACCCTTTTGAAAATGCCTCGGGTTTACAAGGAGTGCGATATAATACTTTTCTTTGTGCAGGAGAAAAAACCCAAAGGTAAACTCGTGCTGTTTTCTTTTTGAAGATTAGTTAGAAAAGATTTTAAAGTGTATAAGCTGTTGTTCTTTATGATTGTTGTGTGGTTTTCAAACAGTTGTGCTTCTTGAAACTTCTACAGGTACTTAAGACAGATGGAAAGGACCTTGTACCCAGAAGCTATTGGGATACATTGAGACGTAGCACAAGCCAAGCTCTCTTTTCGGACCTTGCAGAGGTATAATAAAACCTCTGTCTGGTCCATGAACAAATTGCCGTTTTATTTATTTCCTTTTGTATTTTAGTGTTTTCCCCATTGTTGTGGATCTTATTTCCTTTCTTTTTAAAATAGTTCTTTTAAAAACAGTGTTTATGGAAAGTTGTCATAAGAAATTAATGTGGCTGAATACAGTGGCATTACTTGAAGTTGTCATTTCTAGTCAGCTAGCATTCTCTTTTGCAAGATTTGGAAGATCAAGTCCTATCACTATAACCTTGATGTTAGGATATTTATCTAATACTAATTTTAAAAAACTCTGATTTCTACATAACTGAAGTTAGGAACCCTTTTTCATTTAGGGCTTGATCCTGTGAGGTGATGACTTTAATGAGAGTAGAGAGCACTCAGCATCTCTCATGAGGTATCTAAGACTTTGCAGGTTCAGGCCTTTAACTTGCTTTAAAACATAGATTAGCCAAGTTTATTTTACAGAAGGTCATGGTCAGCAATATTATGTATGCCTTTGCTAAAGATTCTTTTTAATTTATTGTATTGAAAAGAGTGATGTTTCAGGCAGTTAAAACAATTTAATACATTAATCTCAGTCTTTAGCTATTGCATGATCATTGTGAATGACTAGCAATATCTCTATTCCATCAAAAATGAATGTATGCAGGTATCTAAATTTATAATAAAAATAAAAGGCTTATTTCATTATCTATTCATTCAAAAAGTTGAATAAAAAGAATGTGTATATGTCTTTGTATTGATAATTTAAAAGAGTGGCTAAAGGCCAGATTCTCCAAACTGGCATTTCTGTGCCCAGCTACAGTGTGAAGGAGGTTGCTGTACACTGGGTCAGGCTGGTCATGGCCCCAAGCATTGGCCACCTGTAGCAGCTCCCCAGTAACACCTCTATCTCAAGCCATGCAAATCACAACAGGGACAGTAATGAGGGAAGCATAGAAGCTGCTTTACCAGTCTTATGTCAGCTAAGGATTCTCCCATATTGAGGGTATCTCCAGTCAGCTGGATTAGCTTGAAGTATGGCACAGCTGGAGACAGATTGTCTTTACACCTGTTGTGCTTACATGAGCAAAATTAACACTTAGATGTACAATATTTTAAGATTACTATTCTTTAGAAGCCTTTTTAATGTGAACCTGTCCAGTAGGCAGTTAGGCACGTCATTAAAGGTGCATTACACTGACATCTGTAGACTGCAATCATTAAAACTTACCAGCATCTAGTTTTGGCATTTGTTCAATTCTTCCATGAACATTTTCATAAACCCTCTCAGCTAACGTGCAAATCACTGAATACAAATTGAATATCCTTGGTTAGCTTCTCAGAGTATTTCCCACTACTCATTAGAATTGCATCTGTCTTGCTTGTTTCAAGCTTGAGCTTGCTAGCTTTCGTCCATATCCTTATCTCTCTCAGACTCTCTTAACATCTGGATGATACCATGGACTTTTGTGCTGAAAAAGTGACATAAAGTGAGGTGACATAGGAGTCTGCGCTGTCTTACAACTTCTTCGAGTGTTAGTATAGACTGAAAAGGACGTTAGAAAAGATTTGTTCAGACTCCACAAAAGAGGTCTCTTCAGGAAGAGAAGTTGCCCATCCTGACTCTCTGGTATCTTTCTGAGAGGAATAAGTGAAGCTATGTAGTTCTACAGCCCACTCCCAATAGGTCAGTGGAGTTGAATGCTGCTGAGCTCAGCTTGTGGATTCATTCTGAGTGGATATTGGAAATTACTGAAGTTGCTAGAGCATTTGAAAAATATAGTACTGTGGAGAGATGTCTCTATCAACATAGAATATAACATACGTATTTTGTACTCGCTGTAGAAGACTCCCATTGACATCAGTGATTTTAGATCATAGAATCACAGAAGATTAGGGTTGGAAGAGACCTCAGGAGGTTATCTAGTCCAACCCCAACTCAAAGCAGGACCAACACCAACTAAATCATCCCAGCCAGGGCTTTGTGAAGCTGGGCCTTAAAAATCTCCAAGGATTGAGATTTCGCCACCTACCTTGGTAACCCATTCCAGTGCTTCACCACTCTCCTAGTGAAAAAGTTTTTCCTAATACCCAACCTAGACTTCCCCCATTGCAACTTGAGACCATTGCTGCTTGTTCTGTCATCTGATACCACTGAGAACAGCCTAGCTCCATCCTCTTTGGAAACCTCCTTCAGGTAGTTGAAAGTTGCTGTCAAATCCCCCCTCACTCATCTCTTCTGCAGACTCAATAAGCCCAGTTCCCTCAGCCTCTCCTCGTAAGTTATGTGCCCCAGCCCCCTGATCATTTTTGTTGCCCTCCGCTGGACTCTCTCCAATTTGTCCACATCCTTTCTGTAGTTGGAGGGGAGACCCACAAAACTGGACACAATACTTCAGATGTGGCCTCACGAGTGCTGAATAGAGGGGAATAATCACTTCCCTGGATCTACTGGCAATGCTCATACTAATGCAGCCCAATATGCTGTTAGCCTTCTTGGCAACAAGGAGGTGGTGAAGGCTCTTGCTGGGGGTGCGGGTTCTAGAGTGGGGCCAGAAAATAGTTCAGGGTGTGGGAGGAGGTTTCGGGCTGGGGCAGGGGGTTAGGCTGCAGGGGTTGTGAGGGTTCTGGCTGGAGATGCGGGCTCTGGGGTGGGGCTGGAGATGAGGAATTTGGGATGTAGGAGGGTGCTCCAAGCTGGGACCGAGTGGTTTGGAGGCCGGGAGGGGGATCAGGGCTGGGATAGAGAAACAGGGAGAAGGGCTCCAGCTGAGGGTGCAGGCTCTGGGGTGGGGCTGGGGATGAGGGATTTGGGGTGTAGCAGGGTTCTCTGGGCTGTGACTGAGGGTTTCCCAGGGGCAGGAGAGGGGCAGAGGTGCAGGCTTGGGTGGCGCTTACCTCAAGCAGATCCTGGAAGCAGCAGCATGTCCCACTCCTACGCGGAGGTGCGGCCAGGCGGCTCTGTATGCTGCTCCATCCTCAGGCGCCGCCCCTGCAACTCTCATTGGCTGCAGTTCCTGTCTAGTGGGAGCTGCGGGGGTGGCGTCTGCAGACAGGGCAGCACGCGGAGCCCTGTGGCTGCCCCTAAATGTAGGAACCAGAGGAGGGACATGCCGCTGCTTCTGGGAGTCACGGCACGCGTGCATGGAGCGGCCCCTGACCCTGCTCCCCAGCTGGAGCGTGGGAGTGGGACAAGCCCCAGGTCCCACTCCCCAGCAGGAGTAGAGGACCACATTAAATCGACTGGTGGGCTTGTTGTGGCCAACAGGCCGTAGTTTGCCCACCCTCAATCTAGATCATTAATGAAGATGTTAAACAAAACCAGCCCCAGGACCAACCTTGGGGCACTCCGCTTGATACTGGCTACCAACTAGATGTTGATCTCGACGATCTAGCCAGCTTTCTATCCACTTTATAGTCCATTCATCCAATTCATACTTCTTTAACTTGCTGGCAAGAATATTGTATCAAAAGCTTTGCTAAAGTCAAAATATATCACGTCCACTGCTTTCCCCATATCCACAGAGCCAGTTATCTCATCATAGAAGGCCATATTTCCTTTCATTCAAGGATCTGAAGTCTCTTTACAAAGATGAATACATGTAATTATCCCCATTTTAAGGATGGGGAAGTAGAGGCACAGAGGACTAATAAGACTTTATCCATGGATTTAAAATTCATTGAAAAGCTGCAAATAGAACTCCTATTTCCTAGTTATATGCCTGATATGTGTTGTCTGTCTTTATGCTTCTGTTTATATTAGGTATCTTAGAACGAGTGTAAAATATCTCTTAACAAAGACAGATAAGTCAAACATTCATTCTCATTGAAAAGATTTTAAATAAATTAGATCAGAATAGATTTTGATATCTTATTACTTGAAAATAAATTGTTCTTTTGTTGCTTTGTTTCCTATTATAAAACAGAATTCATTTTACTTTGAACAATAACATCAAAGGGATAAAGCCATTATTTTAGGCTCACCCCTTATGAGACTTAAGTTATATAATGCTTTTAAGACACAAAGGACATTGATATAGTTTTCAGTGACTCGAGACTCTGTAAAAGCATATTGAGGGTTTTTTATTTGTTTTCCATTCAGTGAGACTGACCAAGTAGAAATAGTAGAAAGACTTGTAGTTTGGTTTTTTGTTTTTTAACTAATATGCTAATACTCACAGTTCTGTAGATATAGATTAATGCAACCTGAATCTAACAAGGTTATTAAAAAAATTTACAGGATGAAAAACAAACTTGCAGTCTGATATCTGTTCAGTGTGCTTGAGGGAAACTGCTTGAATGTACTTAGAAGGTTAATTGTTTAAAAGATGTAGAAAATCAAGGTATCTCTATTTCAGTGCATTATGTCCTGTAGTGAAGGACAACAGAGTATTAAAGGACAAATAGTCAGTGATTATTGTTCTCCAGTTAATCAGTTCATTTCAGGAGTAAAGCTATCTTAATTGAAGGATATAAAATGTCTTTCTACATATTATGCCATCATATTTCTCCCTGGAGAAGAATACAGGAATAAAGAGGAGAATAGATAGACTTTGTGAAATATAAACTTGAAAATCCTAAACAGATTTTATTAAACTACTAAAGGTATCTCTCCTATTCCTTTAGTTCTTGTATGATGAAAGGAAAGGGTTTTTTGTTGTTACTACTTGTTCTTCCTTTTTTGTTCTTCAGTATCTTCTCTTCAGTGATTCATAAGTACTACTAGTACATATGAAACATTAATTTTCACAATGAAATAGGTAAACTTTGAAAACATTCAAACTTGAATACAGTATATCATAAAAGATTTGGACAGTGTGGATATTAAATAATTTTTGTTATCAATACACCATGCAGCTGAGTAAATGCATTTTAATGTTATTTTGCTATTGCAGTTTGTCTCTTCATAGTGAACCAAGATTCACATATCTGAATAGTGTCAGTGATGCTGACTCATAGGTTATTCTTAGAATGTGTAGTTTTAGGGCCAGGTCTTAGCTTCAGTAGACCTATGCCAGTTTATGCCAACTGAGGATCAGCTTCTGCTGCAAAAATTTTAATAAACCAACTCTGAAATACTTGTGATTTTCACATCCTTGCCATCCTTTGGTAAATATTTTTTTCTTTCATTGACAAATCCAATCAGACTAGGCCCTATATTCATAATTAGCAATTTTAACTCCTACATCTTTACATTCTCTTGGCATTTCCAAATCACCGTGTGCATTTTACATAAGAAAAACAGCTGTATCTCTTTCCTTGTTGATCTCTCAAGTCTTTATGTATATTTAGAGCTTCTTAAATAATAGCTCCTTTGATGATTATCATATCCAACCTCTTCTTTTCTCATTCCCTCAGATAGGATAGGGCGAGCCCTTTATGTTTCCATTTAATTGTTATTGCTGATAACTTCTTTAAAAAAATGTAGTCTAGTATTTAAACTTTTTCTAAATAAGTAGCCATTGTGACATAGCATATTCACTTCCTTCCATTCATTTTATTGTTATTTATCCAGAAAATCTGACTGGTTTCCTAATCTCCATGCCTTGCTTTATTTCAGCAGATTGGTTATACCCTGCCTCTATGGCTATTATTATATACATTTCATAAAAATAAAAGGGGCATCTGGTATTTGTCTTTACTGGAATTTATCAGGGCATATATGTGCATTTCAAGGTAAGATTATTTGTACACATGATCAGCATTCCTGTTTCTAAGCATAGTGCTATTTAACATTTTACACTTTCAAAATCTTGTTCAGACAGTGCTGCTTGGCCCAGTGCTGCTCCCGAAGAAGTCAATAGCAACATTCTCACAAATTACTACTCTGAACATCCTTTACTGGGGATGTGTTATTTCTAAGAATAGATATCTTTTGAGGACACTTGTTTCTGGATAAAGGAAATTTAGTTATCTGAAGATTTTCTCTGGAGATTTTCATTAAGTCCTGTATCAAGTCCAATAAATTGGAATAGAACTAAAGCAATACCACTCAAGATGTGTGGCCTGATTGCTTCATTTAAGGGTTGTTCCTAAATTTCTTATAAATCACTTAACTTCTTCAGAGAGTGACCGAGGTTTCAAAAAAACCTTTTATGCCCTGATCCTGGAAGCTGTATTCTGCCGGCAGATCTCATACAGAGCCCCAGTGATTTCAAGGAAACACTGCCCATGTCGAATACGTTGAAGGATCAGGGCCTCATTCTACTGATTCATTATATCCAGTTCTTAAAATACTCTTTCATTATAACAAGAGGGTCTTTATGAAAGAGAAAAATGAACACACACATACACAGGTAAATGCAACAAATACTAGTTATATAAAAAATGTGGAATGATACATAATCTCTGTATTCTAATGAGGGTTCTCTCATAATATCAATGACATGTCATTGAGTAACATGAGTGGTAATACTAGTTGTCTTCACTATTCCCTCATTCCTATGACTCACAAGATGACTCTTTTTTATATCATGAGGCAGTTATGACCATATATATCATTTGCATATTATAAAGTTGCTGTCTGCTACTGAGACCTCACACCATGGGCTATTCTTGCTCCCAGTGGCTCCAGTACAAAGTACACCATTAGAGATGGTTTGAAAACACACACTCATAGCAGTGTTTTATTTTCATGTAATTGCAGAATTGCATCTACGGAAAGTGCAGCTTGGGAAAACTAATTAGAGATATATATGTGTAAAAATACATGGTCCTATCTTACTTTCTAGTCCATTTTTCCGTAAAGTTTCTGGTTTTATTTTTCATGTCTTTTTCCTCATGATATTTTCCACTAACTCATTGGGGTTTTTTTGGTGTGATCTTGTACTAATTGCAATTAACAAGTGAATGTTTTATATGGAAAGTGTATGATAACTAAAATAACATCACTGATTTGAATACTATAATTACCTTTCTAACATTATAAACATAGGATGCATGAATTCATATCTTAAGTATTTGCTGCATAATGCATTTCTCTTTTTTCCCCTCTAAATATTGACTATAAAATGATTTATTTGATAAAGCTTTTGTAAAACAATTAAAGCCTTAACTAATTGTCTTATTCTAATGGTTTTTAAGCGTGCCGATGACATCTCAAGTTTGCTATCTGATACCACACTGCTTGTGCATTTTTTTGGCAAGAAGGGAAAGGCTGAGCTAAACTTTGACGATTTTTATAGGTGAGCTTTGATTTTATACTTTCTGTGTAAACAATGCCCTCCATATCTGTTAGTAAATAATTATATACATAATATATCTAGTTAAAGAAGATAATTCTTTATAAGCATCTTTTTTTATCAGACATTTCTTTAGCTTTATCTTTTCTGCTGAAAAGATTTAAAACAAGGATGAAGAAAGTTTTAAGACAATACGCAGAATTCAAAATTTGTTAGGTTGTTTTGGTTTGGTTTTAATAAAGGCCAAATAAACATTCCCCTATTATCATCAGATTTTGTAAGCTAATCAATTAGAGAAGGTCATTAGCTACGTATGTTGACTCAGAGAAATGCTGTGCTATAGAAAGTAGTGTTTGTGGTCCAGTAGGTGGTATTCTTGCCCCTCCCCAGTACGGAATTAATGCCCACTCCTGTGTCATTGTGTATTTGGCTGTACTGGGCTGCAGGAGGTGCAGCACTTAAATTGTGTTTTTTGTCTTCTTCCCATCTTACTGCTTGTTACATTTTCTGTTTAGATTGTAACCTCTTTGGGTCAGAGATTTGTCTTCACATCTATCTCTTCTGCTATGGTCATACAGTGGTTATAATTTAAAAGTAAAAAATTGCCAAAAGATACCACACAGGTTTTCACAGATCCCATTGCCTGCTCCCTTATGACCTCTCACAAACTAGATTGCTGTGAGGGAATCCAACCATCTGGATATCTGGATATTTTAAGCTTCCCTGGATCTTAGCAGACTGAAGCACTGTTGCTTCCCTTGGTGTCTCTGGTACATTTCCTGAACATTGACTCTGTCGGTTACCCCTTGATGGAAACCCTCAGTCCACCTGCCTAGGCCCCCAGGTCCAGCACTGACCCCCAAGATACTCCAGTAGCTTAAACACATGGCATAGACACTGATTCCTTGTGTGCTCCAGGGCTCAAGCACCCACCAAAAAAAAAAAAAAAAAAAAAAAAGAGGGGTGCTCAGCACCCACAAGGTACCAGTAGGTGGCAAGAGCACGTACACGGCGCACAGTGAAACCAGAAGGCACCCTCTGGTAAAAACAAAAGTCAGCGCCTGTGCCTGAGACACATGGTCTCCAGAATCGCACCATGGGGGTGAGCCTTCAGGGTTACAGGTTAATTCTTTCTGATGACATATAGTAAATATAGCGTATAACAACAGACAGGCAGACTTTGAGCAAGTTCTAACACATTAATGTTCTTTATTTAATTAGACAAGAAATACACAGATCCGTACAAGAAATAATAAATCTTACACTCATTTCCCCTCACTCTAGCTCACTCTTTCTTAGGGGGAACATCTGTGTTCAGAGAAGCAAGGTCCCCACTCCTCCTGCCTTAACAGTTCCTTACAGCAGTTTAGCACATCTTTAAGATGGTGAAAAATGGCCAGAGAGAGAGAGCAAATAGATTAAGTCTCACCAGTTATAACTTGCCAGTCCTTCTGTCAGGTGACTCCTGAATCAGCCTCCACAGGTGATCCAAGACCCTTACCGGGTGACTTCATTGTTAGGTGACCTCTTCCCTGATAAACGATTTCTCCTGGTAGGGATCCAGTTTTTCTCTGGAGCAATTAAATTTCAGCGGCTGGCCATCCAGATTTAACAGCCTTCTGTTGTCAATCCTGTACCACTACCTTGTTGGAATTTCAGTCCAACATGGAGGTAGCAGGACAACAATGAAGAACCTCATATTCCAAATGGAGCCTGTAGTCTGGTAAAGATACATTCTCAGAGTTTACAGTTTCAGAGAGAATCTGTACAGACAGATTCTCCAAATTGTTACAACAGGTACCATAATTATTACCTATTACGAGTGTAGGTGAAAACTGATTCTAGTGGCACTTAAAAGAACATTACTAAGTATAGTTGTGCCACAGAAAAATTGCACCATTGATCAAACTAAGAAAAAATATGTTTCTGCCAGATTCAAACAAGTAGAAAGTTTGGCTTCTGCTTCTACACCAGTACTACCAGTGCTTACTTTTTATGTGCTTACCTACCTAAAAATGAGTTTTGTGAGGTTTAATTACTGAGTTTGTGAAGTGCTTTGAGATCTCTGGATGAAAGGAGTTGTAAAAATGCAAAGTACTTTTTGTACTATTTGTGCTTTAGATTTATGGATAACCTACAAACCGAAGTTCTAGAAATAGAATTCCTTTCCTATTCTAACGGGATGAACACCATCAGTGAGGAAGACTTTGCTCATATTCTTTTGAGATATACAAATGTGGAAAATACATCAAGTTACCTGGAAAATGTACATTGCAGGATCCCTGAAGAAAAGGTAGGTGCTCAGATACTACAGTGATGCACAGCGGATAAAACCCGAAAATCCTAAGGATGAATCCTAGTGCCATTGAAGTCAATGGGAGTTTTGTCAGACTTCAGTGGCACCAGGATTTCACCTTAAGTATCTTTGATCATCTACTTTGCATCTTCAGTTTTACAAAATCCACACTGAATGACACAGTATTTAATTTGTAAAATGTGTAACGTTAAATAATAAGGAACCATGTCAGGGGAATTATCCAGTAATTATTTTTGAGGTGTTTAAAGACACTGGCTTAAGACTATATTAAATCTTCAGTTTAAACAACAATATGCTAGTGCTGTAAGGAAATGAAATTTCCTGATATTGAGGCGTTTCAGCTTTAGTGAAAAATCAAATTTTTTCTGAATTTTTCTCTTTGCTACCACCTGAATATCACCTTTTCAAAAACAATATTGACACTCTTTATCTAGTTCTATAATAGTCTTAATAGAGGGTCATTTGTAGATAGCCATTGATGAGTGAGTGTTTCTTATCAGTGGCTGAAGAGATATATTCAAAGAATTTGTGAACTAAGAACAATAAAGAACTTTAGGTAGTTAATCCTTCATTATTTAGCAGCAAATGTGTTCTCAGTAGTGTATCTGAGCAATAGAAAAATCTAGTGGTAGCTGAATGCATCAGTGCAAATCAATAGAGCTTGTGTTACAAGTACCCCTTAGAGCATGGGATGTTTTGGATATATTTCTTCTACTTGTGTTTATAGAAGGATCAGGATAATATGTCCTTGCAAACAGACTGACTTTGTTTAAAATGGCTACACATTTTGATAGTATTGACAGTTCCGCTTGTGGAACTAAAAGCACTAAGTATGCTTTGGCAATTACCTTAATTTGTTAGTCTGAAAAAACAAACCATTAAAATATCATAAAATAGCTAGGACATTTAAAAAATTAAAATTAAAACAAAATGCTAAATGTAATGCTGGAGTTATATTTATAACAGGTGCCTTAAGTAAGCATATAAAAATGAGTGGTTTGAGCATTGGCCTGCTAAACCCAGGGTTGTGAGTTCAATCCTTGAGAGGGCCATTTAGGGATCTGGGGCAAAAATCTGTCTGGGGATTGGTCCTGCTTTGAGCACGAGGGTGGACTAGATGATCTCCTGAGGTCCCTTCCCAACCCTGGTATTCTGTGAATGTTGTTATAGTTTATGTGAGACACAGCAGTTGTTCTGGGTGAGATGTCACAACCCTTACTCAGCTATACAAGGAAGTAAGGTTACTCATCTGTTACTCCTCCCAATCTCACTCTTATTCCCTGGGGTGGAAAGGATGAGGAGCCCTTGCTCTGCACACTCACCCACTTGCCTGCCAGAGTAGCTGACTTGGTACATGGCACAGGAGGAACAATCTGCTTAATAAAAAGGGATGAAGAATTTCACTCACTCCCCAGATCAAGGGGAAGCAGAGAAGAAATTGTTACTTTCCAAGAAACAGTTTATTCTCTGGTCTGCTCCTAGGGCAATGCAACGTCTCACTGCCCCTTACTCAGGGTACAAACTAGTCCTCTGGGGTCCCAGATCTAAATATGAGCCAAAACGTGCATATGGCTTTAACTATTTGAAAGCCTTTGCAATGCCATGTAAATGGTTTTTGCTTCAGTATGTTATGGATTTTTTTGCTGTGTGGCAGCCAGATGTATTTTGTTGTTGAAATCAAACCTTATGTATATGGGAGAAGGCTTGTTTGGAAAAACAGAAGTTTGTTGTTAAAATTCTTTATTTTTAATAGCCACAATAATATATATAACACATAGGTAGTGGAAAATAATGGCACACAATCATGGATATAGAGATAAACATGTATATAACTGTCTAAGGTGACAGTTTAGTTTAAAAGAAAAGATTTGTATTTGTATTGATTTATACATAAGAAATACTCATTGAAGTTCAGTATCTCACTTCTCCATGTCACTGGTTTGGTGGCAAAAGTCTTCAACTTAGTAGTCTCCCTTCTTTCTCTTAGCTGTGCTCTGTAACAGAACCATCAGCCAGGGAAACTACCTCGTCAACTCACATGTCCCTGATACGTTTTCTTTGCTGGGTAGTAAGCTTTGTCATCTAAATGAGAGCTTATGTACATGTTAGTTTTAGAGATTCCATGTCCCTTCATATAATTCCCATAATTCTAAATGCAGTATGCTATGCTACATCTCAGTTTTCTACAGTTACATACTAGTGATTCTAAAAATATACACTCGCAACTGTAGCTAAAGTAACTCCTTAGAATAGGGCTCACAGATACTCTGCAGACTTTTGAAAATGGAACTTGGGTGTCTAAGTCATTAGGTCCTTTTAAAAATATTAACCTTTATGACTATTATAATGCAAAAATAAGACATATTAGGTCTTCACTATTGCAAAAACAGAATGTTTGATTATTATTAAATTCTCCAACAGTAAAGCAAAACTAAGAACTCAGTTTTCAAAGAAATGGCTCTAGACTGTTATGCTGCTATATTCACAATTGGCACGATTAGTCTTTTTGTGACTTTCTATATGCAGAAGACCATAAAACAATGTGATGATCATTTGGCTGACTATACTTATGTTGACACATTTGGCTGGCTTGCTGCCCGCTTACAAGATGTTTTACTTTTGCTAACTAGGTGCCAAATACTGATTCATTTAGACTGGCAGTTTTAATTACACTACAAATAGCAGCGCTTAAAGGAAGTTTGGCTTTTTAACTGCCACATTCATGTCACAATCCACTTTGTTGTGCTAAAAATATAATCTGCCCAGTGAAATGAATACATTTACTTTCACTTTTACCTGGAAACTAAATAGGAACCTGGGAAATCCATTTAGATCATTTCACATGTCAAAATATATGCAGAATTAGATTATTACTCTTTTATAGATGTTCAGTTTTACAAATAAATTATTTTAGGAACAGAAAAAGACATCCAACTCTGTATGTCCAGGACCGCTCCCTTTTTTAGTTTAATTTAATTCTTTCCTTTCTCTCTCTCTCTTTCTCCTTCCCCAGCTTTAAGGTGAGCTGTTGTAGCAAATGTTGTGGGCCTGCTCTTGAGAGATACTGAGCATCTGGAACTGCAGTTGATTTCAGTGAAAGTTGTATTGTGCAGAGATCACACTATTTATTTTTATTGGCATTAATGCAAAAATTGTGGAGTACATGCACTTTATGTGATCCTGGCCACACAGAGAGAATGACAAGATGTGAGGGATGCAGTTTAAATACGCACAACTATATTAACTCATCTGGGAACTAACTCTCACAGTGCATGTCATCGTTCATTCCTTAATCATTTCCACATACATTTGGGGAGATCTGTTGTTAGCCCTCCTCTGTCCCAGCCCATTGCTGGGACCTTTCCCTCACAAGAGGGTTAAGGGACTGGGGAAAGAGCTATTTGACTTGACAAATACAATTATCTTCTCTTTCATTTAAAACCAAACAAAATCCAACTTCAATACAGTAGAATACCTGAAAAATAATTGTCAGTGAGGTTGCACAGTAGCCAGATTCTAATTTTATTGCATTTTACTATTCAGGCTTAATCTATCTGAAAGCCTCTGTGATCTGCTTGGGTATTTAAACCTGAGTGACTTTCAGATGATATTTTCTCATGAGACAGTCATTCAGCAGAATGGTTGGACTACTGCTGAAGCCAAAATAAAAAATCAAAATGCAGCTTTGCAGCCACAAGTTGGAAAATTTATATGAGACAGAGAAATCATACCAGTTCTGAGCAGTTACCATAACTTGTATAACAGGCATGTACAGCTGTGGTTGGGCAGAGGTTTCAGCTCAGCAATTTATCCTCCATTGTTTTGGGTTGTACAGATTTGTCTTTTTATGAGCTTTGGCCATAGTGGATGTGTGGATGGGTTTGTTCATTTTTTGTGGGTAAGGAAATTAGGAAAGAAGTCAAAACACTTTCTCCTTTGGATCAACCCTGTCATTGTGATTTTTGGTTTGTTAAATGATTGGGTACTTTATTCCTGATGAGGGCCAGGGAGTGAGATAAGAGATAAGAAGTCAAATCTCATCATCAACATTAATATTATCCTTTGAGAATCTAGATGGAAGGGGCTATATGAATACAAAGTATTGTATTCATGTTTAATGAATTTAGCCTGACCACAGTTATGCTGAAAACTAATACACCACAAGTTTGTGACTTGTCCATGAGGTACACAGGAAGTCTGAGAGAGAACAAGGAATAGCACCTAGTTTCCTGATTCCAATGCCAGTTTCACTAGGACTGCTCACATGTGTGAGGGACCACCTGTGCTTAATGTGTTGCAAGAATGGGCTGATGAAAGACCAGAGAGTGATATAAACTGCTTTCCCAGGTATATCTAAAACAGGTATAGAACTGAGGAAGTAAAACTGTTGCCCAGTGTAGATTAAATCACTCACACATTCAGATATATGTAGATGTCCTGAACCCATCCAGCATGATAATTTACATCAGTTCTCAAAGCTAGGCAAAAGACGAGACATTATTCTTAGGAAAGGTCATTTTGGAATGCTAATGAGATGTTTCACACTCCATCCCCTTCAGTTTCAAATGCCCTCTCCATCTGTAGAGAAGGAGCCAAAGGAGGGTGAGAGAGAGTTGAAGGCTTGCACCAGAAGTGTCTACCTAGCTAAGTAGGTAGGCACTTTCTGTTATTGGTGGGCCTGCTAAGGTCTGACAGAGTGACCTCTATTATTACAAGTATGATGATTTCCATAAAGTCAAACTGTTTGCAGGTATTTCTAGGACATGTTAACCTGATCCTTCTATAAATACAAATAGAAGACATATATACAAAATATCCACTGACACGATAGCAGGTTCATGAGAGGTCGGCATGTGGGCATGAAGCCAGAGGGAGAGACAGTTCCATTTCCCAGCTCCTCTGGCCTTTTCTCACCTTGACTTGCCTATAAGACATCTCAAATTATCATTATTTGTACTACCATGACATTTAGGAGCCATAGTCATGGACCAGGCCCATTGTGCCAGGCACTATACAAACACAGAACAAGAAGACGATCCTTGCCTCACAGAGCTTACATTTAAGTATAAGACTAGAAACTGGTGGACATAGATGGATAAATGGGGGAGTACAAGGAGAGCGGCGTGACAATATTGCTCAGCATGATAGGCAGTGGCATTGCAGGCATCAAGTGTTGTGTAGGCATCACAGCTAACGAGGGTTTTAGAGGAAGATAATGAGAGCTTTGCAGACATTTATGGGGAGGAACAGCATGGGATAAAGCAAGAAAATTTAAAAAATGTGTGATGGAGGCTGGCATCATGGGCTGATTGAAGGTGGAAGCTGACCCCTTGATAGTAAATGAAAGTTGATAGGGTAGTATGGGGATAAGGGCCTTGAAAATGAAGACAAGAAAGTTACATTTGATGCAATAGAGAAGGGTGAGCCAGTGAAGGGATACAGAGAGAGGGATAACATAGTCAAAGTGATAGTCTAGGAAAATGATCTCAGCATTCTGAATGGAGATGAGCAGGAAAAGCTTGCGTTTGTTGAAGCTAGAGAAAAGGATGTTGTGGTATTCGAGATGCAAAATCATGTGATCGTGGATAAGTTTTATCTGTGTGGATGGATAGGAAAGGCTTTATCTTAGAGATGTGATGCAGAAGGAATTGGCAAGATTTAGACATAGACTGGATTTGAAGACCTAGAGGGAGGTCTGACTCAAACAGAGTTATAGGCCTGAATGACAGGTAGGATAATGGTTTTTCCATAGTGATTGAGAGAGGAGGTAACAGGGGGTTTTGGAGGGAAGATTAAGAAATCTGTTTTAGACATATTGAGCTTGAACTGACAGCTTGACATCCATGAGCAGATGTTAGAGAAACAGGCCAAGATTTTAGTGTGCAAAGACACACACAGGTCTGGAGTAGAGAGGTACATCTGTGAATTGTCAGCATGGAGATGTAGTAGAATTTGTATTTGCAGATGAGATTACCCAGTGATAAGAGGGAGGGAGAAGAGAAGGGGAGCAGGAACAGAACCCTGTGGAGCTAGAGAAAGCTGGAGGACAGATGAGGAATATTCTCCAAAGGACGCACTGAAGGAGTGATTAGAGAGGTAGAAGGAGAACTAGGAGAGGACAGTCATGGAAGTAAAGGGAGGACAAGACCTCAAGAGGAAGAGCATGGTCAACAGTGGCAAAGGCATCTATCTGAAAGGTCAGTGAGCATGAGGATGGAGTACTGGTTCTGATTTAATCTTCGATAAAAGCTGAAATCGGGGAGTCAATACATGCAGCAAGTAGTTGAAATCTCTTGTGGAGTGGGCCTGGGGTTTGAAGTTAATGATCGGGGCTATAAATTTGGAGCCAAAACTAGAGAGGGAGCAGAAGAGCCAGTAAAAGAGAAAAAGAAAAATCATTGGTGCTCGTTTAAAAACTACACACCCAGCGGATTAATCGATGCTCAAATCCTGGCTAACACTCAGAACTTGTCTTGCAAAACAGAAGGAGCCCCTGCAGTATAAGCTTGTGAGCATCTGCTGAAGAAAGCTCAAGTATCTACAAATGAGAATATGTAAAAATTCACAGGAAAGAATTTAACTCAGACTCACAACATGTACTTATGAATTCATACAGCGTATCTGTAACTATTTACCTGAAGAAGAGCTCTGTGTAAGCTCAAACGCTTGTCACTCTCACCAGCAGAAGTTGGTCCAATATATTACCTCACTCACCTTGTATCTCTTAATATCATGGGTTAATATCCAACATGGCTACAGTAATACTGCATACTGTTTATATATCTATATTCACTATGTATATATTAAACTGTAAAGATATTCCAATATTTATATAAAAGTACCTTAATGGTCACTTTATCATAATAATTTTCTTAGTTTAAGGGTTAAGTTAATCAGTGAAACAACCTAACTGTACGTTAATGTTTTTTCAGTGGAAAATTAACTTCCTGTAGTTGTAACAAACATGCCAAAATGTTATATCTGTAGGAACTCATGTCGGGACAAGTCTTGCTTTCACTGATGTCAGTTGCAAAATTTCCATTTATTGTAATGGATGTTGAATCTGTCCCTAAATGAAATAGCCATATGCAATCTTCCAACTGGTGTTTATTCCCTTGTAATTTCTACTGATTGTAACCGTACTAATGCAAATATGGTTCTTTTATTCAATAGGGTATCACATTTGATGAGTTCAGGTCATTTTTCCAGTTTTTGAACAACCTAGAAGATTTTGCAATTGCAATGCAAATGTATAATTTTGCAAATCGTTCTATAGGACAAGGTGAGAATTATTACTTTTTTGATAAAAGCAGATCTTTTGAGCAACTTGTCCTAACAATTGTTCGTCATAACTGGATATTACCAGGAAAATAGGATATAACTGTATCACTAAGAGTTTTACTTGATATTTGAAAATAAAAATACATCTGCTGTTTATCAGAAGATAGTTCTGTCTTTTTCACCACTGTAGGTGAACATTGTAATTTAAACAGATGTCATCAGTGCAACCTAATTTAATCTTTTTTTTCCTTTAAAAATTGAAAAATATTTAGCTGAATTTGATTAATATTAATTATTTCCTTATTTTGCTAATTAATGTTTTATTTGTGTACCTAGAGATCTGTTGCAATTTTAGAAGATATTATACATGCAATTAATAGACTCATAAACTTTAAGGCCAGAAGAGACCATTGTGACCATCTATTCTGATCACCTCATAGGCCATATAACCTCACCAACCACCTCTTGTAATAGATCCATAATCTCTGGCTGAATTACTGAAATCCTCAAATCATGATTTAAAGACTTCCAGTTACAGAGAATTCACTCTGCTTTAAACCATCTGTGCCTGATGCTTCAGAGGAAGGAAGAAAAACCCCAGGGTCTCTGCCAATCTGACGTGGGGGAAAATTCCTTCCGGACCCCAAATATAGCGATCAGTTGGACCCTGAGCATGTTGGCAAGACCTCCCAAACAGACACCTGGGAAAGAATTCTCTGTAGTAGAGCCCTCCCTATCTATGACCATTAGGGATTTTGCTACTAGCAGTTACAGATGGGCCACATGCCATTGTAGGCAATCTCATCATATCAACCCCTCCATAAACTTTTCAAGCTGAGTCTTGAAGCCAGTTAGGTTTTTTGCTCTCCTTGGAAGACTGTTCCAGCACTTCACTCCTCTGATGGTTACAAACATTGGTCTAATTTCAAGCCTCAACTTGTTGATGGCCAGTTTATATCCATTTGTACTTGTGTAAACATTGGCACTTAAATAACTCCTCTCCCTGGGATTTAGCCTTCTGATGTATTTATAGAGAGCAATCATATCTCCCTTCAGCCTTTGTTTGATTAGGCTGAATAGGCCAAGCTCCTTGTATCGCCTCTCATTAGTAGGTTTTCCGTTTCTCTGATCATCCTAGTAGCCCTTCTCTGCACCTATTCCAATTTGAATTAATCTTTCTTAAACATGGGATACCAGAATTTCACACACTGTTCCAGAGCAGCAAAGAGTCCTGTAGCACCTTATAGACTAGCAGACGTTTTGGAGCATGAGCTTTTGTGGGTGAATACCCACTTCGTCGGATGAATGTTCCAGAGGTCTCACCAGTGCCTGTGTAATGGCAATAACACTTCCCTGTCTCTACTAGAAATACCTCGCCTGATGCATCCTAGGATTGCATTAACATCTTTTCATAGCTTCATCACAATGGCAGCTCACAGTCATCCTGTGATCAATCAGTACATCCAGGTCTTTCTCTTCCTCTGTCCCTTCCAACTGATATGTCCCGAGCATGTTATAAAAAATGCTTGTTGTTAGTCCCTAAGTATGTGACCTTGCACTTTACACTATTAAATTTCATACCATTTCTATTACTCCAGCATTCAAGATCATGCAGCTCTTGCATAATATTCTAGTTCTCCATACTGGCAGTACCTCTCAACTTTGTGTCATTCTCAAATTTTATTAGCACACTCCCACTTCCTGTGCCAAAGTCATGAATTAAAATGTTAAGTAAGAGTGGTCACAACACCGATTCCTGACAAACTCCACTAAGGACCTTCCTCCAGCCTGACATTTCACCTTTCAGCATGTCCCGCTGGAGTCTCTGCTTTCATCAGTTCCTTATCCACCTTTCAGTTCTCTCACTAATCCACATCTTCTCCAATTTAACTAATACTTTCCCATGTGAAACTGCATCAAATGCCTGATTGAAATCCAAGTAGATTAGATTGCTGCCTTTCTTTTGTATAAAAAATCAGTTATCTTCTCAAAAAAAAGAGCTCAGATTGATCTAGTACGATCTGCCTTTTATAAAACCATGTATTTTATTCCAGTTACTGTTTTCTTCTATGTCCTTAACTACTTTATCTTTCAGAATTTGTTCCAGGCCCTTGTATACAGTGAGGTCAAACTAACGGGCTTGTAGTTTCCTGATTTGCTTTTTTCCCCTTTCTTAAAAATTGGAACTATATTAGCAATTCTCCAGTATTAGGGTAGGACCCCCGATTTACAGATTCATTAACTCCCCTCTGTCCCTCCCCTCCATCAATATTGTCCTCAAATAATCTTGCTTCATTTTGTCGCAGCCCTAAAGCCTATGCTCTAACATGGTGTATGTTTGGCCAGTTGTCGGTCAAAAGGTCACATTGGTACTGTGTGCAACACCGTAGTGCGGTGTGCAACGTTACAGTGCCATGTGCCTATTCCCGCTCTTTTTCCCTGGTCAACTAAGGGTCAGACTAGTGCCGTGTGCAAAAATACCAGTGTGCTTGCTCTCGAACCTTCTGTCAATCAAAAGGTCAGTTGGTGATGTGTGCAAAAGCATAGGGCTGTATGGAAAAGTAGTGTGCCGGATGCAGCTCCCATTGACGTAGAGGGCACCAGCTCGGAACCTGGTTGATAAAGGAGCTAGGGACCAATCAGACGCTGACACGAGTAAGAGAGCCTTCGAATAAAACTAAGTCTCGTGCCAAAATCTGCGGGAGTATCCGCGGGCTAGCTGAAAGGCCTGATCACCCTTTCAGCCAGGGTCTCCTCTGGATTCAGCCGGCTCGAGTCGTGTCGATTTGCTTTCTTTTTTGGATTATTTTCCCGCCAATTCGTCGTGCCCTTTGTGTCTGTACTGCTGGTCAGCTGCGCCTGGAGTGTGCTGTAAATACTCTGTTTGTTTAGCCTCTTTCCTTTTTCCCTCCCTTACTTGATACCAAGATGTGTATATAGTATATGAAAGTTAAATTGTTGTATTAATTGCTGTTGTGGTTAATTGTTGTATTTTACAATATTCGGTTAATGTGTGCACAGTTTACTTAGTTTTGTGTATCTGTTCTGATTTTTAGTAACCAGTTGATCATAGACTGCTTGGTTTTTTGTTGTTGAATGTAAATAGATTGTTTCCTGTTGTGTGTATATTCTTGTTCTGATAGTATTGTTAGTTGGTAAAAGTGCTCCTCCCCAGCCCAAGTTGCAACTCATTCCCCATTAATAAACAACCACTTGGTTTTGAATTACAATCTGTTCTCATTTTGATTTTCCTCACTCAATCAAATCCCTGCTCGAACCTGCATTGGTCTCGGACACATTTGTTGAAGAAAATACATAAGTGTAGATTTGGCCTCGTATTTGCAATACTTACAACTTTCAAACAGTTACCAAATATTTCTCAGTTCCTTCTCATAGTGCCTATGGGATACAATTTTCCATGTTTGGCTTCTGCCCACAGGTATGTGGGGAGTGAGCAATGGTGCATAAAAAGCCCGTAGTGAGGGGTGCATGTTATAAACTTGAACAGTTGATTGGATCATAAAGTTATAAGCAACTGAAAAATTGCTTCTAAACATACTCGAAGTATCTGCTTCTGATCAGGCTCAATCTTTCATCTCCAAACTTGGTACACCACCTAACATGTGTACCAATAGGACTTTTCTCTTTGGATAGTGGATCAAGGAAAGAGCTTAGAGGGGAGGTGCCACCTAAATCTAAGGTCTCTTATGTATAATACAAGTGTGATGTACTGCATCAGATCTCTGTTGTGATACGCTTTCCAATTATATGATTACACACAATATAATATATTTTGTAAATTGTAATCTATGAACTAAATTTTCTGCTGGTGTAAATTAATTGATTTCAATTAATCTACATCAGTTTTCACCAACGAAGAATCTGACCCTATATTTTTTTTTCTATACTACTTTTGATATCCTTACTTTTGACTGCTTAAATGTACAAACATAACTTAGCAATAACATTTTTGCATTTCATTACACATAGTTCACTAGGAAAGTTTATGCTGCAAAGGGTATATCACAACATGTAAGCTTTTATGATATATTGAGAAATTAAACACATAATGACTTCTGTGTTTTACTTTTTTTCTTTTGATGTGTTGTTTACATAGATGAATTCAAGCGTGCTGTGTATGTAGCTACAGGCCTGAAGCTTTCAGCACATTTGGTGAACACAGTCTTCAAGATCTTTGATGTTGACAGAGATGACCAGCTGAGTTATAAAGAATTTATTGGCATTATGAAGGACAGATTGAATCGAGGGTTCAGGGTAAGAATATGTTTATTTTAATTGATTCAGAATTGCCAAAGTATTGAAAGTAGCCCGTGCACTAACAGCTGATTGAATCTTTATATTTTGAAAGACTTAGGAAACAGTCTGGAAGATTAATCTCTTCCTGATTTGTAGAAGTTTGTTATTCTGGGAGAACCATAGATGGGGGGCAAGGTATGCCTTTACACTACAAGACCACCTCGGCAGTGCAGAGTGCCCTCCTGTACATGGTGCCATTTCTGCTGGTTGGTGTGGAGTGGTTTGGAGCTGGAGGTTTTAACAGGTACTGTGTTTGCAACTGGACCATTGGCAGAGGAGGAAAGAGATAGGTGCCTTTCACCTCAGGCCTTGTGTATCTGTGCAAAGGCAGTTACTGACAATGGGGGTCTGCAACAGATACAGCTGATCAAGGTTTTAATTAGTGAAATTAACAATTAGCAGCAAATCATGCTCAGCATGATTTCACAAGTTTTGCTGTGGACCAAACTATATTTCTGTGTTCAGCACCAGTTGTTAAGACTCTCTTTTCAGCAGCAGCTGTGAGGCTTGGGATTTTTTGTTTGTTTGTTTGTTTTTGTATAAACAAGGTTATTGTGGCCCAAAGCTACTTTTTGATAATTTAGGTCTGTTTCTAGCAGATTTAAAGCCAACATTACAATCCAGGAAGATGGGTAGGGAATAGGAAATCACTTGCTAAAAGTTGAAGAAAATGAGCCTGTAAACTGACTGGAGATTTGCCATGGGGCAGGTCTGTAAACCTCACTACTCTCTACACTCTTCCCAGTCCACCAGCAAAGGAAGGGAATTTGGGGAGTGTCAAAGTTTAAAGGAGAATTTTTAAATAACATTGGACAATTGGGACCTACACCTCAACATCATTGCAGTGGTGTTATGTGATTGCATAACTATTTTGCTAGACTTATTAGTTGATTTGGGATTTAGAAATAATTTTAGATTTTATTTTTAAATGGAGCAGTTAGAAAAATCCATGCATCATTTTAGAATGACCATATGAAGTCCCATATTTTCTTACTGTTTTTATATAGCAATGTCACAAATTATTTATTTAAATTTAGTTTTTAAATGTAATACGCTCTTTTCAAACTGACAACATAATCATTTAGATACAAGCTTTAAACTCATAGAGTATAGTACTTGTTAAATTGAAATTTGGATTTGTTTTTTCATAATATTTTAACCACTGTATTACTCACTTTTAAAGTAGACTAGCTTTCTAAATTGATTAATTAATGTTAGGTCTTGTGTAGAAGGTGATGTTGAATCTTGTAGGTAACCTGGCTTTCTTTGTTGTATTTTGACTCTGTGAAGAAAACATGTTGATGACATTCCTTCAGAAGTGGTGACACAAATGTATTTCGTGCTAATGCTCAAACCATAATTTTTTTTCTTGATAGTGTGGAAGTATAGTTGTTTTATAACCATTAGAATAAGTTTAACTGCATGATTAACTGTTAACTAATTGTAAATGTGTCGTATTTGTTAACTTAAGCAGTGCATAGAGTAGTTACTAAATAATTCTTGTGAATATGGAGTATATGTAGACTTCTTTTTAATATTATTAAAAAGCGGGACAGAAATCAAATAAGTTTTAAAAGTCATCTTCGTCAGACACTATTTTGCTTTCCATGTACCATGCTTTCCTTTTAGGCAACTTGAAAAGCTCTTGGCTCACAAAATAGAGAGTATACTGCACACACTAGGCTAGACTGTGATACCTTTACTCAGACTGAGTGGCACCTTGTTCCACAAGTGATCCTACTGATTTCAGTGGAACTACTCTAGGAATCAGGTGCTACTCACTGTGTGTAAGGGTATCAAAATTTGGTCCCATACTATAGGGACAACAATGATATAGTCATGTTTATTTTTTCATTTTATTTATTTATTTATTTATTTATTTTTACAAGGGATATAACTACCCATTACCTTGTCATATGATTCCTAAAAATATATTATTTTCCCTGGGAAAGTAGAACTCCAGGACACTCTCAGAAATAAACTTCATGGTGTGAGTGTCAGTTTTTAGCAAGTTTTCAGAAATAATGCAGAAAACATGTCAGCATCTACCATGTGTAAGTAATGGTGCCTGTTGTAAACTGTTTGCAAAACTTTTTTTTTTTAATAAAGTCTACTAAAACCAAACAAACATCATTGAGTTGAGGGGAGGGATAGCTCAGTGGTTTGAGCATTAGCCTGCTAAACCCAGGGTTATGAGTTCAGTCCTTGAGGGGGCCACTTAAGGATCTGGGGCAGAATCAGTACCTGGCCCTGTTAGTGAAGGCAGGGGCCTGGACTTGATGACCTTTCAGGGTCCCTTCCAGCTCTATAAGATAGGTATATCTCCACTGTTTTAAAAGGAAAAAGGGCATAGAATGTAGCACCTTACTGCTTTTTAAGTGCCCAAATTGGCAGGAAGTATCTATGATCTTTCAAGCTGCAGAAAGTTGCAGATATGGCTTCAGTGGCCAGGATAATTTCTTTCCAACTAATTTGACCTTGCAGAATTATACAGTATTTATTATTGCCAAAGCAAGTACAGTGTAACTTTAGCCACAATTATAGTCACATTTATAGTGTGCTGAAGCAGTTGTCTCGTGCTAAACTGAAATTAACATATAAGTAACAAAGCTAAGGGATGATAGGAGAGAAAACAGCAAAATAAAGATAATGGATTTCAAGAAGTCAGACTTTAGCAAACTCAGGGAATTGGTAGATAAGACCATGAGAAGCAAGTGTAAGGAGAAAAACAGTTCAAGAGAGATGGCAGATTTTCAAAGAGACATTACTAAGAACACAAGAGCAAACTATCCCACTGCATAGGAAAGATGGAAAGTATGGCAAGAGACCACCCTGGCTTAACAAGGACATCTTCAATGATTTGAAACTCAAAAGAATCCTACAAAAAGTGGAAACTAAATCAGATTACAAAGGATGAATATAAACAAACAATACAAGCAAGTGGTGACAAAATTAGAAAGGTCAAGGCACAAAATGAGTTTAAATTACCTAGAGACATAAAGGGTAACACGAAAACCCCAAGTATAGGGTAGGTCTGTTAACTCAGTGGGGGGAGAAGAACAATAACAGGAAATATGGAACTGGCAGAAGTGCTAAATGACTTTTATGTTTCAGTTTTCACCAAAAAGATTAGTATCAATTGGATATCGAACTTAATGGATGCCAGTGAAAATTAGGCAAGAGCAGAGGCTAAAATAGGGAAAGAACGAGTTAAAAAAGTTAAATGTCTTCAAGTCACCAAAGCCTGATGAAATACATTCTAGAATACTCAAGAAGCTGACTGAGGAGATATCTGAGCCATTAGCAATTATCTTTGAAAAGTCATGGAAGATAGGACAGATTCCAGAGGACTGGAAAAGTGCAAATATAGTGCCCATCCATAAAAAGAGAATAAGGACAGCCTAGAGAATTACAGACCAACCAACTTAACTTCAGTACCCATAAAGATAATGGAGCAAATAATTGAAAAGTCAATTTGCAGACACCTAGGGATAATAAGTCAGCATGGTTTTGTCAAGAACAAATAGCGTCAAACCAACCTAATAGCTTTATTTGGCCTGTGGATAAGGGGGCAAGTGGTAGATGTGGTATATCTTGACTTTAGTAAGGCTTTTGATACTGTCTCACATGATCTTCTCATAAACAAACTAGGGAAATACAACCTAGATAGAGCTACTATAAGGTGGGTGCATAACTGCTTGGAAAACCATGCCCAGAGAGTATTTATTAGTGACTCACAGTCAAGCTGAAAGGGCATAATGAGTGGGGTCCCGTAGGGATCAGGTCTGTGTCCAGTTCTGTTCAATATCTGCATCAGTGATTTAGATAATGCCATAGAGAGTACATTTATAAAGTTTGGAGGCGATACCACGCTGGGAGGGCTTGCAAGTGTTTTGGAGGATAGGATTAAAATTCAAAATTATCTGGACAAACTGGAGAAATGGTCTGAAGTAAATAGGGTGAAATTCAATAAGGACATGTGCAAAGTACTCCACTTGGGAATGAACAATCAATTACACTCATACAAAATAGGAAATTGCTTAGGAAGGAGTACTGCAGAAAGGTATCTGGGAGTCGTAGTGGATCACAATCTAAATATGAGTCAACAGTGTAACGTTGTTGCAAAAGAAAGCAAATATCATTCTGCATCTGACGGAGTGTTATAAGCAAGACACAAGAAGTAATTCCTCTGCTCTATTCCACTGTGATTAAGCCTCAGCTGGATTATTGTGTCCAGTTCTGGGTGCTACATTTCAGGAAAGATGTGGACAAATTGAAGAAAGTCCAGTGAAGAGCAACAAAAATGATTAAAAGTCTAGAAAACATGATCTGTGAAGGAAGATTGAAAAAACTGGGTTTATTTAGTCTGAAGAAGAGAAAACTGGCGGGGAACACGATAACAGTTTTCAAGTATGTAAAATGTTGTTACAAAGAGGAGGGATAAAAATTGTTCTCCTAACGTTTGAGGCTAGGGCAAGAAGCAGTGGGTTTAAAAGGCAGCAAAGTAGGTTTAAGTTGGACATTAGGAATAACTTACTAACTTTCAGAGTGATTAAGCACTGGAATAAATTGCCTAGCAAGGCTGTGAAATCTCCATTTTTGGAGATTTTGAAGAGCAGATTAAACAGTCACCTGTCAGGTATGGTCTAGGTAATGTTTAATCCTGCCTTGAGTGCTGGGGACTGGACTAGAAGACCTTCTAGTCCTACAATTCTATGAAGTGGTTTCTTAATAAATATAATGATGTGTTAAGTCCATAGCAAGTTTTGCGAATTCCATTTGCTAAGAACATAACTAGGTGAGACTAATAGCCCTCTAGCCCAGTATCCTGTCTTCTGACAGTGGCCAGAACTAGATGCTCCAAAGTGAATGAACAGAACCGAGCAATTATCGAATGATCCATCTGCTATCATCCCCAGAGCATGGGGTTGCATCTGTGAACAGCGTGGCTAAGAGCTGTTGATGGACCTATCCTCCGTGAACATATCTAATTTTTTTTTAATTCAGTTATGCTTCTGTCTTTCACACAATCTCCTGGTAATGAGTTTGACAGTTTGACTGTGCATTCTGTGAAGAAGTACTTTGTTGTGTTTGTTTTAAACCTGCTGCCTATTCATTTCATTGGGTGACCCACCCGCCTTGGTTCTTGTGTTATGTGAAGGGGTAATAACATTTCTCTATTCACTTTCTCCATGCCATTCATGATTTTATAGACCTTGTCATAAACAGATGGTTAAGGGTTAATGTGTCTTTTACCTGTAAAGGGTTAAGAAGCTCAGTGAACCTGGCTGACACCTGACCACAGGACCAATGGGGGGACAAGATACTTTCAATTCTTGGTGGAGGGAAGTCTTTGTTTGTGCTGTTTGTTTTGTTCGTTGTTCGCTCTTGGGACTAAGAGGGACCAGACGTACACCCAGGTTTTCTCCAATCTTTCTGAATCAGTCTCTCATGTTTCAAAATAGTAAGTACAAGCCAGGAAAGGCGGATTAGTCTTATGTTTGTTTTCTTAACTTGTAAATGTGTCTTTTGCTGGAAGGATTTTTACCTCTGTTTGCTGTAACTTTGAATCCCAGTCTGTGGGGGGAAGTCCCTCTGGTCTGTATGAATCTGAATACCCTGTAAGCATTTACCATCCTGATTTTACAGAGATAATTTTTACTTTTTCTTTCTTTATTAAAAGCTTTCTTTTTAAGAACCTGATTGATTTTTCCTTGTTTTGGAATCCAAGGGATTGAATCTAAACTCACCAGGGATTGGTGAGGGGAAAAGGAAAGGAATGGTTAATTCCTCTTTGTTTTAAGATCCAAGGAGTTGGATCTGTATAGCTTCCCAAGGCAACCCTGGGAGGGGAAAGGATGGAGGATGGTTTATTTCTCCTTGTTTTAAGACCCAAGGGGTTTGGGTCTTGGGTTCCCCAGGGAAGGTTTTGGGGGAGCGGGAAGTGTGCCAAACACTATATTTTAGCTGGTGGCAGCGTACCAAATTTAAGCGAGTAATTAAGCTTAAAAGTGATCATGCAGGTCCCCACTTTTTGGACGCTAAAGTTCAAAGTGGGGAAAAGACCTTGACATGGTTGGCAGTGGTTGGGATATGTAAAAACCAAAAGCCGGTAGGATTTTTTTTCTCTCCTTCTTAGCTGCTTGGAAAGCAGCCTGAGGGCAGAGGTGTAAAGTTTTTTAACAAGGGTCTTTGTAAGAGGAGGCTCGAGCTGTGAGCCAGCAGACAGCCAGCAAAAGACATTTACACGTGAATTGTTTTCTTTCTTTCTACCCCTCGGGCATAGCTAGTTAGAAAATCTCTGTTAACCAAGCAGTCAGTAAGCTGCAGAGGGGTGCAGCCAGCACAAGAAAGCAGGAACAATGAGTTCCAAGGAAGCCGTTAAACAGGAACGGGCAAGGCTAGAAGCAGCAGAGAGGGACAACGAACATAAGAGACGGATGGAACTAATTAATGCAGAAATAGCCAGGGAAGAAGTGGCCCACAAAAGAGAAGAACAAGCCAAAGAGGCTGCCCACAGGAAAGAGATAGAGAGGAAAGAAAAAGAAATGGAAGAGAGGGAAAGAGAGAGAAAGCGTGAACTGGAATTAGCAAAGACTAAGCCAGATGTTTCAGCCAACCCTAACAACCGTTCTCCAGGTACTCTTTCCCATCCCAGAAAATTCCCCACCTACAAGGCAGGTGATGACACTGAGGCCTTCTTAGAAAATTTTGAAAGGGGTACCATGGGTACAACATCTCTGCAGACCAGTACATGATAGAGCTTAGGCCACAGCTCAGTGGATCCTTAGCAGAGGTGACGGCTGAAATACCTAAGGAACACATGAACGATTATAAACTTTTTCAAACCAAGGCCAGAATCAGAATGGGGCTAACACCTGAGCATGCCTGTCGGCGGTTCAGAGCCCTAAGGTGGAAACCAGATGTGTCATTTACCCGACATGCCTACCAGATTGGAAAGAATTGGGATGCCTGGATATCAGGAGCAAATGTTAAATCTCTGGACGAGCTGTCCCTCCTAATACAAATGGAGCAGTTCTTAGAGGGTGTTCCTGAGGAAATAGAAAGGTACATCCTAGATGAGAAGCCCAAAACTGTCACCGAGGCGGGGAAGATTGGAGCCAGATGGGTGGAAATGGCAGAAAAGAAAAAAGCTACTAGCAAATATCACAAGGGGCGAACAGAAAATAAACCCTGTCACCGAGGGCAACCCAAGACCCCACCTACAACCCAAGGAAAGCCCTGACTCCCTATTGTCCCACCTCACCAGTCTCCAGCAACCCACCTCGGCCCAGTGACCAGTCAGCTGGGCGATGCTTTAAATGTAATGAACTCGGACATATAAAGGCCAGCTGCCCCAAGAACCCCAACCGAGTGCAGTTCATAACACCACCATCACACCAAAGATCCCCAGGCCCAGATGCCTTTCAAATACCCTCGGAGCGAAGGGAAACTTTGAGAGTGGGCGGAAAGAAGGTTATTGCGTGGAGAGACGCGGGGGCACAAGTGTCAGCTATCCACCAATCCTTAGTGGACCCCAAATTCATCAACCCAGAGGCCCAAGTGTCAATTTACTCATTGATGTCAAAATCTGTAGACTTGCCTGCAGCTGAACTGCCTGTCCAGTACAAAGGCTGGTCAGGAATGTGGACTTTTGCAGTCTATGACAATTATCCCACCCCATGCTACTGGGGGAAGACTTGGCCAACCAGGTAAAGCGAGCCAAGAGGATGGGAATGGTTACACGCAGCCAAGCCAGGCAAGCTTCCAGACCCATCCGTGTTCCTGAGCCGTCCACGAGGGCCCCGTCTATGTTACCAGAGACCCAGACAGAGGTGGTGGTGGACCCGGATCCCCTGCCAACGATGGCAACAGCCATAGTGCATCCAGTCCCAGAACCGGAACTGGAAAAGCAACCAGCACCAGAACCGTTGCCAGCACTGACGCCAGCGCTTGCAAACCCATCTCCAACCCCAACACCAGAGGGCGCCAGCGGGCCTGAACTGGCAGAAGCAGCAGATAACCCTACCCAAGAGGCTCAGCCAGAGCCTGAAATATCGCATAGTGCACCAGCGGCAAGCGGTTCACCATCAACAAAAACAACCCCATCACCTACATCGCTTCCAGAGGGACCAAGCCCAAGTCCACAGTCTAAGGAGGAACTGGTGTCTCCAGCCTCAAGGGAACAGTTCCAGACTGAGCAGGAAGCAGATGACAGCCTTCAGAAAGCTTGGGCGGCGGCACGGAGCACCCCACCGCCTCTCAGCTCTTCTAACCGATCCCGGTTTGTTGTAGAACAAGGACTTTTATACAAGGAGACTTTCTGGTGGACACCAGGAAGACTGGCATCCTTAAAAACAGTTGGTAGTTCCAACTAAGTACCGGGGAAAGCTCTTAAGCTTAGCCCATGATCATCCCAGTGGCCATTCTGGGGTGAACAGAACCAAAGACAGTTTGGGAAGGTCCTTCCACTGGGAGGGGATGGGCAGGGACATTGCCAAGTATGTCCGGTCTTGTGAGGTGTGCCAAAGAGTGGGAAAGCCCCAAGACCAGGTCAAAGCCCCTCTCCAGCCACTCCCCATAATTGAGGTCCCATTTCAGCGAGTAGCTGTGGATATTCTGGGTCCTTTCCCAAAAAAGACCCCCAGAGGAAAGCAGTACATACTGACTTTCGTGGACTTTGCTACCCGATGGCCGGAAGCAGTAGCTCTAAGCAACACCAGGGCTAAAAGTGTGTGCCAGGCCCTAACAGACATTTTTGCCAGGGTAGGTTGGCCCTCCGACATCCTTACAGATTCAGGAACTAATTTCCTGGCAGGGACCATGAAAGATCTGTGGGAAGCTCATGGGGTGAATCACTTGGTTGCCACCCCTTACCACCATCAAACCAATGGCCTGGTGGAGAGGTTTAATGGAACTTTGGGGGCCATGATACGTAAATTCGTAAATGAACACTCCAATGACTGGGACCTAGTGTTGCAGCAGTTGCTTTTTGCCTACAGGGCTGTACCACATTCCACTTGTGTATGAACTTGTGTATGGCCACGAGGTTAAGGGGCATTACAGTTGGTGAAGCAGCAATGGGAGGGGTTTACGCCTTCTCCAGGAACTAATATTCTAGACTTTGTAAGCAACCCACAAAGCACCCTCCGACACTCTTTAGCCCTTGCTAAAGAAAACCTAAAGGATGCTCAGAAAGAGCAAAAGGCCTGGTATGATAAACATACCAGAGAGCGTTCCTTCAAAGTAGGAGACCAGGTTATGGTCTTGAAGGCGCAACAGGCCCATAAGATGGAAGCATCATGGGAAGGGCCATTCACGGTCCAAGAGCGCCTGGGAGCTGTTAACTATCTCATAGCATTTCCCACCTCCTCCCTAAAGCCTAAAGTTTACCATGTTAATTCTTTCAAGCCCTTTTGTTCCAGAGACTTAAAGGTTTGTCAGTTTAAAGCCCAGGGAGAAGATGACGCTGAGTGGCCTGAAGGTGTCTACTACGAAGGGAAAAGTGACGGTGGCGTGGAAGAGGTGACCCTCTCCACAACCTTGGAACGTCTGCAGCAGCAACAGATCAAGAAGCTGTGCACTAGGTTCGCCCCATTGTTCTCAGCCACCCCAGGACGGACTGAACGGGCATACCACTCCATTGACACAAGTAATACTCACCCAATTAGAACCTCACCCTACCGGGTGTCTCCTCAAGCCCAAGCTGCTATAGAACGGGAGATCCAAAACATGCTACAGGTAGGTATAATCCGCTCCTCTACCAGTGCATGGGCCTCTCCAGTGGTTCTGGTACCCAAACCAGGTGGGGAAATATGCTTTTGCATGGACTACTGTAAGCTAAATGCTGTAACTCGTCCTGACAACTATCCAATGCCGTGCACCGATGAGCTATTGGAAAAATTGGGATGTGCCCAGTTCATCTCTACAATAGACTTAACCAAGGGGTACTGGCAAGTACCGCTAGATGAACCCGCCAAAGAAAGGTCAGCCTTCATCACCCACGCGAGGGTGTATGAATTTAATGTGCTTCCTTTCGGGCTGTGAAATGCACCCGCCACCTTCCAAAGACTTGTAGATGGTCTCCTAGCAGGACTGGGAGAATATGTGGTTGCCTGTCTCGATGATGTGGCCATTTTTTCTGATTCATGGCCCGAACACCTGGAAAAAGTCTTTGAGCGCATCAGGCAGGCAGGACTAACTGTTAAGGCTAAAAAGTGTCAAACAAGCCAAAACAGAGTGACTTACCTGGGACACCAGGTGGGTCAAGGAACCATAAACCCCCTACAGGCCAAGGTGGATGCTATCCAAAAGTGGCCTGTCCCAAAGTCCAAGAAACAGGTCCAATCATTCTTAGGCTTGGCTGTGTATTACAGGCGGTTTGTACCACACTACAGCCAAATCGCTGCCTCAGTAACAGACCTGACCAAAAAGACCCAGCCGAATGCAGTTAAGTGGACTAATGAGTGTCAGAAGGCCTTTACCCAGCTTAAGGCAACACTCATGTCTGACCCTGTGCTAAGGGCCCCAGACTTTGACAAACCATTCCTAGTAACCACAGAAGCATCTGAGCGTGGTGTAGGAGCAGTTTTAATGCAGGAAGGACCGGATCAAAACTTCCATCCTGTCGTGTTTCTCAGCAAGAAACTGTCTGAGAGGGAAAGCCACTGGTCAATCAATGAAAAAGAATGCTATGCCATTGTGTATGCCCTGGAAAAGCTACGCCCATACTTTTGGGGACGGTGGTTTCAGCTAGAAACCGACCATGCTGCGCTAAAGTGGCTTCATACTGCCAAGAGAAACAACAAAAAACTTCTTCGATGGAGTTTAGCTCTCCAAGATTTTGATTCTGAAATTCAACACATTTCAGGAGCTTCTAACAAAGTAGCTGATGCACTCTCCCGTGAAAGTTTCCCAGAATCAACTGGTTAAAAATTGTCCTTGAAATGTGGAAAACCTTGTAGTTTTACATAATTAGTAGTATATGTAAAGGTGGATGTGTTTTATTAATCTGTTTATTCTAAAGTTCTAGGAAGAAATCACCGCCAGTGTGGTTCCACACTGTCTGAGATTTGGGGGGCGTCATAAACAGATGGTTAAGGGTTTATGTCTCTTATATCTGTAAAGGGTTAAGAAGCTCAGTGAACCTGGCTGACACCTGACCAGAGGACCAATGGGGGGACAAGATACTTTCAAATCTTGGTGGAGGGAAGTCTTTGTTTGTGCTGTTTGTTTTGTTCGTTGTTCGCTCTTGGGACTAAGAGGGACCAGACGTACACCCAGGTTTTCTCCAATCTTTCTGAATCAGTCTCTCATGTTTCAAAATAGTAAGTACTAGCCAGGAAAGGTGAATTAGTCTTATGTTTGTTTTCTTAACTTGTAAATGTGTCTTTTGCTGGAAGGATTTTTACCTCTGTTTGCTGTAACTTTGAATCTCAGGCTGTGGGGGGAAGTCCCTCTGGTCTGTATGAATCTGAATACCCTGTAAGCATTTACCATCCTGATTTTACAGAGATAATTTTTACTTTTTCTTTCTTTAATTAAAAGCTTTCTTTTTAAGAACCTGATTGATTTTTCCTTGTTTTGGAATCCAAGGGATTGAGTCTAAACTCACCAGGGATTGGTGGGGGGAAAAGGAAGGGAATGGTTAATTCCTCTTTGTTTTAAGATCCAAGGAGTTGGATCTGTATAGCTTCCCAAGGCAACCCAGAGAGGGGAAATTCTGGGAGGGGAAAGGGTGGGGGATGGTTTATTTCTCCTTGTTTTAAGACCCAAGGGGTTTGGGTCTTGGGTTCCCCAGGTAAGGTTTTGGGGGAACGGGAGTGTGCCAAACACTATATTTTGGCTGGTGGCAGTGTACCAAATTTAAGCTAGTAATTAAGCTTAAAAGTGATCATGCAGGTCCCCACTTTTTGGACGCTAAAGTTCAAAGTGGGGAAAAGACCTTGACAGACCTCTATCATATCCCTCCTTAGTCATCTCTTTTCTAAACTGAACAGTCCCAGTCTTTTTAACCTCTCCTCATATGGAAGTTGTTCCATACTCCTAATCCTTTTAGTTGTCCTTCTCTGTACTTTTTCCAATTCTAGTATACCTTTTTGGTGAGGGGGCAACCAGAACTGCAGCCAGTATTCAAGGTGTGGACATAACAAGGATTTATATAGTGGCGTTATGATATTTTCTGTCATATTGTGGATCCCTTTCCTAATGGTTACTAATATTCTGTTAGCTTTTACGGATAAAAGAAGACTAATAGTTTCTGCTGATACAATATTTTATATCTGCAGAGAAGTATTTGGCAGATCAAACTTTATGAAGGTCAAATTTCAACTTAAAGTCCAGATTCAGAGTTTTCATATTTTAATGTGAAATACCATACACCCACATAAGTCACATCAATCTTTGTTATTAGCTAAAAACATTTAGTAGGAAAGAGTAATAGAAACTAAATAACAGCAGGCATCTGTTTGGAGTGTGGCTTTTATAAATGGCAATTCTTTTCCGAATAAAAAGTAGTTCTTGCAATTATAGATGATTCCCTTCAATCAGAGGCCCTCCTGTATTGTAGCTTCTCATGTTTAGTTATAAAACCCAGCAGTTTTTACTGTAGTTTCTCATAATAGCCAAGTAAGCTTCAATTTGCTACATTTTAGAAAGACCCTGCAATTGTACCTTTTGAATTGACATGTCATGTTACTGTTTTGACATAGTTATGATGATTAAGAGTAAAAAATCCTCTTCACTTTGAGTGCTGCCTTGAAAGGAAAAATAATATTCTGTTCTTTTGATTAGTTGTTAAAGCAATATTTCCTAATAATTGAGATTGTTTAAGAATTCTGTTTATTGAGGATGTTTTGCCTGAAAGAAACTTATGGTTATTACAATTAATAGTAAGTATTTTAGCACAAAGTGTTCTGTGGCCACATTAAGCCTGAATAAAGCAAGTGCACTTAGTAAAGCACTAGGCTAAGTGAAACTGGAATTCTGAAAAGATACTGCCAGGACTGTAGGTTTTACTCTACATAAGGGATCATTCACTTGAATGTCAGTTAAAAGGACAGAAAGTTATGGGGATGGAGAGAGGACTAGATGCTAATCTTTATACAGAATTAACAATATACACAGTCATTTTCTCTTCCATTGTCTTACGCTGTCTACTTGTCTAACTGGATTACTTAACACTATAAATTAGATGTCTGTAACAATTAAAACATTATGTAAACTAAATTTCCAGTACCTGCCTTCATAAATGGAATATTCAAGAAACTAGCATAGACATAAAACAGTTAAATGTCTAATAGGTTTTATATTATATAACAAAATGTATCTCTCTTTTTCAAATATGTGATTTAACTTTAAAGGGTAACTATTACAACTGAGAGAGAGGGTTTAATTTGAAAACCGCTTTTGAGATGGTTTGATGTATTTAACTGCCACCCAGTGGTCAGTCAGAATATTGCGATAGGTTTTTTGTTAAAGCTTGTACTAATATTATATAGTAGGAAGGCATAACAATGAAAACTATTTTCCTTGTTTTTTGTTTGATTGAAGATAATGATTTTCATATATTTTATTTTAAATACTGTAATGCTTAACCATTTCCCTCTCCTATATAAATTTTATTTCAATTACAATTCATTTGAAATATAAAGTCTGAATGACAAAAAAGTTTTACCTATAATTGACTATATTCTATGACTAACTTCTAGCTATTTGTCATTTAATCTCCATTCTTTTGTATTTTCATGCCACTGTTGTCTTATGCTTACCTCTGGCTGCCTTCACACATTGTCTGCATCTGCACACTTCTCCATCTTCTGCTCCACAGGGATACAAAACTGTACAGAGGTATACCACTTTCAAAGCCTGCGTGAAGAAGGAACTCTATAGCAGATAAGTTACGGTATGTGTTAGCTGCTTAGTCTTTCTAAGTGTGCTAGCATGCTGATGGGAATGGCTGCATGTTAAACTGCCACCATTCTGTTTTCCCATTACAGAATTAAGGAATAGATTATCAGAATGTGATCATCATAATATTTTACAAGGTCATATAATTCTATTTTTAGACTTAAGCCTCCGTCAGGCTATCATTGTTTTGTTGGCTTATTGCTTTGTTTGTACTGTATTCAAGAAAATACTCTGCCCTCTCCCACAGCACAGACTTTGTGAGTTTCTGTTGGTATTTTCTGTCTGTTCTGTAACTAGTTTTATTCATGCTTCAGATAACTCTATGATATATATGGTAGTAAATGCTTGTATAGTAACGGTAGCTCTTTCCCTCCTCCCACTGAGAAATAGTTATTTAATTTAATTCCACTTTAGTATAAAAATGTACATATTTTTAATAGCTTGGTGTATTTCTGACATTGCTGCTTGAATTATCTTTCCGTAGAAGGCATGTGTTGGTGCTTTTTTGTGATTTAAGGTTATAAATGCCAATGTTTTTTCCTTTCTGTCCGTAATAATTATATATTGTATAGTAGCTACTCATGGGAGCATTAACAACTAGTTTAGCTCCCAAACATAGTTTATGAATGGAGTGGGAGAAAGGGGCTTATTAGAATCTGGACCCACATGCCTCATGTACCCAGGAACTCAGGTGGGATTGTACTCGGGCAGCTAGTCTGAGCCAAAACCCATGTAGCTGCAGCTATATTGCTAATTTTAGTATGCTAGCTCAAGGAGAGCTAGTGCGTGCAGGTCTAATTGAACTGAGAATTACACCTCCCAACTGCTGTGTAGATATACCCTTAGTGTTAGTCCTTCAGCAAAATATCAAACACCTTTGCTGGGCAGGGCAGCTCTCAGGAGTGTAGTACAATAGATTGTCTTTGGGTATGTGCAGGATTGTACTGTCTGTATCCAGTATTTCCACACACTCACAAGACAGAGCTCAGAATTTAACTAAGGGCTTGGCTACACTCGAAACTCCAAAGCGCTGCCGTGGGAGCACTCCCGCAGCAGCGCTTTGAAGTGCAAGTGTGGTCGCGGCGCCAGCGCTGGGAGAGAGCTCTCCCAGTGCTGCAGGTACTCCACCTCCCCGTGGGGATTAGCTTACAGCGCTGGGAGCCGCGCTCCCAGCACTGGGGCACTGTTTACACTGGCGCTTTACAGCGCTGTAACTTGCTGCACTCAGGGGTGTGTTTTCACACCCCTGAGCGAGAAAATTGCAGCGCTGTAAAGCGCCAGTGTAGCCAAGGCCTTAGACATATCCCGCTCAGTCACATATGAAACTTAGAATCAATAGGACTTTATTTTCCAAAAAAGAAAACTAAATGTTGATTATACTTGGTAATTTAAAAATCATATGTGTGGGTCCAACTCAGATACTGCACTATTGTTTTAGTGCTTCAGAACTGGAAAGTAAGTCATTTTAAACAGACAAAACTCTAGTTTCTCTGCACAAGTGAAGTGAAATATAAATGACAGGTGAAGTGGTAAAAACAAAGTTATTTTTAAAATTCATCAATTTAATAATCTAACTGGTTAATCACACAAGGTAAGAAGAATTATTTTAGATTAATTCTATCTTCACCTCTAAGGCTCACTCTTTTGATTCCCAGTTTCATAACCTGAGCATTATCGTTCTTTCCTTCGTTCCTACCTCATTCAATCTCTTGTTAACTGAAACCCCAATCCTGCAGTTTCTTCCAGGAGTATGGTACTTCGTTTTCTCTTCCCCAATAATCCTTACACATCCCCTTTTCCTGTACTGTTGTTACATGCCTTGACATACCTTTGTTTTTCCTTTTATAATTTAGATGATAACTTCAGGGCAGGTATCAGGTCTTAAATAGATTGGTAAAGTGCTGTACATTTACGGTGCCTTTTTAGTTCGTTTCAATAGTAAGTATTTACCAAATTGGAACAAAATGTTATCACTCAAAAGAACTCCAAAACATTAATATTAAACCTAGTAAAATTCTCTTGAGACATGAGAGGCTTTGTGCTTTAAGCATCAAGTTTAAGTGCCCATACTCACTGAAACCAGAGGTTTAAATCCAGGCAGAGTTAATTCATCCTTCAGACATAGATAAACTGAATACCATGCGGAGTACTACATGTAGACTCTTTCAAGTGAGACTGAAAAACTGAAGTCTTGTCTGATGTACCTGAACACTCTCTTGGAGCTTCTTGTAAGAGTTGCTGTTTTAAACCTCTTTGCCTTAGCTAAAATTCCCCCTTCCCTTGATGTGCACCAGTTGGTTAATGCCCTCCACCCTCATGGCAGTTGCATTTCAGTAGTGATGTATGTACCATACCATATGTACTTTGTGAGGTAATTTTTGTTCCTTTTGGATAAAAGATGTAACATTCATTTATAATACTAATCTATGTTATGAAGATTGGTGAGCTGAAATTGAAGCAAGCTTTGGCCAGCTTTGTTAATTAAAAACATAAGCGATGTGATTTTGAGCCTGCTGCTCTTAGAGTTGTCTTGGGGACAGAACCTGCACTATTCACACTATACATATTATGAAATGAAAGTGAGTTTATATACCCTTTTAAAAAGTCATTGCAAAAGTAAACCACGGAATAATTGAAAAGAGAATAAAGGCAGAGTCATTAACAGCAGTGAAACTGAACATTTATTTCAGAAAATTAATTAATTTAAACATCAACCTTATGTACAAAGAAACACGTAGTATGTCTGCAATATAAAAATCTACCACCTATATCACCCAAGATTAGATGCAATATGATAACTCTCAATTTTACTTTGTTCGAAATATAAATGTAAAGACTCTAAGTCTATACTTCGATATGATTTGTATGGTAGACATAGATCAGTGATAAAAAGAGATTAAAATATTTGGCATGCTTAATCACTGATTATACCACACTTTGAATCTGTACCCAAAAAGAAAGAGAAGCACATTCTTCTATGTGTTACATATCTCTAGATTGCACTAATGACATTTGCTTCACAACATGAAGTATGCTACCCTTATAATAAATAATGAAATCTGTCCTTGGGGAACAAGATCCAAACTTTGCCTGGTTCAAACAGTAGACAAGACTTGCAGATCTTGTCTCTCTCTCTCTGGCTGTCCCTGCAGAGCATTGCATGTGAATTAGCATCAGTAGGAGTTCACTTGGTTGAGGAGGAAAGGGAACAAGAAAGTGTTAAGAAAAGACAGTGAAAAACTGATGATATAAGTATGAATTCTAAAAGCTAATTTCTAGTTATGTTTTCTTATTCAGTTTCTCATCTGATATAAATGTTTTATACAAATAAGATTCAGATTTGTCATGTGGTAAATGTTTTAAAAACCTTTAATTTCTATGCATTTCCAGTGTACAATTCTCATAATAAAAGGCTATCTTTTTATACACTTAAACTTGACCATCATAACAAGCAATGTTAGGAAAACCAGCTAACTGTCTCGGAAACATTGTTGCTAGGTCTTTTCTCTGAAACAGTCAAAGTGAAAGGTGAGCAATGACTTCTCTTTACTGATTATGCAGAAAACTGCGATTACAAATCCAGTTTTAGTGTTGTGTGAACAATAGTCTTGTAGGTAGATGGATTATATTGGATAAAAAGATTGAATATAGTAATGACACAGTTTGTTTGGTTTATTGTTTAATTCTCTCAACTATTTTTCACTCTGAATTTTAGGGGAAATTTTAGATCATATTGGATTCGTAGCTGAAGAAAGTCTAGTTTTAAGCTCTGCAAGGAAGATTCTTACTCTCCAAAATGTGCTGTACTTCAGTCAGTGTTTGTTACACAGGGATATTTGTTATTTGACTGATGACTAGACTGTGTTCCCAGCCATTCAAGAGAGGAGCTAGCATCTCCCATTTCTTCTAGAAAGCGTATTGGCATTATGCCTCTCAATACAAGTATCAGCTGCTGGAACCTTTCCCTGCTGCCAGAGTCTTTCCCGCAGCTCACTTTTCACTGCAAAATGTAACTATGCATACCTGACATGCTGCTGCTGCTGCTACTGGTGTGCAGTGGCAGCAGCGGCTTATTTGTGATGGTAGATTTGGAAAGGCCATGTTAGGAACCTTCAGAGTCCATGTATGAAGCTTTTCCTCATTTAAATGTGCTGGATTGTAGGCTATCAAACTATATCAGATAATTTTTCATCTTGGAAGTTCTCAATTGAGGCCCCTTAAGAATACAATACAAGACCCATTTTTCTTTTCAGACATTTTATGAAGGGGCAAATTGGGTTGTGTATCTAAATACATAGAGTGAGTATGTTAAATAGTCTAAAAAATAAGAAGACAATACACTCACTTAGAAAAGTGTGAAAACATTGGAGAGTATGGTTTTTAGAGGAAAAAATTATCCCTAATTTTATATACTGAAACTAGCTACAGCAGTGCTTGCACATTAGAAATACATAGATAAATGGCTAGAGTAGTGTGGTTTATTAGTGTATTTTTAAAAATAATGAGTTTATGCCCAGGAACAATTGATGAATCTATCTTATAAATTTAAAAGTAAAGATAAATCTATGGTTCCCTTGCCCCTGTTGCTGTAGTATCTGATCTCTTCTTTATCTTTAATGTATGTAAGTAGATTACACAAGATGCAAGTGAGCAGGGAACTAAGAAACAGACTCAGTGATGTGTTGGAGGTCAAACAGGAAGTCTTGCAGAGCATGGAATTGAACGTTAGACTTCTGGGTCCCGTGTTGGAGCTCTAACCACTAGACCATCTTTGCACCCTACTCAGCATACTCTCTGCTGGGTATTTGTCAATGTCGCAGAACTGCAGTACCATTCAGCCTAATAGTAATTTTTTATTGGATGGCCCAGGATTGAAATAACAGAAATCTCATAGTTCAGAATTGACATAACAGTGCAAAGAAGTTTGTGTATCGTCTGTCTTCATTTTATACTTGGCTATAACCACTGCCATGAGTCTTCCACAAGCACCAAGAAATTTTGGTATTTTTATTTTATTGTGTAAAAATGTGAACCTTTTGAAACAGCTATGAAAATAAAGAAATTATCTTAAAAGCAGGACACTTCTGAACAAAAGGATATGTTTTCATTTAGCTACCAATATAGACTAAGTTATTGGGTGAATACTAACCAGGTGCTTGGCAGTGGAGGTGCAGTTCTGGAAACCACTTACTTACCTTCAGACAGATCCACAACCATGTTTATGTGCAAAGATCTACATGTCAGACCTGAAGAAGAGCTCTGTGTAAGCTCAAAAGCTTGTTTCTCTCAACAGAAGATTGTCCTATAAAAGATATTACTTTGCCTGTTTTCTCTCCGTAATCTAAGGATTTAGCACTTCCTGGTTGTAGTCATGAAAAATTTACCTAGTTTGTATGAACACCTGTAAAATATAATCTAGTGTCAAGAATTTAATGCACAGTATCTGTTTCTAATTCTATACTTGTTCATTTTTAACAGGAGACCCCAAAATATGGTTTGAAGGGTTACTATGTTTGTGTGACAACTGTAACAAGCAAACATTTAAGAGAGCTCTGGAAGCAGTTTAGGAGTCGAGATATGCTAAGATAAAAAAATGAAGGAGAGAAAAAACTTCAGCATTTGGTTGCTACTATTTTTCCTAGATACTGTGTGTGAAAAACGGCATAACACAGGTAAACTATATATCTTTCACTTGCAGCACTATGCACTGAATCATCATTGGGTTTTTTCACTTGATTTGCTGATTCATGGATTTTTTCAACCACTTTTTCAGTATGTGTTTTGTTTTAGGGGTTGACTTACACTTTTATAGGCCAGACGACAGTGTATCTTAAAGAATGTGTTTTTAAAGATATTTGTTGTTTGTATTTGTATTGAGATGTGCCTTTCATTTAAAGAATTTTTTTTTTCATTCTGGTGAATGTGCCTTTTGGCAGTGGTGAAAAATTATTTCCATGTAGAGGGGATGTGAATTTGTTTTTAGAAAATGAATATTATATGAAGTTTGTGTTAAAACAGGGATGCGAATGCATTCTGTAGCACAACAATTGCATAAGTGTGGAATGTATAGGTTGTAAGTACTCATGAGCCAACAAAGCTGTCATTTAAAAACAACTATAAGTAGCAGTTGTGATATAGGATAATGTGAATTATTGATTAAGGGGTTAATTAATTAAGAGGTACTGATGTCCAACAGCTGTAAGTCTTACTATTATAATCTTACTGATTCAGTTTAATAAAATCTCCTGATTTTAAGATTTCTAATTGTGTACAATATAATGAAAATAAAATGTCACCTTATTAGCTAATATTTTTATCATGTTAGTTAATACAATGCTATTTAATATATAGCATTGTGTTTCTGTAACTTTTTTGCCAGAGTATGGATTTCAGCTTAGTTATGTATTACTTGTTAATAATGCACTTTACTTAAAAGCTGGACATGGTATGAGGCAGAAATTAATCCTATCTAGTTTTGCTAGACTGGCATGCAGTAGTGAACAAATATTGCCCCCAGGTTGTGGCTTTAAAAAAATTAAAAGAAATGTAGGCAATAGCACAGAACTACAGCCAGTTACAAAATGTTACAATGATAAATGTAAATACCATGAGACTTTGGAATTCTACCTGAATCAAATTCTAGAATTAAATAATAAGGCTTTAATACACCTATGGGTTATGCAAGCAATCTGTAGCCTCCCTGGCCTCCTGTCTGTCAATTTCTATGTTATGAACAATGATTTTGTTATTGTTTTGTTGCTGTTGAATTAAGCCCTAAAAGGTCATGATTAATGGAGCACAATTTTGCTTGTTTTTACATATCCTGAGTCTTTTCTGTTTGGCTGGGGGATGGCAGGTTTGCCTCAATGTAGCGATTGAATTTAAAAGTTTTGTACTGCTTTTACAAGGCTGATAGCATAAAGTAAATAAAACCCCAAATACTAACTCACTTTAACATACAATTTTAATGTCACTCTTAAGAAAATTTATTGACTAGGAAATTAATTAGTATTTACATAAAAGCAATCTGTGCATGAAAACAGGGATTATCTAATTTTAATCTATTTACACTATCAGTTGTAAAAAAAAAAAGTTTGGTTTAGTGGTGCACTTCAGTCTTAAATCAACTATTAGACACAACATATTGTTTTTAATCTTTCATTGTTATCACGAACACAACAAAGAGTTTTATTTTTTCATCATGTAGAATGTAGCTGTCTGTCACTCAAAGATACTACATGGTCTTTAAATGCATGAACCAAAAAGTATATGTTTTGCTTCTTTGTTAATAAGCTTAAGTTCCAGGACTAATCAGTTTACCAAGATTTTATTCATTTTTTAATTGACTTTTAAAAACTTTTTTTTGAGAAATTCCACTGTAAGAATTTCAGAAAAATTAATGTTAGAATGTTTTATTTTGGCATGGCTTATCTGGCTTTTGGTAAAAATTATATAATAGGAAAATACTAGCTAGAAAAATGTCCGAAATATTCTACTGTAGACAGTATTTTGATGATAAATACTCATGCAGTCCCTACTTCACTCCCCTCCCCCAGCTGACAACTAGAAAATCAGAGATTTGGACTTATGCTGATAGGCCCTGATGTTGTAATTGACAGTATGCAGTGGACTGCTTTTTCGATGTGCAATCAATTGCAGGACCAATCACAATGTATGTAAAATCTTGGTATCACTTTTCCAATTTGTATATTTCTCTATATGGTGCCTAAGTACAATAGACTGGCATAAAATAGAATGTATTAGTGACAGATTAGTCCATAAGACTGTGCTTTCTGCTTTTGTTTAGTAATACAATAACAATGTATGTAACGGTACACTAATATGAAAAAATATGCTTTGTCATATTTGTGTTTACCTCAAAATAAACTCGCTTAAAACAAACTAATTTCCTTTGTTGCAGTGCAGATTAATCAAATTCAGAGCTGGCATTAGGGGTGGGCGGAGTAGGCAACTGCCCGAGATGCCATTCTAAGGGGAGGCACCTCCAGAGCAGGGGTGCCTGTCCTCACCCTGCTGCTTGGCTCTGCTGCCATCTGCTGCTGCTGCCGCCACTGCCCTTCACCTTGGAGCAGCCCCTGGCCAAGCTGTTCCCAGGAGTTTGCTGTGCAGAGCAGTGGCAGGAGGCTGATGTTGGGGTGTCCGCTTCCCCCCACCTATATACCCGGTCTCCTCTGAGCTGGGGTGGGGGTAGTCTGCACTGCTGCTTCTGAATCAGGAGTGGGAGCTGCTGGCGGGGGCTGCTGTCTGAACAAGCCTTCAGACTAGTGAGTGCTGTGCTGAAAGTGATAGTGTGCTGTCTCTCACATTCCCCAACACACACACACAGTATGTCACTCTCCCCCAACACACACTGTCTCTCTCATACTTCCCCAACACACACATTGTCTCTCTCACTCACACACATACACACGCGCTCTCGCTCCCTCTCTCTCTCTCTCTCACTCCCCCAAAACAGACACTGTCCCCCAGCCCCAAATAACAGTATTCTTCTAGAATGTAAATTTAGCTTGTACTCATCTTATCAGTGCTAGTTTAAAAAACATTAGCTAAATACATAATTTTAGACACTATGCAGAGGAAGGTCACTTTTTTCAAGTTGTATTTTTTTAGTTATAGCTGTAAAATAACTTAAAATTTGTATGAAAATAAATGCAGTTCCAGGTATGATACAGATAGCAATGATATGGTCAAATGTTAGTGAAGCATGTACATGATTGTGATTGGTAAACATAAATGACAAAATACTTAGAAAAATAAATCCCTGTTCTTAATAAAAGAGAAATAAACTTTTTGTTAAAATTTAGTAAATACATTTTTAGTAGAATGAAAATCAATTAACTAAAATAGAGTTGATAATGCCAGTGACCTAGAATTTGTTAGAGGAGGTAAAGGGATATTATGCAGATTGCATTTATTTTTAGTTATCTCTGCTAAAGATAGTTTACAAAGTATCAAACTTGTGTTTCTGATATCTGTGTTAAAGCTCCAGAATTGATATTTGAAGGCTTGAGATTGGGAGTATCTTGCTGTATTATCTCTTGATTGTTCTAAATTTTACATATAAATTTAAAATATGGTTTTAATTGGGGTTTGTATGTATTCTTTCTTTCTTTATATAGCAATTAGATACAGTGCTCCTGTCAGCTAATTCCTAAGTTATTATCTACAAAAATAACCCTAGAGTTTTCAGGTGCCTAAGTAGCCTCTGGAATAATGGTTAAAGTTGCCCAACGCCCCCAAAATCTGAAATGGCACCCCTGCTGAACCAGGAGTGGCCAGAGGGCTGCAGGAGGGTTGTGGGCTCTGTCAAGATGCAGCCCCCATGTGACTGCACAAAGCACGCCTTGAGCCTCAGGCAGAGTGCCAGGCACCACGAGCCACCGCAGCAGTGCAGAAGTAAGGGTGGCCATATACCGTGCCACCCTTACTTCTGCGCTGCTGGCTGTGGTGTTGCCTTCAGAGCAGGGCCGCTATCAGGCCGCCATGCCAGTGCTTAATTTGTGCCAGGACTGAGCTCTAGCACCTCTTTCAATACAAATTAAGCAGTTGGGGAGGCAGTGGAGCCTAGAGGTGATGGGGGGTGGAGCCCGTGGAGGCCGGGGTGATGGGAGGGTGGGGCACCAGTGGGGTATGGGAGAGCACCAAAATACAAATTCACCCATGGTGCCATTATCTCTAAGGCTGGGATTGCCAATTTTGGGTGGACATGTTCCTGGAGGTTTCGTCACATGACAGAATCTTTAATTACAGACTAGTCTTTAATTCCTGGACAATCCTGGAGGGTTGGTAACCATACCTAAGGCCAGCCCTGGTCAATTTCTCTTCTTTTTATAACGTTTTCTTGGTATTCACCACATAAAAGAGTATCATGAATCATAATTTCCCACTTTATCACAAAACAATTGTGCTCTTGATTTCTTTAGTAACTTTTGTAGATGTGTGACAGGATGCCCTCTGAACTCTCCCCAGCCTGGGCTGTCTCTCACAATGCCTTGCTATTGATTAGCAGCAACCCCTCCAGGAGCTCTGATCAATCAGCACAACTGCAAGTGGAGCCCCACACCCCACTATATTGCAATATGGGCAGTGCAAATTTCTTAATTGGTTCACCACTTCAACAATGGAAAGTGGACATACATCAGCCTTTGCCAACCTGAGCAGATTTGTCCCACACTTCATACAAATTCACTGGTAAAAATAAACAATTAAAACAAATGTATTGACTATAAAAGGTAGATATTAAGTGATAGGCAAAAAGTCAGAGTTAGTTACCAAAAGAAATAAAATATAAGTACACAGTCTAGATTAGGTATAGAATGTCACAAAATGTATATGCTGTCCTGCCACAGACTTCTGCACAGAGAGGACAAAGGTTTAAGGACACATAGGTGAAGCAAAGCAAGACAGTGGGAGATGCCATCTGGTGGGGGTTCACCCTCTGGATATGGAGCAGGGTGGTATAGTTGGCTAAAGAGATCATTGCAATAGCCTGTCCCCAATTGGCTAGCAGACTGGAAAATGTATATGCTGCAACTAAATAATGTGGAGGCACCAATAGGGGGCAAGGTTTTGGCTGAGGAGCTTGCTGAACTGTTAATGTTGACTTTTCAATTGCTCTTGGTACACTGGGGAAGTTTCAGAAGACTGGAAGAGAGCCAGTGTTGTACCAATATTTAAAATGAGTAATGGGATGACCCAGGTAATTATAGGCCTGCCAGTCTGACTTTGATCACAGACAAGATAATAGAGTGGCTGATACGGGAGTTGATTAATAAAAAATTAAAAGAGGGTAATATAATTAATGCCAGTCAACGTGGGTTTATGAAAAATAGATTCTGTCAAACTAATTTGATATCTTTTTTTTGAGGAGGCTAAATTTGGTTGGTGAAAGTATGTGGTGACGTGATCTACTTTCATCCTCTGAGCCTTACAGCAGGTAGTTAAATTGTATGTGCTTTGTTTCAAGACTATGGTTTCTGGCTGCAAATGATGAACTTCATCCAGCTCACGTCAGTCCTGTATTCAGGAGACACAAATGTCTCCTCTCCCATAAATCTCCAGTTATGGATTTTTCTCTGCTGCTTGGTCACATACGGTCCCTCACTCACCTGACCAGAAATAGAAAACAGCTAACTTGGATGCTGAATTAAGTCAAATGGGAATGTTCAGACATCTCTACATGGAAGAGGGGTTGAAGCTTCAGGGCAGGAAGCTAGCTACAGAAGAACTTCCAGGGAGCTTTTACTTTGCCCCCAACCCACCATATTAGATTTTTTTTAAGGCCATCAGGGACTATTTTAATAATCTTGTCTGATCTGCATAATACAGGCCATAGAACCTTACCCAGTAATATCTGCACCAATCATCTATTTTAGAAAGACATGCAATCTTGGTTTGAAGACTCCAAGGGATGGAGAGGTAAGCTGTTCTAATAGTTAATTATACTCATTGCTATAAAATTCTTCCCTATTTCTAGTGTGAATTTGTCTAGCTTCAGTTTTCAACCATTGGATACTGTTAGCCTTTTTCTGCTACATTAGAGAGCCCTCTACAATCTGAAATCTTTTCCCTATGTAGATGCTTGTTAACTGTCATCAAGTCACTTCTTAGCCTTCTCTTCAATAGATATAGATTGAGTTGTTTCCATTTTGAGACTCTATCTAAGGGCTAGGCATATCCATGCAATTAAAAATAGAACTTCTGCCATAATACTGAATATATTTACTAAATCTGAAAAATAGGTTTCCAAAGAGTAAAATCTTCCCAATCTTGAATATGGCCATTTGTCATAACTTCCTCATCATCATCTCCCATTCATTATCCCTCATTTCCAAGATCCCTCACAATAAATGTATCGAATAAATTATTCTTTGTAATTATTCACTCCAATGCAGTACTACGACGTCAACCAATTTTGCAAGTTTATAGAGAACTGACTTCACTGTAAAGTCCACACAATTCTAACTACCTGCAAACTCTGCCCCATTGGTCATCCATTCAATTATTCTGTATGTGTCAGTATGGAGGCTGGAGTGGGAACGGGGCTGAGCTGAATTCCCAGTCATAACAATGTGGATAGATGGTTCCTCACAACCCCATGCCTTACTGATCATTTCCTCACTCATCCATTTGTCCCCCACTGCTTGTTCTACCCAGCACTACCACTACTGGTAGAAAGTAGAAGAGGCAGTGTTGTGCAGTACCACACTGGGGAAGAGAGAAAGCAAATACAGGGACAGAACCGAGAAATAAGCAGGATCTCTCCTTTCCTTATAGGACCCACCCCACAAAATGGGAACCCCCCAGTTTTAGTAGCGTTTTCCTGATTTCATTGGTATAGTCTGAGATGACCTCAAGAAAGGTTTGTCATGAAGCAAACAAGCCAACTTGGGTTGACCATGTCAGACAGGGTAATAGGAAAGTGGTCAGGTATTTGCTACGGAATTGGAGTAATGACCGTGCTGCACATTAAGTGATAGTCTGCTGTCTGGGTTGCTGGAGGAAGTTTTGTTCCTCTTTAAGGGGTAGAAAGAAGTGGAATGACTTTGCAGCAGCAGTGGCAGAGCGGATCATGGGTAACCAGAAGAGAGGGGACATTATATAAGTACATGCCAGGCAGGAGAAGCCCTCGTTTACCTGCACCAGGCAGAGCAGCAAGGAGTTTAGCTCTTTAATCTTCATGGCACCCTGTGGTAGTAGGAAAATGAGAGCAGGAAAAGGGGGGAGGAATCCCCCTCATTCCAGTCCACGGAGGGAGAAGCAGGCATTGGACGGGGGGATAGCTCAGTGGTTTGAGCATTGGCCTGCTAAACCCAGGGCTGTAAATGCAATTCTTGAAGGGGCTGTTTAGGGAACTGGGGTAAAAATCTGTCTGGGGATTGGTCCTGCTCTGAGCAGGGGGTTGAACTAGATGACCTCCTGAGGTCCCTTCCAACCCTGATATTCTATTATTCTATGATTTAATAACAAGAAGGGGAGGCAGACCACATTTCAGGCATAGCTCTGAGCCATAACAGATCAGTAAGGATGCGGGGAAGTCCCCGCCACCAGCCTGCAGCTCCAGTAGTACGCAGTTAATGGGAGAAGGGGTAGGGGATCCAGCCTCAGGCTTCTCTCTAAGTCATTGCAGGTGAGGAGTGGCTCCCCCTGACAGCCAGGCATAGTCAGGCATGCTAGAGCAGAGAGGGGAGGGATTTTCAAACCCAGCACAGGGTGGATGAGGTAGCACTGGAGGAACCATGGGGAACACATGGGCAAGATGCTTGACCCAGGACTGGGGTTGGTAAATCCCAGGGTGCTCTGTCTGCTTATCAAGTGGATTCCTCTGAGCTGAGAGGTGATGTGGATCCTGGGGAAGCAAATACCCCAATGGTGAATTGGCTGCATTTGCAGGTGGGACAGCCAACTGAGAATTGAGTTAAGTGGTCCAGGCAGTTGCTTCCAATATTGTTTCCACAGCACTGCAAGGCTTGCAAGATGCAGTGGGTTGCCCAGAGCTAGGGCAGTCATTTCAACAGATTGCAGGAGAGGTGAGCAACACTACTGGCAGGGGTGAGTTTGATGAGCACCAGATAGAGGTTGCAAGGGCAGGATGTGAAGGTGGGCTCCTTCTACCTAATGTGGCAATGGTTGTCTGTAGGAGGGATCTTGGGGGATTCAGGGACCTGCCCCCCTTTTCCCTTTGGTGGACTTAAATGGTAGGGAGGAGAGGGTGGAGTAACAAATAGGATATGGGGAAGATTGGGTGTCCTAGAAGCTGTATCAGATATCTGGGGTACACACACCTTCTGTGAGTGCTAATGGTATTACACAGTTGTTACAAGTTACCCTTCAGTCATTGCAGCAGCTGGGAGCACCCATGGGTGGAGGGTCAGGAAGGAAAGTAATGGAAGCCGAGCATGGGTTTGAGAGACAGGTGATAGTCAGGTGGGGCAGACCCCTTGCCAGGGAGTGGGAGTCTTTAATGGATGGGAGATTTCTGGGCACTTCTCAACTCATCCATTGCAAAGGGACTGCAATTTGTGGAATAGAATTGCTGCCCCAGGAGTAGCTGGAGGGCAACAGGGCACTGAGGGTGCCCCAACAGGCAGTTTCACCTGCTAAGGGCAGTAGCATAGCTGGCGGGATTCCGCGGAAGCAGCCGTTTGCCGTCAGGCCAGCAGGCGCAGAAGCGGCTCCTGCCGGCCGGCGCTGCCAGCCACAGGCCAGAGGAGCCGTGGGGCAGCAGGCTGGCGTGGAGCTGCGCCTGCCAGCCAGTGCTACCCACCACATGGCCAGAGGAGCTGTGAGGCTGCCCGACGGCGCAGCCAGCCACACAGCCAGAGGAGCTGCAGGGCAGCAACGGCAGCCCGGTACGGAAGCGGCGCCTGCCAGCTGGCGTTGCTCACCACACAGCTGGAGGAGCCGCAGGGCGGCAGGCCGGTGTGGAAGCCGCGCCTGCCGGCCGGTGCACACACAGCCAAGCACTGGGACAGGAGCCAGGGACAGGCGGCAGCGCAGAAGGGAAAGTGAGCGGGGAAAGGGTCCGGTCTGGGGGCGTGGCCAGAGGGGGGAGCCAAGGGGGTGTGGCCAGAGGGGGAACGGGGGGGGGGTGCCTTTTTTATGTTTTTGCTCCCCCTACGCTGAAAACCTGGCTACACCACTGGGCTGACCCAGTGGGATTCATCTTCTCAGTACTACTAAGAATACAATTTTGAGAGATGAACATGTGAACAAATTGTCATTGTTGCACAGGGAGGTGCTGACACACAGTAAGCCACAGCAGAGTAAGTAGGACAATGAAATGCTTAAGCGGCCAAGGTTGGTGAGAATATGGGAAAATTTGGAAGCTGCCTTCCTGATCCAGGTGAGAGTTATTGCAGAGGCTTACCCAGACAGGTGGCAGTATCACGTTAGGCTATATTTACATAGAGTATGGAATTTCTTTTCCATGTTCTCAATCATTATTTCATTTTAATCTGGCTAATGATATAAAGGTAAATTCAGCCCTCAGGTAAGTGAGTACAATTCCATTAATGCCAGTGGAGTTACATTAGAACTACATTTCACCCTAACAGAATGACAGCAACTAGTCCTCTACAAAGCAACTGAAAAAGCCATATGCATCGCATGTATGCGATGCACACTGAAATATTCTCTATACCGCTTCATCTTTTTTCCTAATGTCACTGACAACCTACCATGCAGACATGTAAGTATTATATAACAAAAAGATTTTTAAAGATTCATTAACAGTTCAAAAACTAATGTATGCCTTTATGTTTATTTACAACATTTCCTTGGCATGTATTATGATTGATGAGCCATGTTTATTTCCTGCATACAGCTAAGGTAGCCTACAGTGCTGTAAATTGACTGATGAGGAAATTCTGATGCCATCAGAAATGTTCTGCTGCATGCAGGTGCTGTTTGAATACTCACATAATTTTAAGTAAATAAAAAGCAATACAATACTTCTTCCTTTTTCTATGATCCTTGAGAAAGCATGCGAGGGCTGAGACAATCAGATATTGGAATACACCTCTACCCAGATATAACGCTATCCTCGGGAGCCAAAAAATCTTACTGCATTATAGGTGAAACCATGTTATATTGAACTTGCTTTGATCCACCAGTGCGGTGCTTGACTGTTATATCCAAATTCGTGTTATATCGGGTCATGTTGTAGAGCTGTATTAAAATATTAGTCTGACAATGCAATGTTCATAAATATAATAATAGCACTTATATAGCTTTTTAAATCCTCAAAGTACTATACAAACATTCACTTGCCATGTTATGCCTGGAGTTTCCAGCTGCCAGCTCCTCATTATATAGCAAAATAGGAAATGGAATAACAGATCAGATCAGTGATCCATCTAATGCAAGTACCCTATGTCTGACAGTGGACAGTGCCAGATACTTCGGAGGAAGGTGGAAGAAGCCAAATGGAATGACTTGCCTCTCTTTCTTCCTAACTCATGTCAGTAAATGGTTGGCACATGTCCTGCAGGAAGCGTTTTATCCCTCATACTTTTAAAAACTATTTTATGTAACTGTGGACGTTCTCATTAGACATATAAATGTCTAATCATTTTCATTATTATTTTACTAAGCTTTTGTCTTCAGTGATACCTTGTGGCAGTGATTTTTGCAGGTTTATTAAGTATGGTGTAAAAAAAGTAATTTGTTGTCTTAGTTAGCTGAATGTCTCTTTTTCCTTGTATTATGGAAAATGATTAATAAGTGTCAAATTTACCTTCTTAGTGTCATTCATTATTTTTAATACCTCAGTCATGTCTCATCTTGTCTCCTCTCCTAATATTTTCAGTCTCCTCTTATATCAAAGTCTTTCAGTGACTAACAGTGTTCATAGTCCAATTCTGTAACCTTTCTGTTTCTGTAATACCTTTTTTAGATGGGATTATTAGACCTGAACACAGTATTCCAGATGAGAATAAACCAGTGATTGATATAATGGCATCATTATTTTATCATTTTATATTTCATTCTTTCTATGGCCTGACATTTTGATTTATCTTTCATCCCAACTGTACTGAGCAAATGTTTTAACTAAACTGTCCACTGTGACATGTGGGTCTTTTTCCTGAGTAGTTGCAGATAATGTAGAAACCAGGAATATTTAGGCGTAATTCAAATTATCCCTCTCAATATGTATTACCTAATGCTTATTAACATAAATTTCATTATGCTACCTATTCACCCAGCTTTACTATGTCTGTTAAGCTGTCTGGAATGGCTCAGGAGTGTGAGTACCAACCTCAGGGCAGACTGTTAAGAAGCAGGGCACAAACCCCAAACTGATTGTGAGTTCTATACTTAAATTTCACCAACCAAGTATCAAATGTGAACTCCTCAAGCAATATAACAGTCTTAACTTGGAGTCACAGACAGCCCCTTTGGGTAATCTGTTCTATCTTGCCACCCAGGTAAACTTGCCTTTATGATAGATGGTCCCTTATACCAAAAATCACAACAATATTCAAGTTATTCCCAGTCCCAAAGGACCAGTCACTTCACCGCAGGTCAGTTGCACCTTAGAGCCTATACTAAAGACAATGCTTGTAGCCAGTCCTATAATACGTTAACAAGATTATTACCTACAAAAAAGAAATTAGTTATTTACAAGGTTAAAGCAGGTGAACATACACACACAAATGAGTTATAGTCTTACCTTTTAAAAGGTAGTAGAAGCTTCTATAATATGCAAGCTCTACAACTCCTTTAGAGCTAACCGAGGTCAAGCACTGGGGATCCCTTGCTTCTGCTTAGAAATCTTGCCCTCCCAGAGTCCAAGCAGTGTAGAGATCCATTTTCTTCTGGTTAGGGATTTTTATTTCCTTCTCCCAGAGTTCAAACTGATGGGATGAGTCCACACACACACACACACATTCTCTTCATGGGTGTGGTGGGGGAGCAATTAAAGTCTTTGTTCTTTGATGTTTCATAGTGGCTCATTTGGTTTCAACGGGCCTTCTTGGTGGGCAGGACTTACCATCTTTTGTAGGAAGCCTGCATTTTACATAAATTAATACTCCTTTCCTGTTCGATCATTTACAAATTTACAGAGATTTATAATACAACTACTCAATATAATCTTACACAGTGGGGTACAGATGTTATAAATGAGATTACTACATGCAGCATCCTACAAGCATTTCTTAAATTCTTAACACTAAGCATTCTTAAATTTAAGATCTATTTTAACAATGCTAATATGCAGGTAAACCAGACTAGTTTCCAGTTATATATTTGTCAGAGTTCAGTTGAGCCTAGGGGCTGTGGCATGAGCTGGCACCTGCTCTGCCAGTGTCATAACTTCTTTTTGTAATTCCTCAGTCTACCTAGTTTTGAATAACCTAAACATTTTTGTCTGATATGTAAATTTGCCACCTCATGGTTAAAATCCCCTTATCCAAATCATTAATAAATACACTAAACAATACCACCCCTAGTATAGAACCTTGTGGTTACACCCCACTACCCCTGCAATGTTGAAAACTCTTTTACTCTTTTTGTATCTCAAGGCCAATTTCTAATCTATGACAATCTATACCTCTCACACTGTGACTTCAGTTTCATTAATAGCCCATTGTGTGAGACCTTGTCCAAAGCTGTTTGAAAATCCAAACACACTTAAATCAACCAGCTCTTTCATAACTACTATATTGTTGACACACTCAAAGATTCTAGTAGATTGGAGAAATGCTCCCTGCTGTTCCTGGCGGTTCTAATTTTGGAACTCTTAATTCAGCAACTAATTTGTGCATACACACCTAATTATAATCTGGATTTACTATGCCATTTCACAAGTATTTCTGTGTGAGAAACATTCATTAAACCAGGTTTGGGAAAAAGTAAGTCAGCATACTGTATCCGCTGGTGTCTTGCCAACTAACCCATTGTGATGTCAAAAGTAGAACTGACTGTCATGTTCACTGAAGTGTGAGCCACCATTTATTGTGACATCACTGGCAGCCTACAACAGTCACTGTATCTGTTACTTTACAGTAATACTTAGCATTTAGATAGCACTTTTATCCATATATTCCAATGCATTTTACAAAGGTGTTTAAGTATCATCCTTATTTTAACTGCTGGGGAAATTGAGGGATTCATGTCTTGACTGCAGACAATGTGCTCAGCATTATATAGAACACAGAAAAAGATAGGGTCCATGTCCATAGGTCTGTATAGTCTAAGAGCATGAAAACATTGTTGCAGGTGTCTATCTTATGTTCTTTGAGTTAAATGGAACTACACATCTGCCTAAAGTTAAGTAGGTGCATAAGGGCTAGCAGGATCAGAGTCTACAGAGCAGGCCCAGTGCTTCCATGAAAGTCGGGAAAAGAGAACTGATCACATATGATCAAGCCCGGGTCACTGGTTTGCAGGATCCCATGGGGTATCAGGCCCAGCTAGCCTGAAGCAGCAGTGTTGCTCCAATTTGACGTTGATGCTAACTGCGTTGGTTTCAGCGGCATTACACCCCACTACAACTGAAGGCAGCAGCGCATCCTAATCTTCGTGCCAGCTGCCAGAGGGCACACGGCTCTTTCCTGTCAGTATCCAAGGCAGGTGCTCTGTCTTTCCGTTTTAAGCTAAAAGCAAGCTCCGGGTTTCCCTCCCTCCGGCCTGGCAAGTCCCCTCCGCCGAGCGAGGCCCTAATGAGGAGCCGAGGCGGGGGAAACACCGCCGCTTCCCCCACGCGGCCCGGGGCTGTTATAGGAGTAGGTGGGAGCAAACTACCTGCCCTGCCCCATTTCCTCAGGAGTGGAGCTCCTCGCTGTCCGTGCCCCAGCGGCTCTCAGCCCGGCCACCCCCAGCCTCATTCCGTGGGGAGGCTCCGCCCCCTCCCTTCCCACGCCCGGGGGAGGCGGGGGCCCGTGACTGTGGAAGCGGCGGGGGCGGAGCAGCCCCGGCGCGGCGCCGCCTGCTGGAGGAGCCTGTCTGGAGGGAGGCAGGCAGGCGGGCACCGGAGCCGCGCCCTCCCAGCGCTGGCAGCAGGCTGCGGCGGCTCGGCTGGGCTGCGCTGCAAGGGCCCGGGGCTGGCATGCGGTGCGGGAAGATGGCGGCGCCGGCGGCGGGGACCCGGGGCGGTGTGAGGCGGCGCTGCCAGCGGCTGCTCTACTGGGTGCCGGTGCTGTTCATCTCCAGCATCCTGTGCTGGTCCTACTACGCCTATGTCACCCAGCTCTGCCTGCGTGAGTGGGGCCACGGCCTGCCAGGAACCCCCTCCCCTTCCCCCGCAGCGGCGACAAAACCCCCAGCCCCGCGCCAGGGGGCAGCCGGGCTCGGCGGCTGCCCGGGAGTTTGGGGTCTGTGCCGGGCAGAGCTGATCCCGGCCCGCCACGCTACCCCGCGTGGGGCGGTGTGACCGTGTAAACACGAGCATGGCCCTGTGCTAGGAGGCTGCCGGGCCATGGCCTCTGCCGAGCTGAGCAGGATCCGCTCCCCGCAAGCCCCAGGCGCGCTCCGAGAGGCAGAGCCCGCCTCTGGGCCCTGTGTCCCGGGCGATGGTGGGGAGTCCGGGGCGCTCGGGAAATTCTCCCGTGGCTGAGCGCCCAGTTCCTGGTCTCCTTCTCCTTGTGGGTGTTTCTTTGTCAGAGACGTGCTTTGCCGGGCTTGTGCGCAGCGCAGTGTAGCTGAACCTAGGAGACCAGGGAGACAGCAAAGGATTTTAGGTTGGCAGGGCTGGTGTGCAGAAGAGATGGGTGGTGGTTCGAGATTCAGCTCTAATCAAATTGCGTAGTTCCTCCTAGAGTAGCCTTTCCCTGGTCATAAGCAGTGATTCCTGAATTAGTTGTTGTTGTGGATCTGTAAGCATTGATGGTGGTGAAAACACTGTGCATGCTGACTTAGATGTTGTAGTGGGTTGATAATAGGATTTGCAAGTCAATAAGTAGCTAATTGAGTGAACAAAGAAAGTGCTTAGAATTTGTGTTAATGTTCAAATACATCTTGAAACTGTTTTGCGGAACACCTATAGATGGCATGGTATTTTTCTCTGTCATACAGTATTTTGCCTAGAGTTTGCCCCAGACCAAACATTTAAAAATGTTGTGGGAATTTTGGATCTGACATTACAGTTAAGGTCCATTTTTTGTATTGTTTACATCCCATTCCCCTTTTAAAACAATATACAGTACTTAAATTACACAGGTATGCTAAGTATTCCCATCTGTTTTATGTGTTACATTATAACCGTTTCAAGTATCAGAGGGGTAGCCATGTATTTTTGTGGATACAGACTTAAGAGTCCAGTGGCACCTTAAAGACTAACAGATTTATTTGGGCATAAGCTTTCATAGGTAAAAAGCCCACTGCGTCAGATGCAACCGTTATATTAATTAAACATAACCGTTGGGGTGCATTCCCTTAATGGTATGTGAACAGTAGCTCTCTTCATAACTATTTGCACTAAGGCTTTGTGTACAATAGTGCTTTTGTTGGCAAAACTTTTGTCGGTCAGGGGTGTGAAAAAACACCCCCTCATCACCACCACTACCAACATAAGTTTCACTGATAGCAGCATTGCCATGGACAGCACTATGCCAGTGGGAGAGCGTCTCCTAGTGACATAGCTACTGCCAGTGGTGGATTTAGAGTTAGTGGGGCCCTGTGCACAGCTTCATTTTTGGGGGGCCCCTTCGGGACCTAGCCAAGAAAAAGAACATTCTCTTTTATCTCTTCCCCATTTTTTCATTTTTTTCTTCATCCTCTTCCTATGTTTTAAATAATGGGAAGTAAATGAAAATGAAGTGAGGTACCTTGATAGGGGGTTGGGGTGTGGGGGGGGGGTGAGGTGTGGGCTCTAGGAGGAAGATTGAGTGCAGGCTCTGGCCTAGGGCAAGGGGTTGTGGTGCGGGAGGGGGTCAGGGAAGCACTGCTTACCTCGGACGGCGCAGCTCTCAAAGCGACTGGCACACAGCACCCCTCTGGCAGCGGTTTCTGGGGTGGGGTGGGGGGCGGGCAGGAGATCTCTGTGCGCTGCTGCCTGCAAGTGCTGCCCCCACAGCTCCCATTGGGGCTGCAGTTCCTGGCCAATGGGAGCTGCGGAGTCAGTGCTTGGGGTGGAGGCGGCACATGGAGACACCTCTCTCCAGGTGCCGCAGGGACATGCCAGCTGCTTCCAGGAGTGGTCTGGCACGGAGGGAGGGAGGCTGAGCAGGCAGGGAGAAGCCTTAGCCCTGCTGTGCTGCTGCTGACACAGCTCTGCATGCCCCTTGGGGGAGGCGGGCAGCGAATCTCCGTGCGCTGCCCAGGCCAGGGGCAGCGTGCAGACTCCCTCCCCCACTGCACCAGAGACGAGAGCGGCATGGGTCCACGGCATGCTGGCAGCTTGCCTGTCTGAGCCCTGCTGTGCCACTGGCCGGGATTCAGGGGCAGGTTGTGAGATGAGATTTGTCCTGCATTTTGGGGGCCACTCTCTCATTGGGGACCCCGTGCCACCGCATGTTGTGTTTCATGGTAAATCTGCTCTTGGCTACCAACAGTTGTTGGGGTGGTTTAATTATGCCAGCGGGAGAGCTCCCTCCTTTCTTAGTTTTCAAAGACTGGGGTTTTCTTTTCAGTTGCAAGCTGTTCTCATTTGCTTTGTTTCTTCATTGTTTTTTCCTGGGCTGGACAGTGACTAGGTGCTAGAAGCAGTCTCATCTGGGGAAGTAACCTCTCTCTGCCTGATTGCTTCACTGCCCTATTGTGAGGTGATGCTGAAGTTGCTCTACAGTTACAACTTTCTACATATACATACAGATATTCATAACAGTAACTTGTATACATATCTCACAATGACTTGTTCAGTGCATTGCAAGCTTTCATAAAAGATCTTACTCAATACACTTTTACAGTGAGATAACGTAGTATGCCATCAAATTGGTTTAATTGCTTATTTTTGGGGGGTTGAATCAAACCTGTGCTCTTCTGGTGTCTGGACCCTGATTGTCACAGGTGCTCATTGTGGTTACAGGTGCTAGCAAGAATCCTAATGATACTGCTAAAAGTTATGTTCATTAATATAAGCATTAATTTTCTCTTTCTCTGTTATAGACCATTTCCGTCACAGACTTCCTGTTACATGACTTGAATTATCTAACAAAGGAGCTTATAAAAAAGATAGCTTGCACCCTAGCTAATAAACTAGACTTAGGCATATCCGGCCTAGTCATTAAGTGATATTTTGAAGTCAAATAAGTTGGTGCTTAAATTGTACCAAAGGCTCTGTGTAAGAGTTAATAATTTTATCATGTATAAAGCAAAACTGAAGAATTAAGATAAAAAATAACACCATGATGATAAATCTCGTTAGCTATGCTTTTAGTAAGTATTTTGACATGCAACTAAGGGATGACATTCTTAGTGGAGTAGTTTTACAAGGCAGTGAACTGCTTCTTTGTTGTTTTAACACCAAAGCCCAGGAGTGTGATAACTACAAGATCCATTGATTATTTGGAAAGGCTTCAATTCCATGAACACTGTTTATTACAGAATATGATAAAAATAATTAAATCTTAACTTTTTTTTGATGACTCTCTTGAAGACTTGGTAGTTCTAACATGAAGCTACTTTCTGTGACTTTTCTGGATGTCTTGTTGAAGGCCATGGCTAAAGATAAATATTTGTTTGAGGAAGTGGCTGTTGTAGAAAAGGAGTGATGTAACTGGGAACGTGTGCAGTACGTAACCCTTGGGCTTACTGTAATTTTTCAAGTACAAATTTCTTACTGAAAATTGTTAGGTGACTCATGTCTAGATCAATGTATGTGCTTCTTTTAGTCCTCATCTTCACAAGTTCTTTTATGGCAGCTTGCAATGTGACCTCCTCCATTAACCTGCAAGTTTTCTAATACATGAGGGTCTATTTGTGGATTATTAAACACCTTTCTCTCTAGTAATTAGGAGAGATTTAGAAGGCTGGTTAAAAAAAATTCCATCAAAAATGTTTTTCAGTGGAAAATTGCGTTTTTAAAAAAAACTTTTTTCACAAAAATTGTTTCCTTTCTGTGGAGAATTTCTGGGTTTGGAGTGTTTTGGTTTTTCAATGAAAAGTTGAATATTTTGGTTTTTGAGATGAACATTTGCACTTTCATTTTGGAAGTATTGAAACATTTCTTTTCAACAGTTTGGATTGAAAGAAAATGTTTCATTTTGACTTAGTTTGACTTTAAACCACGTCCTTCTGAGGAGCTGTGGTGCCTCTTCTCTATGTTCTCTTCTGTGAAGTGGGCTTTCGAGCAAGGCTGCATCTCTCACAATATACCTCAACCATGTGTCTGGCATGGTATGCTGTGAGGCTCCATCATGGGAGATGTAGTCTGGCCAACAAGCCTGGCCTATAGGAGAAAATGTGGGCTTGGTGTACTTGAATTACATCTCCAAGGAGGAAGTGCAAGTGGACGTAGGTCAGTGTCAAACTATTTCATTCCCAAGCAATATGCACAGAGGCGTAGCGAGCGGCCTCCGTACCCTCCAACCGGAGGGGGCCCCGCCAGGAAGGGGGCCCCTAAAAGTGGCAAAAAAAAATGTAAGGTATAACTAGGTAAGTGACATTTATTGACGCTATTGCACAATCTATGTCGGTTTTACTGACAAAACCGTGAAGTCATTATGATACATCATAATGCTATTGAGTATCAGAGGGGTAGCCGTGTTAGTCTGGATCTGTAAAAGCAGCAAAGAATCCTGTGGCACCTTAAGACTAACAGACGTTTTGGAGCATGAGCTTTCGTGGGTGAATACCCACTTCCTCAGATGCATGTGCTATTGGCTACATCAGTTGTCTGTCGGTCAGTTTCAAATTTTAATTGGACCCATTCAGAGAATGTGTATTTGCGTTCATAATGGCGGTTGGCGGATAAATGTTATTAATTTAGTTGTTTAGTTTTTTATCGTTTCTCCATTGTAAGGGGCGCCGGACATATGTTCGGAGGGGGCCACGTTCTTTGTTGCTACGGCCCTGAGTATGCACGTATTTGGATTTATTTTACAGGATTTGGAATAGGGGCTAAATGTACACATACTTAAATTGTAAAAAGTTATCAGCTAAACACAACAGTACAAAACTCTAAAGCAGCACAGTCCCTGAGGCCTGAGTATGTTACTTAGTGACTTCCAGAAATATAATTTTTTTGCACTGATCTTGTATTTTGGGGGCTTCACAAGATACTACTAAATAGCACCCAGTTCTAAACAGAAATCTTGGTGACTTGCTATTTTAAAATATTAATAATTTGTGATACCAGTTTTCCCACATCTAAGAGTAAATTCAAAAATACATTACTGAAGAAGCAGCACTGGTTGAGACCTGGTGCCACAATCTGCAAGGGTCTAATCTAGCTCTGCCACTGATTTGCTATGTGACCTTTGGCAAATCACTTAAGTTCTGATTTGCAGATGTTGCTGCAACTTCTATTGAATTCAACAGCAGTTGTGAGTACTTGGTACTTTTAAAAAACAAGGCTATTAAATTCCTTGTGTGAATTTTTTTTAAATTTCAGCATGGCCTCTGATTTTTGCACTAACATTGATTTCCAGGCAAAATTGTAGGTACAAATGAAATAATTTATACTAGATTTGTGGGCATAGTGAGATAGACATCTAAATTCAATCACTTGTGCCTACAATGGATTATGTCTGTAAAAGCATAAGCATTAAATTAGAGAATTTTTAAATATTTGCGTTGTTCTTCATTGTTGTTCTGTCATCTTATCAGGTTCAATGACATATTATGGGAGTTAATTATGACTTAAAAAACTGGGGAAAAAAACATAAGCTAGATACAATCAGTACATATACATTTTGAACATTGAACAACAGTGAACTTGCAACTTAGAAAGTGAAAATAGCAGATTGAAGTGGAATCTTCTTTCTCTACTCCATCCCACCCCACATTTGTACAAGGAAAACCAGAGCTGGCAATAATACTACTATACTAGGTTTAGTAAGCTCTTTTGTAGGTATATGAAGAAAACAAATTTGCTACATTTTTCTCCTTACTTCAACTCTAAATCTTCCAGTCTAGCTAGGAATAGATTTATAGTTAAAATGAAAATAACATTGACCAAAGTTCAAGGCCAGGCTACCAAGACAAAAACAGATCAGCTGTTGTTTGTCCAGTTTAACAATTTTCTAAATATTGCTGATTTTAATTCTAAGGTTTACCATATTGCTCCTGGAAAGACGGAGAATCACCATTTATTTTAATAAATGCATGGTTTCTTATTTTAGAATACAAAAGCAGATATTCGCAAATGTTTCAAATGTTACTTTGGTTAGAGATATGTAAAGAGGAAGCATTATACAGCAGCCATCTATAAATAGTTGTATTTTTTTAAAAGGAGAATTTTTCAAAATTGTTTTTTCTCTTTTGGGGGGAGAGAGAGTGAGGATGTTTCTGCTGTAGGGATTCATACACCGGAACACAGAAAAAGGTATTAGAACTTTAATTGGACTTTCACATTTGGGTGGAGGAAGATCCAGTTTGACCTGAGATCTGAGAGTTTGTGTTAATGATACTACCATGTTTTGGAAGCACTATATTTTTCCTTCTCCTAAAACTTTGAACACTTTCACGTTTGTGGAACTCTTATAACTTAGACTAGGTAAAATTAACTCTTGTGTAGTAGGCCAGTGAAATGCGTATGCATCTTTAAAATCCCACTTAACTCCTTCAAATAGGACTTCACTGGGGAATGTGCCTTGTGCTGGCCCTCAGAATAGAGATGAACTTTGTCTACTCAAAGTATAATTTCTACAGAGCTGCTATTCTCTGCTTGTGAAACTTAATCTTCAAAAAAATACTCGTTTTCAGTCAATGTTCAGCATGATGTTTGCTCAACTTACAGTGCATCACATTGAGTTGGAGAAAAATCTTCCACTCATACAATATTCTTTCTAGGCTTAGATATTATGCTTTCTTTCCTTCCAAAGTCACTTTCTGGTGGTGGTGAAATTATACTCTCCAAGTAATAGAGTTGGAGTGAAAGGCTTTTACACAAGTTGATACATAATAGCATCAATGTGATATAAATTATTTGCAAAAGTGCTGAAAGGATCTCATGAAACGGATCATGATCGCCTGACCGTGAAACTCTTAATGTGAGTAATCCTTACGCATCCAGGTAATCACTATGATTTTGAATACATACATCCTATTAACTATTTATCTTTAAATAAATATTATTTGCTTTCTAACAAAAGTATGTAATGTACATCACAGATTATTAAAAGGTATAATTATAAGTACCTAGTTTTTACAATTTTTTCTCCAATTATTGGGGGGGGAGTTTAAATATAGACATTTGTTTTGAATGTTTGTGGACGCTCCCAACCAACATATTTTTATCCCTGCCATCGGCTCCTCACCCCTCCATACCTGTTCTCTGCCTGTTCCTAGGACCCCACCACCTTCTCCTCCTCTGAGTGTTAAGGGGCTGTTTCCTCCCTGTGCCAGACACTAGGAGTGCCAGCCCTATTTTCCAGCTTCTTTAGGGGATGCCTTCCCCTAAATCCACTTTCAGTTCTGGTAATTTAGGGAGCCAGAGCCCAATCAAACAATTACCTGTGCTAACCACCTGCTAAGCTGTGACTACTTGAATTTTATTTCTTAATCTACTCACTGGGTTGCTGAGGGGAAGGTGAAAAGAACTCCATCCTTCCCTGGCCAATTCGGCAGGGAAAAATTCCTTCCCAGTCCAAAAAGTTGACTTGAGGGCAGTGCCCACAGGAAACCCCAGTTCTATTCTAATTCCAGGGAAGATTAGAATTCTAATTCTATTCTAATTACAGGTGGGAGCTGTTGCTCTGAGTTTTTGTAGTGGCAATCCAGCCAGGGGGAAAGTGTGCTTCTGCATGGGAGCCAGTGGCCTTCTGCTGCTCCCTGCACACCATCTAATTAGCTGTTATCTCCCCCCCCCACCTCCTCCTCCCAGCTACCCTTCCCCTTCCTAAACTCATGAAAGAATTGAACTCCTATGTTGAAGGTAGGGGTGCAGAAGAGACTCTGAAAGAAGCAATTGAGCCCTCTTTTGCCAGCCAGCCTAGGCCCCTCTCCCCCCAAACTGCCAGGGGTACATTTTGAGTAATGTTGATTGCTATGTAGGACATAGGATCTGTTTATAGTTTTCTCTCCCTGTCTCAGTTTCTGTTGTTCTTCCTTGCCTATCAGTCAACCTGCCCACACTGAGGAACCCCCAGTAATTTTAGCTAGTCTGCAACTTTTATCTGAGAAACTACAATGTTCCAAGTTGAAAAATATATATTTGCATTATTTAAAAAGTTATATGCTATTTTTACTTGTAGAAAGATTCATGTTGATAGTCTCAGGTGCAAGGATTGGAATGGACCTGAAGAAGAGCAGTATAGTATGTTTACACAATACAATGGGAAAAAAGAATAGACAATAATTTGTGGGTATTTCATGAGCAGATGGGCTAATACTTTCTGGGTATAATAATCAGAAACTTGGAACTGAAAACCTGCACAAATCTGTTAAAGCTGCAGTGGACCAATAGATGGCATGCATATCCCTTTTTGGCATCAAATTGCCTTGCCACAGAGTACATCAACAGAAAGAACTACTTTTCTATGTTTATGTAAGTATTGGTGGATCACTGGGAATGCTTCACTGACATCAATGTGGGCTGGTCAGGGAAGAAGCATGTCTCTCCTATCTCTAAGAACACAGGACTGTTCAGAAAGCTGCAAGCAGGGTTCTCTTTCCTGACTGGCAGATTACCATTGGCGATGCTGAAATTCTAATAGTGATATTGAGGGACCAGCTGTGACGTTTCACTCCATATTCTTTATGAAAATGTTTGTTATGAATGACATAACTGAGATATACTTTATGCAAGATGGCTCATGTGAGGTATCATTGGGAAGGTTATGATTTACTGAATGTGATTATCCGATTTGTATTTCTGTATCACTTTCAGATCTGAAGTTAGGAATATTGACCATGTATCTGTATTTCAAATATGTTACTTTGGGTGTCACCCCCAACTAACCCTTCAGGTACAACAATGGAAAAGCCAGACAGGGCTAATGGCCCATTAGCAAAAACAATGGACTGTGAAAGAGCTTAGTCTTCCTGTGGATGCTCCAGATGGCCTGCAAGTAATGGCTGCCACAGCCCTACAGAAACAAGGGTCTGAGTCACCTGGTACTGGACCCACCGCTTGGAATGCCAGTGTTCTTCCACAAGAGCTATATAAGGCAGGGGAGTGACATCACTGAGGTTCTCCTCTGCCTCTCCACCCTAAGAGACACTGAAAAACACCTGGAAGCAAGAACTGAACTGGGGGGGGAGAAGACTTGAGCCTAGGGTGGAAGGACGTCTAGCTTGTGAGTAACAATACTTGAGGGGTCAAGCTGGAGAGCAGTGCAGCTGCCTTTCAAGACTTTCTGTAATCTGCCAGCAATGATATCTAGGGTGATAAATTACTATTTTTAACCAATTTCTTTAGTGAAATAAGCTTAGTTTGTGTGTTTGGTTTTATTTGCTTAGTAATCCGCTTTGTTTTGTCTGTTATATTCACTTAAAATCCACCCTTTGTAGTTAATAAACTTATTTCTTCTTTATAATATAACCTGGGGCTCTGTGCACTGCCCCGTCCGCAGGGGGGGGATAAGAGGCTGTGCATACCTTCCTCCACATTGAGGGAGGAGGCGGATTTCATGATATACCTTGAGGTCTGCACTCCAAGGGAAGTGGACACCTGAGTGCTGGGGCAAGTCCCTGAAGCTGAGCCTTCCCAGACACTGATCTCAGTGTCTGTTTTGTTCAGCAGTTGGGTATGGCCCTGTCTGTGTGTGTGCTGGAGAAGGCTTAATAGCCTAGAACAGCAAGACAGGTAAAAAGGGTGCCCAGGCTGACATAACAGGTGGGCTCAGTGGTATCTCAGCACATAAGGTGGCACCTTAAGGAGTCCAACCTGCCACACCAGCCTCTTGCTCCTCTGACTTATGAAGCCAAATACTGACCAACTTGAGTGCATCAATGAAATATTCAGCTACCAGCGCAGCAGGTGCAGAATGACAGTTGAATGAACTTTTGGTAGATTGAAGGGATGCTGGCATTGTTTACTCATAAGATTGGAACTCAATGAAAAATCATTCCAAAGGTTATAGCTGTCTGTTGTGTCCTGCATAATATCTGTGAAACAAATGCAGCTATTAATTTTGCAATGCTTGCTGTACATTATTGATCCCGTGAGTTGTCACGCTGAACAGTAACAAATAAGTGGGTGCTTTCAGAACTGCTAGGCACTCTGCAGCATATGTTGTGAACTACTAAAGACAAATTATTTTCCAAATAATAGAATTGTAGTCAGTAACAAAACCAGTGCAGAGAAAAAAATCTGTGCAATTTTAAAAGCAAATATATTAAAAACTTAATAAATTAATGGAGCCCCATTATGTCCTGGTGCATCTCCCTCTTCTTTTCCTACTGGGACTTCAGAGCCTTTCTCCAGTCTGCTCTTTCCTTCTCTAGGTCAGCTGCAGTGTTCATCTTCCAGGCCTTTTGCTCAAGGTCTGATGCAGCACTGGCTTGCAGGATCTCACTGAACATGTCATCCAACATCCTTTTCTTTCTCCTCCTTGTCTGGCTCAGGAGTTGTGGGAATGTGGAGAGGGAACCGCTCAAGGGTGCCATGGCAGCAGCTACAGATAAAACACACAGAAGTACCATTGTCAGTATAGTCACAAAAAAGAGCAGGAGTTAAGGTTTGGAACTTCTTTCCCTTTCTCCCCTAAAGTTTTAAACAAGACATGTCTATTGACACTTCTGCTTGGGAGTGCTTGTGTATGGCGCCACTCACAGCACCAGCCCTGGTGAGTATGGCCTGCCGGGGTGAGGGAAATGAGGAGGGAATTGCTCGGTTGCATGGAACTATAAATACAGGGCAATGGCACTGTATACTGGCACCATTGTCCACAGGCAGTGGTGATTTTAGCTGATCTCGCACTCTTGTGTGTAACAAAGGCATGGAAAGCACAGCTGCTGCTGTTCCAAAGCGCCCACCCAGGCCTGTATGCTGCTAGACTGTGTATTGCAGTGCTGCCTGCTGAAGTTATTGCTGACTGGTGTAGGGGAAGTGTCCTACTGTGAAGGAAGAGGCTGCCATATGTAGAAACCTCCAGCAGAAGATTGCAGAGTACCTGCATGAAAGTTCCATCGAGATCTTTCAGGAAGATTCAAGGGACATCCCTGTGTACATAAACTGCTCCGTGTGGACCCCCTTGCCTAACTATGAGGAATGAAAAACAAGATAATGCTACCTCTTTGTAGTGCTACCTCTTCTAGTACGTGGATATTAATGAAGAGTGGATTGCTGTGTCCTTTGAAGTTGGGGGCACCATCACTACATCATTTTAATGGGAAATACAGTTACAGACTTACCTGAGGTTTCTGCCCCTTCATCAGGCTTACTTGTGCTCGCCTGACTGGACTACAGTGGAGTTTCAAAAAGGTCCTGGCTTGCAGGCATAGCTGGGCCCCTGGTTACATGTCCCCCATTAGAGGTATCCATGGTGGTCTGTGGGGTAGTAGTGGTGAGGGTCTCGGCTAAATATGGCATGCAGCTCTTTGTAAAAGCAGTAGGTCTGCGACTCAACACCAGAATGACTGTTCACCTCCCTGGCCTTCTGATACGCTTCCCACAGTTCCTTCTTCTCCATCCCCCATTCTATTTGGCTGTGTTCTATGGCTAGTTCATAGCTGTGCCTGCTCAGCCTCTCTTCCCCACTGGCCCAGGAGATACAATATCTACTCCAGGTGCACTCTAGCTTGGAGGTAGCTGACATGATCAGTTGGGCAGTTACACACAACAGGGGAGAGCTGCATGTTGTGTTTGCCAATCTGGACAATCAGGAAATAACATTTCAAAAATTAGTGGGGCTTAAAGAGGAGAGGGTCCTTCTGGTCTCCGTGATCCCTGGGCAGTGGACCAGAGTGGTCAGTGTTTGGCATTTTGGGACAGCTGCTGGAGGACTGTTAGGCTCAACATAAGTAATAGTGTCTACACTCACGCTGGTCAACCTCAGTACATTGACTGTGGCTGAACTCTGCTTAGGAGGTGATGTTACTGTGTCGCTGTAACAGGACACTTACGTTGGTAGGAAAGAAATTTAAACATAGACTTGTGCACAGCTAGGTCAAAGCTTTTTCAAACCAGCTTTTTTATAGACTATTTTGTAGCTTTTGTAGACCAGCCCTAATTCTTAATTGACTTAAACTGAAATAAACCTTATTTAAACCAAAATAAGAATGCCCGCACAGTCTCTTGCGCTGGCTTAGCTAAATAAGTTTAAAATCACAACTTAAGTTTAAACTGGTGAAACTTCCTGGTCTAGATTAGCCTTTTGAAATGAAAGGGTAGTTTCCTCTAGATCAGTGGTTCCCAAACTTATTCCGCCGCTTGTGCAAGGAAAGCCCTGGCGGGCCGGGCCGGGCCGGTTTGTGTACCTGCCACGTCTGCAGGTCCGGCAGATCGCGGCTCCCACTGGCCGTGGTTCACCGCTCCAGGCCAATGGGAGCTGCTGAGAGTGGCGCAGGCCGAGGGACGTACTGTCTGCCGCTTCCAGCAGCTTCCATTGGCCTGGAGCAGCAAACTGCGGCCACTGGGAGCCACGATCAGCTGGACCTGCGGAAGTGGCAGGTAAACAAACCAGCCCGGCCCACCAGGGCTTTCCCTGCATAAGTGGCGGAACAAGTTTGGGAACCACTGTTCTTGATAATAGCAATTAGTAAATAGCTTCTGGAAACTTTTGATCTTAAACAGATCGTCTGAAAGGAAGTGTGATAAATAACCACAAGTGGAGGCTTACAACAGCATATAATGCCTAAGTAGTTACCGAATACAGCTGTTTGGGAATGATTTCATGATGGAAAATGGCCTTGTTTGCAAAATCAAAATTTTCCATTGGAAAACTCCAGTTTTGTTAAGTAATTTTATTTTTCTGTTAGGAAAACTTAAATGAGGGCAGCCTGCCTGGAAGGCTTTTGTCAATACCATTTTCTACTTGCAGCCAGAAAGTGAAATTGAGAAAAACCTTCTAGCAGGGCTGCTGAGGCTGAGTGCCCTGACTCTGCCTCCCTGCTAGCTGGATGGAAGGCTTTTGTCAATTTTACAGGTAGAACGTGAAATTCACAAGAGCTTTCCAGCTTCTCCCAAAATGGAGTTTTTCTGGAAGTCCCTTCCTGTGAAAAATTTCAGGTTTTGACTTTTTGTCCTGGTTCAAGATGAAACATTTTTTGAAAACCATTTTCCATCCAGTTCTTCTACAGAACTGGGTAGCTGTGATACTGTGAATCATGAAGTGCTTTCTGCCTACTTCTGGGAAGTCTTTATGGTAGCTTTGAGCATTCCTGTGGGAAAGATCTGAGTGATGATAGCAGTTGCTCCTCTTCACTAAGGATGCTTACCTTTTTGGAGTCCTATGTAGCTCAATCTTCCAGTCCCTCTCGCTTACCTTATAAAGGCGATTGAGAATCTATTGTTGTGCCACCAATATGCTGATGAGACCTAGCTGTTCTCTTCCAGGACTGACAGTGTGGTCTCCCTGCAGTTCCGATGTTTGGTTAAAATAGGGACGTGGAGGAAAAATGGCAGGCTAAGGTAGACAAGATAGAGATGGTGATGGTTGGAAGAGAGCAGCATTTTGCGAAATTGATAGCTGGGCTATGGATATTTGATAAGTTGGATGTATTCGTCAGTTCTTTCATTATTTTATTGTCCTTTTCAACTCTTCTGTGCATTTCCAAGTAGTCAGTAATGTTTTCATCTTTCATCTGATGAGAATGTGCCCTGTCTACTGAGGATGTGATTAGACATGGAGATCTGTGCTTTTGTCTCCTTAAGGTTAGACTATTGCAATAGTTTTCACAGGAGGCTGATCTTGAAGGTCAAAAAAAGGTGCAGCTACTGCTGCTTGTAGCGCTCCACATGTGAAGTGTGCCCAGTGAGAGCACATCATACTACTACACTGCACTTAACATTCCCTGCCAGTTAAATTGAGAGTCCAAGATGCTAGTGCTCCTCTTCAGAATCCTTATTGAATCAGCTACCAAAGTAACTGCCTCTCCCTCTGTGGCCTGAAACAATAACTATGATTGGCAGGGATACTTTGGTTAGGTATCTCCAGGGTCTTGAATGAACCAAGGGAGGAACATTGAGTGGAAGGCCATGGAATTTGCTGGTGCTCTGTATCAGGTTGAGCAGGACTCTGTTTATGCCTTTTCCTTTGAGTTGGTAAGTCAATCTGGTACTACGGTAGGTGAGTCCATTGCAGCATATAGACCTTACAAAGGAAGGGAGCTCCACTAGTGGTAGCAACAGTGGAGTGTAGACAGGGCACCAGTATCTTAACCACCTTATCATGTAAACCTGCTCTGAACAGAACTGTACATTGATTAAAATGCTGGTGTCCCTCTGTCCTGAGCTCACATACGCGTTTCCAGTAGTGGTACTAACAGCAGCGAAATTTGAGGAACAGAAGTCTATTGTAAAGATGGCCTGTGTGCATGAAGTTTTCCTTGTAAGCTAACCTGGGTGGTAGTTTCATCTGTGATTGCAGCCTTTAACAGTGCCATCCTTCTGGTCCCCCAAAATCTTGCAAAAGTCCTCATCAAAAAAAGAGAAGTCAGGACTTGATATTCCCAGTGATAAAAGAAACAAGACAAGCTGGAATGGGGAGGAAGGAATTAAAAAATAAATGAACAAGTAGAGCCAATTTTCGTATAAGCGAGCAGTAAATGTGCCTTGCTTTACATTTCACCTTTAGAGGAATTGCTGGAATGGCTTTATTCTTTTTAGTGATATCTGCTCTGTATTATACTCCAGCTGCACATCAAAAAGCTAGTGACTGCTTTAAAAGAACCATCCTTTTGAAGTGGCAGTAGTGAGTTTCTGTATTGTTGTATAACACTCAGAGTATTCGTAGTAAAATCAATCTGCTTATTAGATCACTTGTTTGTTTTCTCAGAAGGCTGTCATCATAACTTTACGGATGACTGATTAAGGCAATATTGCTGGAATGTTGGCAGTTTTATGTGAAATTCTGCCTAATGGGAGAGGCTGTATGGTCTAGTGCAGGCATCGGCAACCTTTGGCACGTGGCCCGCCAGGGAAAGCCTTTGGCGGGCTGGGATGGTTTGTTTACCTGCAACATCTGCAGGTTTGGCTGATCAGAGCTCCCACTGGCCACAGTTCGCTGTCCCAGGCCAATGGGGGTTGTGGGGAACAGCGCGGGCTGAGGCATGTGCTGGCCACCCTTTCCCCAGCCCCCATTGGCCTGGGACAGCGAACCGTGGCAATGGGAGCTGCGATCGGCTGAACCTGCAGATACTGCAGATAAACAAACCCTCCCAGCCCACTAGCAGCTTTTCCTGGTGGGCCGTGGGCCAAAGGTTGCCAATCCCTGGTCTAGTGAAACGGAGTGTGTGCCAAAAATGACCGAGTTCTAATCTCGGCTCCATAGGTGCTGGAACTAGGGGTGTTGAGGGGACTGCCGTGCCCCCTGACTTGAAGTGGTTTCCATTATATACAGAGTTTAAAGTTTGGTTCAGTGGCTCTCCACACCCTCACTATAAACATTGTTCCAGCACCACAGCTCAGTTCTGACTTGGTGTTGATAATTTATTTAATCATCACAAAAACACATTTTAATAAAAGCATGATTCAGTGTAAAAATACCGTGTGTCCAAACTTGAAGTTTTCATGTTTTGTTTACAATCAAAAGAATGTTGGGAAATTAATGTTTGGAATATTTGATTTAGGACTTTATCTGTTTCCAAATTATAGCAAATCATGTTTTTTCTTTTTTTTTTTTTTTTTTTTTTTTTGCAGTATCTATGGCAAATATTGGAGAAAAAGGTAAGAGAGAGAGATATATATCTTAAACAATATTGTCATTTAATGAAACTGAAAAACACAAGAAAAATAAGCAGGCCTTTTGATGATTTAAAAATAATCAGACCTGTACCTCAAATTTATTGCAAAATCATGTATATCACATTAACTGGATCTATGAATCTGACTTACAAAAAGCTAATCTGTTGTTTTTAGGACCACTGTTTTTATCTGTAAGAAGTAAGGTTTTAAAAAATAAGGAGATTTCAGTGATTTTTTGTTTTCTCAAGTTTGTAGTACTAGGTCTTTCCTTCCTTATCTGTACTGTCCTGTTTCAGGAGGCCCTTTTGAAAAAAGTACTTTAAAATATGTGAATTTTAGTGGAAATAAAAGGCACCTCTGGAGACAGGCAGTAATAGTGAAAGCTTTTCCACTACTCACTTGACTAGAAAAAAATCTACTTCTGTTGGATGAGGTTAATTAATTCTCTACATCTGTTTAATATTTGATGTGGCTGTAGAGACAGCCAGCAGAGAGATCAGGTGTGATGTGGTTTCTGTTATGTGGACATCTGTTCAGTCAGGACTTTGATAATCAAACTTCCTTCACTTTGAGCTCCAAATAGCCATTACATGGTAAAGAGAGGAAACCTGCATTTTCCAAGTACCTCTAATGGGAAATTTTGACATTTTGAAATTGCATTCCGTTTTGAAGCAGTCGTCACATATGCCTTCTGCCTCCTGACGTGCCCGGACGCCACGGTAAAGAACGTCGCAGCGGCCGCCCTACGTACCGTCATCGAGAAGCGAATTGGCAGGCCTCCGTCCGGCCCAGATGTAGCCACTTTCCTGAGCGGCTCCCTAGACGGCGAATTCGCCCGGGACAGGGGCGACATCGCCTCGCTGTGGTCCCGCGCCCGCAACGCCACGCGCCGGCTGGGAAAACGACTGGGCTGCCGCTGGGTATGGAGCGAGGAACGGCAGGAGCTGGGAGTCCTGGTGCCGCGGATCGAGACGGAGGGCAACACCATCGTCAGCCCCGGAGCCAGAGGCATGCTGGAGAAGTCACTGAAGGCCGCTGTCCACGCGCTCTACGTGGACACCCTGAGGAAAAAACCTGACCAGGGCAAGGCCTTTGAGGTGACCAGCAACTGGGACTCCAGCAACCACTTTCTCCCTGCGGGCAGCTTCACCCGTTTCGCCGACTGGCGGTTCATACACTGCGCCCGCCTGAACTGCGTCCCGCTCAACGGAGCCGTCCACCACGGGAACCAAGACAAGCGCTGCAGGAAGTGCGGATACGCCCTGGAGACCTTGCCCCACGTCCTGTGCAGCTGCAAACCCACGCCAGAGCCTGGCAGCTGCGCCACAACGCTGTCCAGGACCGGCTGGTGAAGGCCATTGCCCCACACCTGGGTGAGATCGCAGTCAACCGCACCATCCCCAACACCGACAGCCTGCTGCGCTCGGACATCATCGTCACGGACGAGGAACGGAAAAAGATCATCCTCGTCGACATGACGATCCCGTTTGAGAACAGGACCCCGGCCCTCCGCGAAGCCCGAACCTGCAAACTTGAAAAATATGCCCCCTTGGCTGACATCCTTCTGGCAAAGGCTACGAGGTTTACACCGACGCCCTGATCGTCGGGGCGCTGGGTGCCTGGGACCCCTGTAACGAACGAGTACTTAGGGCCTGTGGGGTGGGCCGTCGCTATGCACGGCTCATGAGACATTTGATGGTCTCGGACACTATCCGGTGGTCTAGGGACATTTACACAGACCACATCACCGGCCACCGCCAATACCAGGAGTGAGCCGGCATGGTTTCGTGCACCCACGGGGCGGGGGGGGAGGCCTATAACCCCCCGCCCCCCCTACTGAACCATATCCCCTGAGCCCTAAACCCACTGAACTGGATCCCACCATGTGAGGGTCATCCTGTCCCCATTACCCAGCCCGCTTACTTATACCCATGACTGCGTATAACCCACTGTATGAGCAATGTACCCTCACTGCTTCCTTACTGCTTCCTGATCCCACCCACCGTACACCCCGCATTGGGGACCTTACAGTCTTTATATGTTATGTGCTAACCAATTTCCAAATACCAGCCTCCCCCTATACTCTGTATGTTGCCCCCAATGACCAATGCTGACGCTTCAAACTCTTTGTATCATCTTTATTTAAATATTCTCTAATAAACTTTTAATTCTGTGCTGTGTCAGTGCCATGAAAGAGAACTGTTTGAATAACCCTTGTTAATTACTTTAATTGTGAATTTCTCTCAGTGGTCTGCAGTACCATATAGTTCTTTATTATATACTGCAGTTAATCCCTGTTTAATTCTGTCATAACCCATCACTCTCTTTGTCATGTCACATCACATCACTATAGAGAGATTATGTAGCCTCATGAACTAGGATATGTATTTGTTTGATCGACAGTGCTTGCCTAATGCTTCTACCATTATCTGTTCTGTTCACATTAGCTAAGGCTTGGCTTAAACCTGGCCACTCCCTTTTTTCTCCTGACACAAAGCAATGAAGATGGTCAGGTCATTTTTTTTCTTTGATTATCAGTGATTGCTTGAATGTATGAATGAATTGTGAGTGTTCTATTCATGTTGTTTCCACTATGAGTTTGTATAATGGGTTATATAACATTTTTGAAAAAGATGACACTTGCTTTTGAAAAGAACAAAAGAGTTTTTCATTTTGACAAGAGAATTTACATGTTTGTGCTGAGCAGTGCCAAGCCTTTAAGAACCTTTTGTATGGAGAGGTGGTAGCTTCTTCATAAAGGCTGACACTTGATTTATAATATAGCCTTGCTCCCTCCTGTAAAATCCTCAAAATGGTAATTTCCTCTTCAAATTTTGCATAAATAGTCTGTGGCCGGAGACCCATTTTTGTGCAAATTTGAGGTAATTCAGACACTGAGTATTAATCATATCTTTACAATTCTTGTTAATGATGCTTTTAGCCATAACTGATACTTTTACCTACTAAAAGAGACTGGCCCCAGCAGATTCTTCATTTCCTATACACTCCCTGTCATAACATTTTTCCCAGATCTGGACCTTAGCATCCAAAATATGGGTGTTAGCATGAAAACCTCCAAGCTTAGTTACCAGCTTGGACCTGGTAAAGCTGCCACCAGCTAGGAATCTATACAGTGCCTGGCGCACTGTGGTCTCCCCAAAACCTTCCCTGGGGGACCCCCACACTCAGATTCCTTGAGTCTCACAACAAAGGGGAATAAACCATTTCCCTTCCCCCCTCCGGGTGTTCCCTCCCTGGGTTCCTGGAGAGATATACAGAAGCAAGCTCCGTGAATCTAAACAGAAGGACTCCACCCTCCCTGTTTCCAGTCCTGGAAACACAAGTACTTCCCCCCTCACCCAGAGGGTATGCAAAGTCAGGTTAGTAAATCTAACACAAAGAGATTTTCCCCCCTGACTTCTTCCTCCCACCAATTCCCTGGTGAGCTGCAGACTCAATTCCCTGGTGTCCCCACTAAAGAAAAAACTCCAACAAGTCTTAAATAGAAGGCTTTATATAAAAAAGAAAGAAAAGGACATAAAAATGGTCTCTCTGTATTAAGGTGACAAATACAGGGTCATTTGCTTAAAAGAAAAAAATGAATAAACAGCCTTATCCAAAAAGAATACAATTTAACACATTCCAGCAACTATACACATGTAAATACAAAAGAAAACAATATAAACCTTATTGTCTTACTATCTTTGTACTTACAACTTGGAAACAGAAGATTAGAAAGCCAGGAGACAGAAAGATCACTCTCAGAGCTGAGAGGGTCAGACACAAGACAAAGGACAAAGAACTCACACCCAAAACTTCCCTCCACCCAGATTTGAAAAAGTCTTGTTTCCTGGTTGGTCCTCTGGTCAGGTGTTTCAGGTTACTCCTTTCCAGGTGAAAGAGACGTTAACCCTTAGCTATCTGTTTATGACACTCCCCTCAATTTTCTGCTCTTGGCTTCATTAGCACTAGCTGTTCCATTCCAGGAGAATCTGTTCTTTCCTCTTTACCACCTGAGCCAATTTTGTTATTCCTCATTCCTCTCTAGGGAAACGAAGTTTAGAGGGAAAGGGTGGGAATGTCTTTTGAAAGCATCTGCAGCTGTTGAGAAGACTCCAGGAAATGAGCCCACCTGTATCCTCATGCCACATTAGTGAGGGAAGAAAGTGCAGCTGTCCTTCATTTCCATGACTCTGGACACAACTGCCTTCACCCAGAACAATGTTGACACATTGGAATCTGGTCAAAGGCAGCTGGACATGGATGCTGATGTAGTTCTCTGGGGTAAACTCTTCAGCACCCTCATCTGCAGGTTAAATATGGTGGTGTGTAAAGTTTCCTGAACAGTAGCAGGCTTTCCAGCAGCACGGCCAGCCCCTGTATGAGGAAGGCTAGTGGTACACCCTCTTGTCCTGTGGATAAATTAGAGTTCTCTTTCACCCATAGATGTAGGGAGAAGGTGGCAGAACTCTGTCTTCACTCACTCACTCACTCATGGAGGTATGTGGTAGAATCTTCCCTCATGGGCATGATACACCATTGATTCCAGAGAATGGAGGGAGAAGAAATTTGTGGGGCTAAAGAAAATGATGTAATACCGTGGAATCCGTGGTATCTGTCCATGAAGTGCCATTACCAAATTACTTTGTCATTCTTCACAGGACTAGGGTATTGTCTGCTACCATGTTCATATCAGTCAGTAGTGGAGAGGTGGCAGCTGCCAGCATCACTTTATCGGAGCCCAACACAGGAAGCTCAGTTTCAACTCCCATAGTCCCCAGAGAACTTCTAAGCGGCCCAGTGTTTCTCCCTTAGTTGCAGTTTAGTGTGTCTTCAGAATTGCTAAACTTTTCAGGCTTTCCCTGGCCACCCTAGCTCCACAGTGAGACTTCATAGATTTCCAGGGACCTTTCTGATCCCAGACCTAATTCCCAGACTCCATACCTCGAGGCATTGAATCTGGTATGTCGGTGGAATAAACCTTTCACTGGATAGTGGTTCCTTCCTCCTTCTTAAAAATGGAGATGAAAGTGAGATGTTTCCCAGTATTGTATTAGAGGTAAAATGTACAGGGAATAACACTCACAAATTTGCAAAAGGATATGGTATAGACAAAGTCATATAATCAATATTTGCTTTCTTACCCATGTTTTGTACCATCATATTACTTATTTTCAAAATAGCAGATATTAATCTTGAAGCCATGTGTATTATGGAGTAAATACAAACTGTTCTGACAAATGTTTAAAGTTATCAAGTAAAGTGACCAGTGCAGATGCTGATGTAATAGTGATATTTGTTTGCTATTGACCTGTGATATTCTGACTGATCTGAAGAATAGACTTACTGTTTTCCGAAGCTAGTCATCAGACTCCAGTTTGTCCTGTTTAGCAAAGTACCATACAGTATGGTTTGATTCAGGTTTTTGTTTTTACAAATAAGTTAATTTCTGACTGGCGTGTGAACCGAAAATAAATTTTTAAAGAGTTTCTGCTTGTCTTTAACATGAACAAAAATTCAGTGCCAGTTACATTACACCACTGTTACTTTTGATATTTTGAACTCACGAAAGTGGGAAAATTCAGAGCTGAAGTAGCTGCTACAACTTTTGCTCTGCCCTCTTGCCTGTGTGCATTGTGGAAACGTCATTAGCACTGAGTAATCTGGCTTATTACTTGGCAAGTGTTGCCAGCTCCCTCAGCTTTTTCACAATGGCATGATTTTGGCTGGGGCTGAAGCCAGTCTCACAATGATGAGAGACGCTCCAGACCACTAGTAAATTTGAGCCCTTTGATTGGCTGCTCACCCCGCTTGAGTACCTCCTGGGGCAGAATAACCAATCAGAACTGCTACAGGGTGCTGTGTCCCTTCACAGGAGGGGAGGAGCTAAAGGGCCCAGTAGCATCTGGGCTGGGAGGGTGGTGCATGGGAAAATTTGAATAGCATTGAAGCATTGCGTACGTGCTGCATGAACAGCCAGGCCAAATTTGAGTAGCATTGCAACATGCCGCATGGGGTCACAATACACTAACATTTGCAGCAACTATTAAAAGTTGTAGTGTGTGTTAAAAGTTGCAGTTTCTGGAACAAAATTGTGGCATGTGATTTTCTTGCAGCCTTAATGATGTTGATAGTTTGCATATATAATGCTGTTGTTGTTCTCTTCTTTATAATATATTAATTACATCCATCTTTAATTTTAGTTGTCTGCCTGATTGCCTATCACCTATTTTTCATGCTGTTTGTGTGGTCTTACTGGAAAACAATCTTTACATTACCAATGAATCCTTCAAAAGAAGTAAGTTGACATTTGAGACAAATTACATTTATGTTTGTTTCTGATATATGTAGTTTTCAGGTGATTTTAAGGGTCAAATGATATTTGTGGGGCTGGACAACTTTACACTTTATACCTTGTATACCTGAAGGTCACCAGTTCTAATGTGGCCCTGGCTGGTAGTGATAAGTGATTGTTACCATTATGTTGGTTGTTTGATGTATTATGGGAAAGAAATTAAATGTAGCAAACGTTTGTGTGCTAACAGAGGACTATAAAATAAAAATGTTTTAGTTAGGGAGATGTCCATTCTTTGGGGGGTAGTGCACATAAGTATATAATTTTTTTGCAAATGTATTTGAGATGAAGTGTTTTAAGTTCTCCCCTTAGTTCAGATGTCCTATTGTCCTAGTGTCAATTATATTCCGAAAAATGCCTACCATTCAAAAAGTACTGTTTTCTGAACATACACAATCAAGTCCTCATGCTGCCATTGCACGAAGGGGTAAGAGGGACTTCTAAAGTGGAGAACCCCTACTCAGCCAGAGAGAGTCTCACTTGTGGGTCACCTTGTAGAACAGCTGCCTACAGACTTTAAGAATCTCAATTAGTCTTTGCTCAGGTAATGTCTAGGATTTTCATACTGTAAGTCCAGCTACAGTTGACTCAGCTAATCAGTTAAATCTAAATTCTAATGTTTAGTTATAGTACTACAGAGGGATCAGATAAGGATCCACTTGTCTGGAGGAATATGAGGAAGATGGAGCAGAATGCTGAATTCATCCTAATAAGCTCCAAGAATAGTACATGTTACTTCTTGGATCGGGTTTACTCTCTAGGTACCATTCTTTGTAGCATATGGAACTTCCACACTGGGAATTGGAAAAACTAGAAGACAAAATTAGACAAAATTAAAGTTAATCTATTTTTCATTTGGTATTTACATGCTACGATTTTTATAATTATACTCTTTTGGTATGTCGGGTTGCGCATGAAGACTATATAGGAATAATTAGAAGAGGGATCCACTCAAATACTTACAGACCAATTTCAATAAAAGATGTTGAGAAAAGGCTGTTACTCAGTGCTAATCATATGATAAATCCAATACCTGGGATGGAAAGCAACTATTTCATATTGTTAGAGTTTAAAATGGACTATCGGATTAAATGCAGCAAATTTAGGTATTAGAAGGCAATGTCTACTGTTTCAGTAGTGCTTTTGAACGTCATTGTCAGTGACATTATGCAACAACATCCTTGTTCAGCAGTGTAGAAACAGATGCTAAAGGACACGTCTACTTGACATCATTCCTTTAATTACAAGTAATTTAGTGCTACAAAATACTCTGGCTTCTAGGTAAGCATAAAATGATATACAGTAGAACCTTAGAGTTATGAACACCTCGGGAATGGAGATTGTAACTCTGAAATGTTCATAACTTTGAACAAAATGTTCTGGTTGTGCTTTTAAAAGTTTACAACTGAACATTGACTTAATACAGCTTTACTATGCAGAAGAAAAATGCTGTTTTTAGCCATCTTAATTTGAATGAAACAAGCCCAGAAGCCATTTCTTTGTCTTGTCAAATCTTTTTTTAAAAACTTTCCCTTTATTTTTTAGTAGTTTACATTTACCACAGTACTGTACTGTATTTGTCCTTTTTTGTCTCTGTTGCTGCCTGATTGCATACTTCTAGTTCCAAATGAGGTGTGTAGTTGTTCATAACTCTGAGGTTCTACTGTAATACTGCTCCTATTCCTTTATAAGGTTAAAGTAGCCATAACTCCCTAGTATGTTCTTCCGGTGCTGCTTGATTAGTCTGTCCAGGTGTGTTGAGGGAGAAAATTGACGTTGCATCGTGTGCACTAATTTGTTTACTTTGCTAAGTATGATTCCTTAACACAATTCCCCTTCTTGCTTTCCTACTTATTGCATATTATATTTTATTTTATTTGCCTCTACTTATGACAGTGAAAGACTAAAATAACTAACTCTTGTTCACTAGCCAGTTGGATTAATTCAGTACCACAGGGGTGGACCTTGGGCTTGTCTAAAGGAACACTTAATTAGTGTCAACTTGGGATGTGAATTTAAATCTACTCTGCTTTAGCCTGCTGCAGATGAACTGTGTGGACCCCGCTGACATGCATTAACAGTTCATTAATATGCTTTGACCTAGTCTTCTTTGAAACTTGTCGAGAGAATGGGAACCAAATGGTCTAAGGATATATCAATTAATCTTGCTTAATTTTAAACATTTGGAGTTCCTGTTTTACCTTAAGGAGAGCAATCAATATTAGGTTGATACACAGTGGAATCAGGAAATGTTTTAAATTGCTTTTGACTAAGAAGAGAAATTAAAAAAACACCAGAACTTGAATTTGTGTCTCTTGGGAACAATGGGTTATTTGCTACAGTATTTTGCACATACAGCTACTCCATTATTATTTAACAAATACCTTTTTCTTTAGTTGGAGTAAAAGTCCATAAAGATGTAATTTTGTAGGCATTAGTAATTAAAAATTACGTTATTTTCCAGTTCCATCTGTCATATGCAGACAAAGAGTTGCTGGAAAGGGAGCCTAGAGGTGAAGCCCAACAAGAAATTTTTAGGCGAGCAGCCAGAGACCTTCCTATCTATACAAGGACAGTGTCTGGAGGTAAATGCTGTTTGTTTCTGTGATCAATGAGACAAGTGTCTTGGTACATTTCAGTGTCAGTAGGAAGTGAGATTTCTAGATATTGTTTTAAAAAAATGAATTGTCTTTCAAAGCTTAAAAGAAAAAACAGACCGAAGAATGATTCCTATTATTATTATTATTATTATTATTATTTTTAGTAGAAATACATTATTTGACATACTGCAAATGCAGATTCTATGTAATAATGAGTAATTATGGTAATAGAATTAACAAGACACTAAAAACATGTTAATACTCAAATATTAGTCAAAGTTAATCTGATTTTTTTATTTTGCTTCTACAATTTGTAACTGAAGACTGATTGAAAACACTCTAATACTATTAAAATCATAACTAGGGTCAAGACTGGTTTCAAAAGCAGCACTAGTTTACCTGTAGTTATTGATAGCTTGCAGTATTAACAAACTCTACAAGAAGGTGAAATGTATATTTTAATGTATATTTTAAGGTTACGTAATTCGACTTATTTTTCATTCCTGAAACGGTAAATATTAATATCAAATTGTCTATGGCACCTACTATTGTGCCACCTATGCACTTCAGCTACAGTGATGGAGAAGTATCAGCAAGAGCAAACGCCAAATCTGAAAACTAAACAGTCAAAGGCCTTACATTATATCATCAGTGTCATTAGTTTCAGATTATGCATGTCTGCCAAGTAAGCGAATCCTAAAGGCAATATACAAAATAAAATCTATTATTAGCATAAACTCCTAAAATGGCTTCTTAGAATTAATGTGAATTTATGTATTAATTACTAATCATGTTACATAACCTTTTTACTGTATTTTTAGGTTTTGCAATGCTGACATTTTTTCATTTGAAAAGTAGCCTCAGTGAAAAGCTTTAATAAATAATCCAGAACGCAATTTGTTGGAATATTTCTCATGTGTATTAAAAATTCAAAATGCACTTGATTAGTAGCTCTGAGCCAGCCTTTATGTGAGGTGCTGAACACTTGCAACTCCCACTAAATTCAAATTGGATCACTTTATTGGAAGTTTCAGGGAATTCAGAATCTGATATAAATATTTATTTTTGAGTGGGTCTAACAGTGTTAAAATGTGCATAACCTTATGTTAGGTCTAATGTTACATGGATATTTTTTCTTCTCAGCAATCAGATACTGTGACAGATGCCAACTTGTAAAACCAGACCGCTGCCATCACTGTTCCGTGTGTGACAAGTAAGAATAATCTTTTAATGTTAAATAATAACTGTTAAATCCTGTTAATGCAAAAGAAAATAATTAATAAAAAAAATGCCTCTGCTAAATGGTAAAGAACTGAGCAATACATTTTTGCTACTTCCTTATTTATTACAAAAAAAATTTGTTGCTTTGTTACAAAGACATTCTGAAAGGTATTTTTAAAGGTTTGTTTCTGCTTTTATTTTTCCTTACAAATATCAAGACTGTTTACTTTTTTTTGTTTGTTTTTTATTGGACAATTCTTGGGTGAGTTCAGGGAGGTGTGATTTATATCGGTGATTAGAAGTACGAGTTTTAATCATGATCTAAATCAGCAAGCAGGAAACCTTTCTTTAAATAATCTTGTATTACATCTGTACTTCTTAGTTATTTTTCTAAAGAGAGGTACTTTTCTCACTGGTAACTATTAAAACATGTTATTTTGTAACTAAATATAGCCTTAATTATCCATTTGATACTCTTTTTTGCTAACTTGTAGGCTACACTATATCTGAATACATTTATTTAAGCAATTATATAGCTTAATATACATTTATTCAGATTTTTATTTTCAGAAAATAGCAAATAAGCCATTTCTTGTTTTACTAGATTTTGTTTTAAACTTATGTGTCAAAGCTGCATTTGCATGGAAATTGGAATTGAATGAAAAATGAACAAAACCAGCATTTTAAATTGGTTTTTAATAAATAAAACTACCCTAAATGTGTAGGATACATAAAAAAAATCAGTTTAATCGAACTATGTTTTGTATTTGAAACTGATTTATTAAACAAAAGAAGTATTCTCTGTAGTTAGTGAATTGAACAGTGATTCTGTCCACTATGTCCTTTGGGATTTTAAAACTAGTAGATCTCATCCTCAGACCTTGTTTTTATTCATGTATTGTAAGAGGGAAAACAAGCATTCCTGCTTTTTCAGCTCCCAGTGGGTTGCTTAACCTTGAATGAACCAGTCATTGAACTGAGCTAGTTGAATAAACTGAATTTAAGCAAAAAGAACAGGAGTACTTGTGGCACCTTAGAGACTAACAAATTTGTCTGAGCATAAGCTTTCGTTGGCTACAGCCCGCTTCTTCAGATGCTGTAGCCCACGAAAGCTTATGCTCAAATAAATTTGTTAGTCTCTAAGGTGCCACAAGTACTCCTGTTCTTTTTGCAGATACAGACTAACACGGCTGCTACTCTGAAACCTGAATTTAAGCAGTTGTTCTCTCTGCCCTGTCAAAAGCTAGGGTTAGCACTTCAATAAAATTCTGGGTCCAGGTGCTTAGCCAGTGACTTTCACCAAGTCAATGGCTTGAATTCTTTAAAATTGTGGCAGCAAACATATACTTATTGAATATTCAATTTAATTTAGTTTAAATTATTTTAATAGATCTGTAGTAAATTTAGGCCTTAAATGTAAATTGTCAATTTCAAATTTAATTTTAAATAGGTTGACTTTTAAAAAGAAAAAATGTACTGAATTTAAATTTTAAAAATTTTTCACTGATTTTACCCACCCTCGATAACTCGCAAGTGGATTAGGAGTGCTCTCATTCCTTAGTAGAAGGGTGAGGGTGTTGAATTGTTCATGAAGAGCTTTTCTCCTGAGTGTTTTAGTTAAATTGATGTTAACAACACGTGGAGCTTTAAACAGTCCAAATAAAGATCACTAGCCTTCTTAAATAATCATATATCACTTCCTTGGTATCTCTGAGGTCTTAAACTTACTAGTTCTCCAGTCAATCATTATCTTCCAGAGTGGACATAACTTTTGAAGGATAAAAACCTGGATCCGCCCCCACAAGCTCCTCCGCACTTGGATCCTGCCAGGATGAGCCTGCCTGTCCACACCTGGTGCACATGGCATGGAGGGTCAGGGCTCTGAGGTGTTTCTGGGGCAGGCCCAGGCCTTGCACTGTGTCAGGATTGAGTGTAGCTCATTGCCGAGTCCATGTCCTGGGTAGGGGGCTGCAGGGTGATCTCCCACCTCTGTGTAGCCAGTCGCCTGTGCTCCCCACTGCCATGCTGGAGCCTCCACATTTATTTGTTGACAAAAAATGGCAAAATTTTAAGATATTGTGTGCATAATTTTTGTATTTTTGGTGCAGAATTCCCTCAGGAGTAATTAGCCTAGTGCTTAGGAGCCCTAGTCATGTATCAGGACCCCATTGTGCTAGATGCTATACAAACACAGAGAAGACAATTCCTTCCCCAAAGAGACAAGAGATGGATACAGACAGACAGATGGGGAGTACAAGGAAAGAGACAGTATTGATCAGCATGGGTAGGCAGTGGTCTCAGCACACAAGCAGCCTAACTGATGTCAGGAATGTTGTAGGCGTCACAGCAAAGGAGAGCTTAAAAAAGAGTTTGGAGTACTGGGGTAGCTTTGCAGTTGTTTAGAGAGTGTGCCTCCCAAGCATGAGGAGCAGCTTGAGAGAAAGCACAAATGTGCTTGTATGAAAATTTAACTATTGGGCATTGGAGGCTGGCATCGTAGGTTGATCTTTGTGAACTTCTGCAACAACTTGTGGATAATGTAAATACAAATTCATGGTAATGTGCTCATATATAGTGACTTGTTAAGTTATGTAACATAATATGGCAAAACTATAATTTGAATGAGATTTATTCTGAAGAAGTATATGTAGCTGATTGTCAAACCATTCTCCTGGATATCTGAAATCAGATATAACAATTGTGTTAAGTTTAAACTCTAAATCTCTTGTTTATTTTCCCATTATTTTAACACACATATAATTGTTTCTTTTTTTTTAAAAGATGTATTTTGAAGATGGACCATCATTGCCCTTGGTGAGTATAGTTCATTCATATAATTTGGAAATGAGAGGTGATACAGTTTTGAGGGGTTTGATGTGAAAGACATGCTTCACTGTGACAAGAGACTGGAGTTAAAACACATTCCTGGTGTCTTGTCTTTCTACAGTGTCTGGGACAGTGTGTTTTTGTAAAATACTTGATACATTGGTGCTGTGATCTTGATCTGGAGCCCCTTGCACTATTGTAATTTCAACATTTTAAGAATAATTTCACCTTGTTTTGCAGTTGCATAGTCAATACTTCTAGCAGTTGTATCTGGCTTTCATGCTCACAGTACCATGTGTCCCAGAAGTGGGCTACCTCAGTAGTGTAAATGTTTCTAAAATAAATTAGGACATTGGTTTATAGAACTCTTTTAAGACTCTTATGGCCTTCAAACAACCCCCCTACCTCTCCAAAGTCGTCATCAGAAGCAAGCATCCCACAGACCAGGACACACCAGCTCAAAGTGGCACAGGTCTTGCCAGAACAACAGATGCAAAACCTACAGAATATCTCCACTGCTAGAATGATCAACACCCCCACAACACACCTTTCAAGATCCACGAGTCCTACACATGTCTATCACAACATGTGGTGCATCTCATCCAGTGCACTAAGTGCCCCAATAACAACTATGGGCATGGTACACTTGCAGATGTAGAGCGCTGGGAGTTACACCAGCCTTCAGAGACCGCAGCAGGGAAAACACTGCCATGTGTTTACACTGTCAGATTCAGGTGCACTGGTATGGCCACATTAGTAGCTCTTGCAACGCCACAAAGAGCAGTGCATTGTGGTAGCTATCCCCGCATGCAAGTGGCTGCAACGTGCTTTTCAAATGGGGGAGGTGGGGTGGAGTGTGACAGGGAGTGTGTTGTGTGTATGTGGCGGGAGAGAGAGTGGGTTTTTGAGATGCTGAGAGTGTGTCAGTCTGCTGTCCTAGAAGTTCAGACAGCAGCAGACCCCCCGCCTCCCTCTCACACACTCATAGGAGCAACATTCTACACTAATGGTTGCTTTGTCCTGGAGCAGATAAACATGCTGGTTGTCAGAAATGGAGCCTTGAAAGGGGATATCCACATTCCTATAGCCTATTCCAAAACAATGAGAAGAGTGGCCACTTGACTTCAGGGGATTATGAGACATTTCCGGAGGCCAGTCACAGCACAGTAATGCAACAACTCGTTCACACTGATGCCTGGGCGTTTCAGTTGGGGCATAGCAAGCTTTATGCTTCTCGTGGAGGTGGATTACCAGGAGCGCTCTACCCACAGAATCCGAGCACTCTAAGTGCCTTGCTAGTGTGGACAGGTCAGGAGTTAGGAGCCTGGGGAAGCTTTAGTGTGCTCTAACTTGCAAGTGTAGCCAAGCCCTGTGTTTTTGAAACCAGACAATCGCTACACTCTCAAATGAACTCTTATAAGAAAATGATAAATGACGACAAAAACACTATCACCTGTGGGGAACACTTTTCACTAAGAGGTCAGATGTGGAGTGATCAATCGGTCCTCACCCTCAAAAGAAACCTGCGCAACACTTTCAAAAGATGAGCCTGGGAGCTTAAATTCATCTTTCCTAAACACTAAAAATTATGGACTGAATACACTCTGGATTTATGGCTTATTACAACAATCTATAATCCACTAACACCCCCCTCCTGTTCTGCATTCTCCCACCTTCTTCCTCTCCCCCCTGTGACGAGAGGTGTTAACGGACCCCTTTAATTTGAAAGACCCCTTGAAATATGTGTTAATTACTTATGATAATCTGTTCCAACTTGTATTTAGCTGTGACTAAGGCTACGATTTTCTCATGGTTATTTTTAGTAAGTCATGGACAGGTCACAGGCAATAAACAAAAATTCATGGAAGCCATGACCTGTCTGTGACTTTTGCTGCTGTGGCTCCATGGTTTCCCCCACCACCATGGTGGGTGGGAGCTGTGGGGTTCCCCATTCGCCCCCGGCTGCTGGGACCTGCAGGGTAACCATATTTCCCAAAGAGAAAATGGGACACCCAGCCGCTTTCCCATAGTGTCCGCTGGCCCCTGCATGAAGCTGTCACCCATCACTGGAACCCTGGGGAGGGCCCCCTCAGGATTCTGTCACCTATTGCTGGAACTTTTCAGGGGGCCGCCTGTCGCTTGTCACTGCTGTCGCCGAAACCCTGCCAGGGACACACTGGCTGTCGGCTCCAGAGTCCTGCAGCCCCTGGGTCTGAAGCAGAGAATGTCATAGAGGTCTCTGGAGGTCATGGATTCTGTGACTTCCGTGACCTCCATGACATAAACGTAGCGTTAGCTGTGACAGTCTGAATACATTTCCCAGAGCTGAAGAAGAGCTCTATGTAAGCTCGAAAGCATCTCTCTCGCTAGCAGAAGCTGGTCCAATAAAAGATATTACCTCACCTATCTTGTTTCTCTCATAAAATTTAGCTTTTTCTTCTACAATGTTAATTCTCAGCGCTGAACAAATTTTTCAACCCTTTATAAGCACAACTAGATTCTTCTCATGGAAACATCAATGGAAATAGCATTTATCTTCAGAGTCTAGGAGGTTTTCAATATCTAATTACAAATCAGTTTATTACAAGGTTCACAAAACGTAGTTTTTTTCTAACCTTTATTTGTCATGTATTATCCTAAGACAGACCAAATTTTCATGTAAAGTTAGAAGTCAAATTAGAAACCCATTGCCTCAAGCTACATACTGCAAAAGTAGCACTCAGTTGACACACAAAGGGCAGTTAACAGATATGTTTATCCAGACCATAGGCTTTTAGGAATACAAACTAATGTCCTTTCAGTAGAGTTGGCTTTGTTCACCCATTTGAAGACATTCTCTATCCAAATTGATAGATTTTGTATAGGGCAGACATATCAGACTCAAAGCAAGTCTGTTTCACTGTCTTTGGCCATGTCTACACTTACAGTTTTGCAGCGCTGGTAGTTACAGCTGTGTTAGTACAGCTGTATAGGGCCAGCGCTGCAGAGTGGCCACACTTACAGGAACCAGCGCTGCAGTGTGGCCACATTTACAGCACTTGCAGCGCTGTTGGGAGTGGTGCATTGTGGGCAGCTATCCCACAGAGCACCTCATCCCATTTCGGCGCTGTGGCTTGTGGGAAGGGGAAGGAAGTGTGCGGCTCTTTCCGCTTCCTGTTCCAACGCCCCGTGGTGCTTTGCTACACATTCTGAGCAGTTTGGCGGCATTGTGATTCTACAGTGCTTTTTCTGCGATTTTTGTTATAAATGGAGCCTGAGCAGCTGACAACCTTATTGATGAATGTTGCCAGCACATCACGCATGGCAGTGGAGCTATTCCTTCAGCTGCAAAGTGAGAGTGACAGTGACAGTGAGGAGTCAGATGATGATATTGAATCGCCTCACTGTGAAGACAGTAAATTGCTTGTGGCAGTAACAGACGTGCTCAGCTCCGTGGACCGGCGCGTTTGGGCTCGGGAAACCAGCACTCAGTGGTGGGATCACATCGTCCTGCAATCCTGGGATGACGAGCAGTGGCTGCAGAACTTTCGGATGAGAAAAGCCACTTTCATGGCACTGTGTGCTGAGCTCGCCCCTACCCTGTGGCGCAGGGACACGAGATTGAGAGCTGCCCTGCCAGTGGAGAAGCGGGTGGCTATTGCAATCTGGAAGCTGGCAACTCCAGACTGCTTCAGATCGGTGGCGAACCAGTTTGGAGTGGGAAAGTCTACAGTTGGAATGGTGCTGATGCAAGTTTGCACAGCCATTAATCGCACCCTGCTAAGAAGAACCGTGACTCTTGGGAACATGCAGGACATTGTGGATGGCTTTGCAGAAATGAGGTTCCCTAACTGTGGAGGGGCAATAGATGGGACGCATATTCCTATTCTGTCACCACCCCACCTGGCATCAGAGTACGTTAATCGCAAGGGGTATTTCTCCGTGGTTCTGCAAGCGCTTGTGGATCACCGTGGGCGTTTCACTGACATTTACTCAGGATGGCCTGGAAAGGTGCACGATGCATGCATCTTTAGGAACAGTTCCCTGTTCAGGAGGCTGAGGGCCGGGACTTTTTTCCCAGACCGCAAGATCACAGTAGGGGACGTCGAAATGCCCACTGTGATCCTTGGAGACCCCGCTTACCCCTTAATGCCCTGGCTCATGAAACCATATACAGGGAAGCTTGACAGGAGCAAGGACCGGTTCAACTACAGGCTGAGCCGGTACAGAATGACTGTGGAGTGTGCTTTTGGCCGTTTGAAAGCCCGCTGGCGCTGTCTTTATGGGAAGCTAGATTTGGTGGAAAGCAGCATCACCGCTGTTATATCCGTGTGCTGTACCTTCCATAATATTTGTGAAGGGAAGGGTGAAAGATTCAGTGAGGAATGGACCTCCGAGGTTCGACGCCTAGAGGATGAGTTTGCTCAGCCAGAGAGCAGGGCTAATAGGGAGGCCCAGGAAAGAGCTTCAAGGATTAGGGATGCTTTAAGGGAGCAATTTGATGCTGAGAGCCAACAGTAATGTTTGATGCATTTGATGTGCTTTGCTTTACCTTGGTGTATAATATTTACCACTCCCAACAATAATATAACGTAGTGAAAAAGAAACCTTTATTCAACATACAGTACATAACAGGCAAGGGGGTTGGGGTGGTGGACTGTACATTCACAGGTTTGAATATGTCCTATTTTGATCACTATTCAATGTCTGCTGCACTTCAGGATTACTATGCTGCAGAATAATGGGGGTGGAGTGAACAGGGTAAGAATTATAGTTATCAGGGCTGGTAGGTGATCGTACAGGTGTTGGGGGCAGTTGGGGATAATAAGGAACTGGCTGCTGGAGAAAGTTGTTTTGTGGAAATACTGGGGAACAAGGAAGAGGGCTTTGGGAGGGCTGTGGGTTACAACGGTACATATTTGTCTGCATGGCTACAAGAGACTCGAAAGACTCAGTTTGGCGAGCCAGGAGGCTTATCATCTGCTTTGTGGTTTTTTTGGCAGACAATTCCTTTCTCCTGCTTTCTGTTTGCCTCCATTCGTGTACACTCTGTCTCCATTCATACATCTTCTCTCTCCATTCCTGTGTCTTCCTACTTTCTCTGTTGTAGTGGCTCATAACAGATTTGATCAATTCCTCTTTTGATTTTCTAGGATTCCGTCTCAAGTTCTGCAACCTACGTGAGGCCGGTGATCCGGCTGCAGTAGTCAAGGTCACTAGAAAAAAGAGAGAGAGAACCATGTAATACATAGAGGCTACATTGTTTATTATCACACATTGAAGGACTTTTTAGACTTTTGGTAGCATCCTTCTCACATAACACAGAGAGGGCAGGGAAGCTAAGTCATGGCGAGCAATGGGGTGAGTGGTTTTGCCCCGATTTCCCCTTGGGAGTGGGAATTGACCAGTGGGTCACTGAGGTTTATCAGCAATGGGTACAGGAGGTAGCTGGTGTCTTGAAGAGGGGACAGTAGTGAACAGGAAGGTGGTGAGCTGCTTGGGGTGGGGGGTTGTTCTTTGATCCGTGTTCACGCTGTCCTGCTGGTGGGGGGGGGAGCACCGCGGTGCTGGATGCCTGCTTGGAGGGGGCGGTGGGGAACACAGGAACACACCGCGGTGCTGGATGCCTGCTTGGAGGGCGGGTGGGGAACACAGGAACACACCGCGGTGCTGGATGCCTGCTTCGAGGGGGGTGCATAACACCGGAGCACACCGCGTGGATGCTTACGTGCTGGGAGGGGGGGTGGGGAACACCGGAGCACACCGCGTGGATGCTTACGTGCTGGGAGGGGGTGTTGGGAACACCGGAGCGCACCACGGTGCTGGATGCCTGCTTGGAGGGGGGTGCATAACACCGGAGCACACTGCGTGGATGCTTACGTGCTGGGAGGGGTGGTGGGGAACACCGGAGCACACCGCGGGGATGCTTATGTGCTGGGCGGGGGGGTTGGGAACACCGGAGCGCACCGCGGTGCTGGATGCCTGCTTGGGGGGGGGGGGAACACAGGAGCACACCGCGGTGCTGGATGCCTGCTTGGAGGGGGGGTGGGGAACACAAGAGCATACCGTGGTGCTGGATGCCTGCTTCGAGGGGGGTGTATAACACCGGAGCACACCGCGTGGATGCTTACGTGCTGGGAGGGGGGGTGGGGAACACCGGAGCACACCGCGTGGCTGGCTACGTGCTGGGGGGGGTGTTAACAACAGAGCGCCATGGGCTGGGGAAACGCGAACCTGGCGCCCTGCACTCAAGTATCCCTAAACTCTCAACAGGGTTTCCTACTGCCAGGCATATCACTGCTGCGTGTTTCCTGGGAAGAGAGGGAGGGTCTTCTACAGGAATGTGGATACCGCCCTGGCCCCTATGCAGCTTGCCTGTGTGCAGCCATGGTCCCCCCACCCCTCGCTGCACAGTGGATCGGACGAGTTAGCCTGACCAGGACAGGGACCACGGTGGCTCTCCCGATCAACTTGAGAAAGCAAATTGCAAACGCTCTTGCTGCAACTTTTTCAAGAGATTACCGAGGCAGATTACAGAGACGTGATAGAGCAAATCAATGGGCTATTCCACGTTTAGGCATGCATGCAGGCAGCCATAACCAAAACCCTCCTCTCCCAAAACATAAAAATCTACTTACCGCGAGCACGATCCTCAGTTTCTTCCTCACCATCAACTTCCAGCTGCTGCGACTGGCTAGCCTCCTCCTGGCTTGAGAAGAGCTCCTGGCTGCATGTGTACTGGGACTCCGGGGAGTCTCCCTCCACGCCAGTAGCCTCACTGTCGCCGTCCTCTACAACCTCCCCCACTTCTCCCTGCTCTGAACTCTCCATCGTGCTCCTAGGATTTGCAGTGGGGTCACACCCAAGTATGGCATCCAGCTCCTGATAAAAACAGCAGGTCGTGGGGGCAGCTCCTGAGTGGCGATTTCCCTCACGAGCTTTGCAGTAAGCACTCCTCAGCTCTTTAATTTTGACCCTGCACTGCAACGCGTCCCGTTCATGGCCCCTTCTCATCAAGGACTGCGATATCTGCCCATAGGTATCATAATTTCTCCTTCTGGAGCACAGCTGTGCTTGCACAGCCTCCTCTCCCCAAACACTTATGAGGTCCTGCAGCTCTGCATTGGTCCAGGCTGGGGCTCGTTTGGTGCGTGGAGGCATGGTCGCTGAGTGATTGATTGATTAATTGCACTCCACACCTGGCGGAGCAAACAGGAAGGGGATTTTTAAAATTCCCAGGGCATTTAAAGGAGGGGTCAGGTGAGCCCAGGGCAGTGGAGTTTGCATGATTACCAGAGAGGCTTCTAAGATGCTGGGATACCTGCTTATGCCACGGAGGTCAATAAAAACGCTGGTGGGTGTCTACACTTGCTGACCAGTGCTGGATCCTCTACACCCGAGGCTCGACCGGGTGTACAGCCAGCGCTGCAACCAGGGAGTTGCAGCGCTGGCCGTGCTGTGCAAGTGTGTACACCACCTAAGTTGCAGCGCTGTAACCCCCTCACCAGCGCTGCAACTCTGTAGTGTAGACAAGGCCTTTCATTTTAATCCAATAAACCCTGAGCCAAAATGAGGCAGGTAGAGGCTATAGAGTGGGTGCTGGTAGTGTATTGATGAATTTCAAGGGACATTTTATGAAATCCATAATACAGATTTGTACTTAACTTGTTGAAGTCATAGAAGCCCTGAACTCCCTTGTTCCCACTCTTTTAAAGAATAACTCCTTTAAATCCGTTACCAGTTCAGCTTATTTGATCACTGTACCCTTTCCCTAGAGAGTACCTGCACTGGACATCTACTCCATATTTACATAATGAGTTGCAACATCATAGCTTTACTCCTGTTTCATGTTTGCCCCAACTAAGCCCCCCCAGAACCCACTGTGGGGACAGCAAACCTCCCCCGACACTTCATCTTGGACAGTCTCCCAGTGAGGGAAAATTCCTTCCCTGTACCTGGAGAAAGGAGTGACTACTGCAGTGCACACATCAGATTTTGACACAACCCGGTATGTCACCACTTCCAGTTGCTGCTCCGCCTGGTCCAGAAAAGAGGGTTTTTTCTGCACTGGAATGGACCTGTATAGTCCCTCTACTCTCTTCTGGTCATTGGGGGGGGGGGACAGAATGGGTTAGTGTCACCGCTGACCTGATCTGCAGCCATGTCACTTTCTGGCACTCTAGCCCTTGAAGGGGCACACACACCTTTTCCAATAAGCCAGACAGCGGCCACCACCACTTAATATGCTGTGAGGTCACTCTTCAAAAGAAGGTTAAGGAAGATTGCCTTTCCATTAATCCAGTCAGTTGGGCTAAGAATCTGCCAAAAGATTAAGCTGACTCATGCCTTTGTTTTAAGGAAGTATAGCTTGTCTATGTTGTGTGCATTAACCCACAGATAGGGTCTAAATTCTAGTGTGCACCAGTAGGTCATATACTAACTGGCTGTGTGGACCCTGCTGACCTGTACTAAACACTTGCACTAGAAAGCCCAGGGGGTGCCAGCAGAGTCCACATGGCTGGTTAGTGTGAAACATGCTGATGCACGCTAGAATTTACACCCAAGCCTGGTGCATACTAACCCATTGTGTAGACAAACTCTTTGAATGATTTCTTTGTAGCTTGCCACTTTAGAGTTCAACCTTAAGTTTCTCTATCATACAACCTATGTTTACTCCATTTATTTAGCTTATTTCCCCTTTACACTTTAATATAGTTCCTGCATTTTTTGGACACTTTTACACAGATGCAGACCTGATCATTCTTAAGTTAGGCACTTAGCAGTTCTGAAATAACACATTTTTAACCCAGCTAATCTTTAATTAATTAGATAACAGACTTGGGAGGTTTTAATATCTACTTGGGGAAATAGTAACACACAAAGCCCACACATATACACTCTTAACAGAAGGTTGGACAACTCGAGTGTCTCTGAATTCTTTGCTATGGCCTACTGCAGTTCCTGTTTGCCTAAAATCAAACCTGCTTTAGCATTCCTTATTAGTAATAAACTTCATTTATCATTTGACCAAATAATTATCCAGATCCAAACTCAAACCTGGCCCATGTTCCCTATAAGATGCAGCCAGTCTTCATTGATGATGGTTTAGGTCAGGAATGCTTCCAGAAATCTGCTGCAGCATAATCCTCCTTTGCTACTTTGGAGACTACAGAGAGGGTTATCTTTTGTATTGTAAAGAGAAGGTTTTTTCTTGGTGTTGATCTGTTTTAAAAGACATCTTTTTTATTAATTGAGTCATTTCAAGTTTCAGCACCTCCATAAGCTTGATTGATTTGTCTCTTTATATTAAAGATTCCTTCAGGCTTAAAGAGTTTTTCACTTTGTCTCTTCGTTTGAGGTTAGGATTCTCTATTTCATCCTTTCTTTCAACATGTTAAGGATTGGCATTCCAAAATCCTGACCTTTTCAAACAATTTTAGTCTTGATCAAAATACTGCAACTATAGTTATGAGATTGTAAATGTAGTGTCCCTTCATTCCAGTTGGTAATGGCTTGGTATTGTTTCCAATGTACCCATCTCAATAATTTGATTATCTTGTATTAGATAGTTTTAAATGTTTAAGCAGTGTTGTAATAGTAAAACATCATATTGGAGATTGCCATAGTTAAGACTTGGAAGTTTCTCTGCAAAATCCTGATATCCATCCATACGTTAATTTGTCAAAAATATTCTTTTCAAATTAGGCCCTTTCTATGCCCGATTTCAGCCTGTGGATTTTTGTTGACATTGAGGGAGCATGGGGAGGGCTTGTGGAAGTTCTTTGAAATACTACTTTGGAGTCCAAAAGCAAACAGATGTTTATCTCATCCATCTGTATTAAATTCTTTTTTTTTAAAGAATGTCTTAATGAAGAATTTCATAGCCAGTTTATGGCACTAGAGAGAGATACAGGAAACTATTACTTTTGCTTACAGATTTATGCTAAAATTATTTTACAGTAAATGAGTACATTAAAAATTAGACTAAAGCAATTAAATAAGGATTATTAAAATGTATTTGTTTTCATTCAGTTTTTCATGTACTTATTTTTTGTTGTTGCCAGGGTGAACAACTGCGTTGGATTCTCCAATTACAAATTTTTCCTTCTTTTCTTGGCTTATTCTCTACTGTACTGCCTTTTCATTGCTGCAACAGATTTACAGTATTTTATCAAATTCTGGACAGTAAGTACTTACCTTTAACCCATATTCTTATTTGTAAAGTGTATTCTGTAAATGTAAAAGCTCTCAGATCTTTATGTTCAGAGCTATGTATTTAGCAAGTGTATACATATATCTCCTTTTGAGTTGTAAAATATCAATATTTATAGTCACATTAATTCATTTGTTTAGTTTTTCATTTGTAGTCTATGTTCATAAAAAGTGTGAACTTTCCTCCCACAGACTACAGTCTTCTCTTAAAAATTGAGTTTTCCTGAGTGATATTATTATGTCAAACATTGTGATGTGGAAGAAAGTGAAGTGAATAGATTTTAGTTTCTGTGTGTCTTCACACTTTCAAGATGGTGACAATAAAATTGTTCAATGTATGAAGAGCGGAAAAGAGGCTATAAGAAATATTTAGCTCTGTAACATTTGGTCACTAAGCTACAAATTTAAGCTGGCCTCAGCAGCTGACTCTGATTTTGTGCTCTCATATGTGCCTTATCATAAGCACAAACAAAGGGTACATCGATACAGCAACTAGACACCTGTGGCTGGCCCGTGCCAGCCAATTCAGGCTCACGGGACTCAGGCTGCAGGGCTGTTTCATTGCAGTGTAGACTTATGGACTTTGGGTTGGAACCCAACTTCTGGGACCTTCCCACCTTGCAGGGTCCTAGAGCCATGGCTCCAACCCAAGCCCAGATGTCTACACAGCAATGAAACAGGCCCGCAGCATGAGCCCTGCTAGCCTGAGTAGGCTGGCATAGGCCAGCCACGGTTGCCTAGTTCCTGTGTAGACATACCCTAAGAGTCTTCAGCTGCAAAACTGAATGTGTTTTTGGATGTTAGGTAGGTTGACTTGCTTCCAAACAAGGCTGGCGGGTATATGGTGTTCAGTGGTAACAGAACACCACTAGTATATTTCAGGTGTAAGACCCATCATCCCATCAGCTGTGCACACATAACTTTCATTTAAGTCCGTGGGATATGCAAATCAACACATTTTAATGGTTACCAACCAATGAGAATCAACCCCACATTAGGAAGGTAACTAAAGTAATGCAAAACAAGATTAAACTCAAGGTTTCCAGCTTGTTGATTTTAATCATAATTAAAATTGGTGAAATAAATCACTTTGATTTAAATCAGTCCACTAGGCCTGCTTATGAAAATGTTCTGCTACTGTCATCTGACTGTACAACATAGAATATGCCCTTAGATTTGTAACAGTGCTGTTTTCTTTGTGTACTATAGATCAGTCATTCTGACAGGGTTAGTTTACAAGTTGGTTATTTTAAATATGAAAGGCTCTACTCTAAAAGCCACTTCAGTGTGTAATTGAGATTCAAATGTGTTTAAAGAACTTCTGTTGTTGTCAATATTTACAGTAACTCCTCACTTAACGTCTTCCCGGTTAACATTGTTTCGTTGTTAACGTTGCCGTTCTATTAGAGAACATGCTCGTTTAAAGTTGCACAGTGTTCCCTTATAAACGTTGTTTGGCCGCCTTCTTTGTCCTCTGCTTGCAGGATTCTCTGGAAGAGCAGCCCATCCTCATGAGGGCTTGGAACCAGGGTGGGCCGGCAGCCCCCATATCATCTCCCCTCCACCCCAGTGCAGTGCCTCCCACCCGCCAGCAACAGATCAGCACTTCGTGCCTCCTGCCTACCACAATCCACCGTTTGCAGCATTGAGGAACGCAGCGTGCTCGAGGGAAGGGGATGGAGTGGGGGTGGGCCTGGGGCAGAGCCGGGGATTGAGCACTCTCCAGCAAAGTCAGTGCCTGTGCTGGTACCTGAGTCGCAATAGGGGAAGCTGCCACTGCTGCTGCTCAAGGTGCTTCCTAGACTCATATGACACCTTCAGCCTCCTTGCCCACCTCATTGTCTGCAGCAGGTTGTGCCTGTGTGGGGTAAGGCAGGGACACCCTCCAACTACTATAGGTTTGTAAACACACTCCACGTGCACACTACTCCCCAGTGATTCACCATTGCTTTATGGCCTAGGTGCTGCCCTGCTCAGGAATAGAGCGCTATGCTGAGCACTTGCGGAGGTTTCGCCCAAGATCACCAGCTGCCTGCAAAGCAGCTGTGGTGGGTGCACAGTGGCGGCCCTGCCTTGCTGTCTTGCACCTGAATACACAACGTCCATCCACGCTCCCCCCCCCTTCGCAGGAGGGGGGTGAGAACTAAGGGGGCGGCAGCCCGCCCAAAGCAAGTTAATAGTATTCCAGCACCTACTTCGCTCTAGCAAGTGGGGAGAGGCAGTATAGGGATGCACAGAACCAATAAGGGAATTGTTTTACCATGAGTTTTCCAAATTCTTTTACTTTTAGTAGTTGGTTGATATTACAGACCCCAATCACTCCAGGCTGAAGGGAGTGAAGAGTAGCATGTGCCTGTGCTGTCCAGAGGATTATCACCCAGGATCACGAGTCAAAAACCTCCAGCAAGTGATAGTGGAGTTCCTAGCAGTAGGAAACCATTACTTTGGATACTAAATTAGACACTTTAAGGCATTTTGATGCAGGCAGGCATGTGGTAGACATTGGCATCACTCTTGGTCTTACTCCAACCATTGAGGAAAAATTTGGAGTAATGCCAACAAGATCAGGGCTAGTGCTCCGTGTGTAACACCTGTAGTGCTACTACAATAAGTCGATCAAGAAGTTATTAGGCAAAAAAAAGGAGCATCTTTTCTCAATGTGGATAGAGGATCAAAACCAACAAAACATACCTCTAAGTTTGCTAGTGATACAAGCTAAGACAAAAAGTTTGTATGACAATTTGAAGAGAAACCAAGGTGAAGGATCACAGACGGAGAAGTTCACGGCAAGTCGGGGATGGTTTGATCAATTCAAGAGATGCTTCCACCTGCATAATATCAAGATGCCCGGTGAGGCAGCTAGTGCTGATACTGCCGCAGCTAAAAAATCCCCAGACTATCTCAAGAAAATAATTGAGGAAGGTGGCTACTCCCCTAAGTAAGTCTTCAGTGTCAATGAAATGGGCCTCTATTGGAAGAGGATGCCTGAGCGGACTTACATTTCCCAAGAGAAGACAGCACCGAGATTTAAAGCAACTAAAGACCACCTAACCTTGCTTCTAGGTGGTTATGCTGCCAGAGACATGAAGATGAAACCTCTGACAATGTACCAATCCGAAACACCACAAGCTCTCAAGGGATTTTCAAAGGAACACCTTCCAGTCATTTGGAGATCCAATAAGAAGACATGGATAACTGGAGCTATTTTTTCAGAATGGCTGACTCTCCATGCTGTCCTTGCATAGAAGGAATACTCTGCCAAGGAAAATCTTGATTTCAAGAGTTTATTGCTTATTGATAATGCACTGGCTCATCCAGTCAACCTGGACGAGCTGTGCAAAAACGTCAACGTTGTCTTTCTGCCACCTAACACCACATCATTCATCCAACACAGGGACCAAGGATCCATTGCTGCATTTAAGGTGTTTTACTTATGCTGTGCTTTCAACCAGCTCATCAGAGACACCAATATGGAAGGCAAACCTATGAATCAGCAATTTTGGCATGACTACAACATCCTCAAGTGCATCAATAACATCAGTGAGTTCTGGGCTGAAGTTACTCACGCGTGCATGAATGGTATGTGGGGGAAGTTGCGGCCTGAATGTTTCAGTGACTTAAAAATGACTTTTTAAATGTTGTCCCCGCTGTCCTTGGCTTGGCCAAGAAAGCGGGTTTTGATGAGGGAGAGGAAGCCAACGTTACACAACTTCTGCAATCCCATGGAGGAGAACTAACCAGTGAAAGATCTGATGCAACTAGAGATGAGGAGAGCAATGGAAGAAGAGGGCCAAGAAGTAAAGGAAGAATCAACCCATTGGAATTTGACTGCCAAACATCTTTCTGAAGCTTTCCAAATAATCAAAGCTGGCTTGCAAATCCTTAGTGATGACGATCCTGACAAGGAACGCAGCTCCAAAGTGATTAGGGCAGTTGGTCATGTAATGACTTGCTTTAAAAAAATTTACCAAGGGAAATAAAAGGAAAGCAAAACAGCCATCTTTAGATGTGTTTTTTCGAGTTGGGAAAGTTCAGCAAGAGGAGCAACCAGATGATCCACCCTCTTCTACCGTCTGACTCCACCACTTCAACCAAGTTTCACAATCATCATTGCTATGTACAGTATTAAATTGTTTGTTTAAAACTTATACTGTATATGTATATGTCTTTTGTCTGGTGAAAAAAATTTCCCTGGAACCTACCCCTCCCCCCCATTTACATTAATTCTTAGGGGAAAATTGGATTAGCTTAACATCGTTTCGCTGAAAGTTGCATTTTTCAGGAATATAACTACAACATTAAGTGAGGAGTTGCTGTATATTTTCTCTCTTGAAAAGGCCAAGTTCTGCTCTAATTCATGCCCCTTGAAAGAACATGGGGGGGGGGGTAGAATGTGTCCCTTTCTCTCTAAAGGGACTACTTCTTTCCTGAAAGATGCTGGTTGCATAGGGGTGTGTGTGTCAGTGCAGAACTTGACCCAGATCTTGGCTGAGTGGTTATTATTAATATTGCTAAAGGAGTAGTTATTTTCCCTGCCTTAACGTTTTGGTTTTCTTTCCTTCTTTATAGACTGGACTTCCTGATACTCAAGCCAAGTTCCATATCATGTTTTTATTCTTTGCTGCAGCCATGTTTTCAGTCAGTTTATCCTCTCTTTTTGGTTATCATTGTTGGCTAGTCAGCAAAAATAAATCTACATTAGGTAAGTAATGTCACAGTCTACATTGCCATCAGTGAGTATTATTATCTTTGTGCTTATTCCAGTTATATCAACAGCTTGATACCACATAATGAATCACATACAAAAGGTGCATGTAAAGGCCACTTTGCTTTCTTAGTAGTAAATGAGTGCAGAGACTCAGGATGATGCTACCGCAGTCTAAAACCCTAACTATATTAAAAGTATAATCAGTTGCAGCATGGTTAAAACTGGTAGCCTGGATGAGGCCTAACTGTGTCTCCATTACCTGGTAACAGATTTGGCCACATCCATGTTTGGCAACATCCATAACTGCATCAGGGTCCCTGACTCCATAGTATTTGTAGCATAGATGGGTCCTAAAAGATGTGTCTTTGCTACATCCACAGTATGAGTTAGGAGTGTGGTTCCCCTGCTTGTGTATGTATGCTTGCACTAGCTGTCATCATAGCTTGTAGTGTAGACATAGCCTATGTGTTTCTCACCTTCACCCTCTGTTGTTAGTTCATTATTTCAGTCAGCAATATGATAGCAACAAGTTTCTAGATCTCTAAACTCTCTCTTGATGCACACTGAGTTTGAGGCAGGGGAGTGGAAGGATTAGATCTGGGTTTTTCCCCCCGCTAATGCAGATATTAACAGGACACTCTGACTAAGTATCAGTTGTAGGGGAGTCTGTGCATGCTTCAAGCCCATTCCTGATAGTGTTTCTCTTTCACAGTATCCCAGGAAATCTAACATCAGTTTAGAAAATAACAAGTGTGGGAAAGTGATTCAAATTGGTCATAATGAGAGAAGAAATATGAATCAGATTATTTAAAAGCCATTAATAAAATAAGTAGAATACTCATTTTTAATACAATAAACTGCACCCATCAAGATTTGTGAGTTCATAAACAAGCATATGCTATTTTAGTGTAAGGGAACTGGAATATAAAGCTATAAAAATTAGATATTTAATCAAACATAAATATATATTTACATTTCTTCTTCCCTACTTTACTTTGAGGTATATTCTTAATACATCGGCCCTGTCTATGTTACAGTTAAGATTATGCTGGCCACAACTTTAAGCATGGTTGTTACTAGTAGGATTCCAGTAGTTTCCCTAGGGAGCAAGGATATATTTTTCTCTTATTATAAGTTAGAACTAATTCATACATTTTCTGGATCACATTCAGCACTTCTTCAACTTGTAAGTTAATAGCCTAATAAAAAAGAAAATCTCTGCAGTGTCCCAGGAGGGCCTTGTGTACTGACAGTAAACTTTATACAAGGAAATGATTGGCTTGTTACGTAAGGCCAATAAGGGAAAGACCCAGCTATGGGAGTTATGTGGTGGAAAGAGAACTCCTGTGAATGTGCTCTGGATCAGACACACTGCAGCTCCTTGTGCTAGACTTAACTGTCGCTTCTCTTCCTATTGTTGGTGCAGTAATTTCCCTACACAACCCTAAAAGGGTAGAATGAAGATCTCAGGCCTTTATATAAAGGTCTGAGGAGTAAAAGTGGACTTCTCACATCCGTCCAGGTGTGTAAGGGAAACCAAATGCCAAAGGGGATGGCTCCTTTCCTTTTTCTCCCTTTGTAGTTGTTTGATTTGAGAATGGGTTGAAAAATTTCCTCAGTTAGGCCTTTTACCTTGCTGGACTCTGCTATGGGGCAGTTACATGGGGAGACCTCTTTACATCACACAACTCCCTGGCTAACTGAATCTGTCAGACAAGGGAAAACTTCTGCCTCCTCCCCAGCAGTAGGGCTTCTTCTCTAGATATGGCAATTGGGCACTAATGTCAGTGCCTTCACCTTTCAAAAGGAAGTAGTTTTGGGAGGCTGCACAATTCCTGAACTGGCATTATGCAGCCCCCACCGAAAGGAAATATTGCATAGCCAAAAAAGCCAATAAGCCTGTAGTTACCAGCATAATTATCTAAAGAATCAGTGGGTGTTAATTAAAAATGTATTTAGGCAGAAAATATGACAAACCTATCTCATTTTCCAGAGGCATTCAGAGCACCTATATTTCGCCATGGAACAGACAAGAATGGTTTTAGCTTGGGCTTCAGCAAAAATCTAAGACAGGTGTTTGGTGATGAGAAGAAATATTGGCTGCTCCCTGTATTTACAAGGTATGCTTGAAGAAAAATAATGTCTTTTAATATATGAGATATGGATATCAGAAAGTAGTCAGCAATACTTCTTTTACACCAAATCGTGAAATAAAGCAAGTGCTTTGAAATTAGGAATTTGTAAAATAAATATTTGAAGTATTGTTTGTTTTGCTTGTAGAAGTGCTACACTGATTCTAAACTTTTTCTCTGTAGTCTAGGAGATGGTTGCTCCTTCCCAACTTGTCTTGTTAACCAAGATCCTGAACAAGTTTCTACACCTGTTGGACTTAATTCAACAACTAAAAAGTATGTCTGTTTATATCTGCCTTAAGATTGTCATTTACCTGTCATACTGTGAATTTCTCCACTTTTCATTTGCTTATTATTTTTAGGCAGCTATCACTAATGCGGTCATATATATGTGCATTTTAAAAGTATCCTACTAACAAACAGAATTTAAGGCATCTATATCAAGTTCTTTTAATTCAGCTGATTTTTCAGTTTCAGACCTTCATCATTTTAAACCCAGCAAAGAAATCTCCCTAACATGCAGTATGAATAATACTGTTTAATGTGGGAGCAATACATTCTATTTCCTTTTTATCAGCTGTGTTTCTTGTCCCAGTTCAGCTGTTTCCCAATCCATTACTTTTGACAGTCTATCTAGCCACAACAAATTGTACTTTGAATAGCTACTAAAACAGTTAATTGGTGAGCCTGTTGGAGATATTCCCAAATTAAGTTCCAAGTTTTTCAGTATAGGGGCTCTTTCTTTTTGTTCTGTGCAGCATCTTGCACAATTGGGCCCCAATCTTGAGTGGTGCTTTTGGGGCAATGTGCAATACAAATGGTAAAATTCCAAAAAAAATCAGTGTGTTGACTTCTGTATTTATTCTTAGCCTTTACCAATGTGGGATTCCAGAATTGTCATTCTATGTCAGATTCACTCATATTTAGATGCCACTATCAATCCTAGTGATAGTACCTTTCACAGCTGCACTCATTTCAGAACTGGTATAAACTGATGTAAATGCCTCTTAACCTAGGTAGGTATGGTTACATAATAGTAGCTCATGTCTAACGTTGTGTACCACAATTTTTAGCAATTTCTTATGTAACTGTAAGTGTGCCTGATAATTTTTTTAATGTTGGCAGAGATCAGTAGAAGGCAATCAAGCTGCATTCAGTCAGTAATTCTAACATTCATGATAAATCCAAATAAAATTGTATTGCTTTATCATTAGACCAACCTGACCTACTATTTTGTTACACGACATGAAATGTTGTCTAGCTCTTCAACTTTAGAAAAATGGAAAAGCTTTTCTAAATATGTAGCAAATCTAATGGAAATCCTTTCTCTCTCTTTTACTCCTAATGTATGTATAAAACTCCTTGTTTTGGCTTTTATGTCCCTTGCAAGTGTACCTCATTTTGTGCCTTATCCTAAATGCGTGTGCTGTCCTTTTGTACTCCTCTTTAGCAATTTGTCCATGCTTCCACTTTTTCCAGGATTCTTTTTTGATTTTCAGGTCATTAAAGAGGTCCTGGTTGAGCTGTATTGGTTTCTTGCTATTCTTCCTTCTTTCCTTTGCACTGGGATAGTTTACTGTTGTGTCTTCAATATTGCCTCTTTGAAAAACAGCCAGTTCTCCTGAATTCCTTTTGCCATTAGATTTTCTTCCCGTGGAGCCTTACATACTACCAGTTCTCTGAGTTTGTTAAAGTCTGCTTTATTGAAATCCATTGTCCTTATTTTGCTGCTCTCACTCTTTCCTTCCTTTAGATTCATGAAATTTATCATTTCATGATCACTGTCTCCAAGTTGCCTTTTACCTTCAGATTCGCAGCCAATTCCTCTTTGTCCGAATCAAATAAAAAATTGCTGCTACCCAGGCACCTTCTGAAACAAGGAGTTGTCCCCAGTGCATCCCAAAAACTTATCTGGACATTTCCTGTTTTGCTGTATTACTTTTTAACAGATGACTGGGTAGTAAAGTCCCCCATATCTACCAGGTCTTTTGTTTTGGATATTTGTTACTTGTTCTAGAAATGCCTTATCCATCACCAGCTCCTGATTTGGTGGCCTTTCGTAGACCCCTACCAGGACATTACCCCTGTTTTTTTCCCCTCTTTTATCTTCACCAAGAGACTTTCAACTGGTTTGCCACTCACCTCCTTCTGGTACTCAGAACAAATTAATGTTTTTGATGTACAATGCAACATCTCCTGAACAAGTTATACCCTTCCATCCCAGTATTCCAGTCATAAGATTTATCTCATCAAGTGTCTGACGTGACTCCCTAGCATATTCAAACACTCATTAATCAGAACTGGATAAAAATCACTGAGTACACATTTGAGATCTTCTGCTTCCATGCTATTTCTACACAACAAGCAAACTAGTCAAATCAAAGTGATCTTACTTGAGAAATAAATTCACTGCTCCTCATGGCAAGAAACTCTTAACTTTTGCTGTTCTAAGACAGATTGTGTTGATCCAACTACCTACAACTCAGAACAGTTGTTCTTGCTGAGATTTTGCAGACACTATTGCTGAAGAAAAAAAAATGTATTTCAGCTCAACCACTGCCATGGCAAAAGGAATGCACTTGCTCTGCGAGGCAGATGACTAGGCTGAAGTATACTGTCAAATAAAGCAGTTGTATTTTAATTCTATAATATTTTCTCCAATAAAAACTTTATTTTTACCTGATTATTTTTTTAGAATTATTACCTACAAAAAACAGTACTAGTTAAAAGGCTAATCAAGGAAGCGTGGGTATATTATTTCTAGCATAGGGTATTTATGGCACTTCATACATATAAAAGGAGTAGATATTGATTTAATTATAATGCCTAGTTAATTAGGTATGCATCTTTCATTAATAACAAATACTGCTCATATAATTCTTTTTGCACCATGATGGAAAGCAAGAAAATAGGTGACCATAGGAAGTGGACTAGATTGGGCAGAGATCCTCTTCTCTTTGTTCTCCATGGGTACATCTGCACAGCAGCTGGGAGGTATAACTCCTATCTTAGGTAGACATATATGCGCTAGCTCTGCTAGAGCTAGCACTTAAGAACAGCAGTGTGGCCGCAGCAGGTTGGGTGCCATCTCGGGCTAGCTGCACAACTACGGTCCTGTCTTAGCCCCGGGTACGTATTTGGCACTAACCCAAGCTGTTGCCTGTACCGTCATGGTCCCACTGCTAGTTTTGGGACTAGTTCAAGCAGAGCTAGCTTGTGTACATATACCCAAGTTGGGAATTATACCTCCCAGCTAGTGTGCAGACATACTCTATGAGGTTGGGGCACAGAGGATGTAGAATGCTAGTAGCACGTTTGCTGTTAGATTGGGGCTGCTGGTATAAGGAGCATCGGTTACAATTAACTGAAGCTGGCAACTGGCATTTTTTTCAGCTATAAATAAAATGTGATCTTTATTTTGAACTCACTCTCTTTAGGTGGGTTTGGAATTAGTAAAAACATGTTAACCAGTCCCTAACATTTACCAAAGAACAAAGTTAAAATGTAAGTTAAATGTTTCTCTGTTGTGTTTTAAACAATTACATTTTAGATTATACTCTGTCTGTGTGACAGAACTAAAATTTAGCCTGTATTAGAAGGAAGGTTTGTATTAGAATAAAAGATTCAGCAGAAAACAACCAACGTAAGATTTTTGTAAGACAGTTACATGAGCAGTTGTTTAAATGGTATTGGTATTGTAATGGTCTTGGTATTAACTAAAAGTTAATCTGTTTTATTTTTATTTTCTTTTAATTGCATATTAGCGAGAGTCACCTTTTTCCACCAAAGACATTACGAGATTCCCAGAGCCACCTTCTTACTGATACTCAGTCTTGGACGGAAAGTAGTGCAAATACCGAAAAGGGCAAAGTTGGTAAGAGATCAATTTGTTACACCCATAGAATTTTAATGTAAATTCTTGTTGGAAAGATGTAATCTGAAAATGGCTGAAGACTTCTCTCTTAATTTGATGTAGATATAAGGAGAGAGAGAATTTATTGTTACAAAGTATAATATTTAGGGTGCATGTTTGTAAAATGTCCCTTGCATGTTTAAGCCCTCTTATACTTCTAACTATTAATGAGCCTGATGGTGAAAGATATTGAATACCTGCAAGTCTCACAAAGGATAATATGAATTGCAGCTGTTCACTGGCTCTCAAGATCAATCCCAACATTTTTTAATCAGAGAGGTAATCGTTATAGGTAATCACTTGTTCCAAAATGTGATGGCACCTTCGTGACTATTGCAGCTAGTGGATGTTGTATAGTTATACATGTTTTTCAGTACTTACACACAGTGGACCATGAAACAAAACTAGGAGAAGATTTGCAACCAAATATAATGCTGTTTTGATTAATATATTTTAAAAATAATATACAACACTTTTTCTTTACAACATTATTTTTTCCAGTCCCCAAAGGTATGAGCAATCCTGGACTAACCGTGGAAAATGAAACCTAGTCACTGTTAATGGAAGCATCTAAATATTCAAGGAAAGGTAAGATAGTATTTTCTATGTTTTATTTGCCACTCTGCTATTAAACTCCTTCCGAGGTGCTTCTGCACAATAGAAAAGTTATTAAAAATATGCTTGGCAGTTATGCTTCTATTCTCACTTGTTCAGCATTTTTGCTTTTTCCAATTTAATTTTGTTTCTGCCTCAGACATGGAAACAATTTCTCCTGCTTATCCTAAAACACAGATTTCTTGATTGAACAATACTTTTTCTAAATAATTAACTTAATCTTTACAGCACTCTTTAGATGTAGGCATGTAAGTATTATTATTGCCATTGTCTAGTAGGAAGACAGACATGGAAGTTGTGACTTAGCCAAGGCCATACAGCAACTCAGTGCCAAAGCTAGGATTCAGATTAAAGAATTTGTGACTCTTATCCCTGAACTCAATCCACGAGATCAGTGCTAATGTGTTATAGTATTTTGGATCAAGAGAAGTAGGCAGAGACCTAGAAAATAATTTCAGTGGTACAACTTGAAATAAATGAACTTGTACTTTTGTTCTTTCATGCCAGAAAGAAACAACCAATTCCCATTAATCATTAGAAATAATGGAGACTGTAGACATCTATATCATATTATCAGACTCTTTGTTGGGTTGTGATTGAAAGCTTTTACTTTCTGAAGGCTGTTCAGCGACTTCTGTGAATTAAGTTATTTATTTTTTATTTATTTAGATTTAAAATTATAAAAATATGTGTGTGATGGATTCGGTTACAGAGACCCCCTTGGGACTATCACCTGATGTGCTGAAACTATCTCTGAGCCCGTTTTCTTTGATGGCTTAGGACTCCAGAACCCTGTCTTGTTGAGCCAGACACGCTAGCTTGCTGCAGCACAGACCCAAGATCTGAACCAGGCCCCCAAAACTGCAGACTTAACAAAGTACTCCTGTCTCTAGCACCCAGCTCCCAATAGGATCCAAACCCCAAGTAAATCTGTTTTACTCTTGTAAAGCTTATACAGGGTAAATTCATAAATTGTCCGCCTTCTGTAACACTGATAGAGAGATATGCACAGCTGTTTGCTCCTCCACCCTGGGTTAATTAATAAACAAAAGTGATTTTATTAAGTATAAAAAGTAGGATTTAAATGGTTTCAAGTAATAATAGGCAGAACAAAGTAAGTCATCAAGCAAAATAAAACAAAAACACGCAAGTCTAAGCCTAAGGCCTGGGATACACAAGCGGGGGGGTTTCCAATTAAGATATGCAACTTCAGCTACGCTATTCGTGTAGCTGAAATCAAAGTAGCTTAATTCAACTTACCTGGCCATCTTCATGGCGGCAAATCGACTGCCGTGGCTCCCCCGTCTACTCCATTTACTCCTCCTGCCAATTAAATGGCTATGCAGGTGTGTCAGAGAGAAGGCTTTGGATTCTTTGACCATGGGATGGCCGTCCAGGCCAATGGGGGCGGTGGGAAGCATCGCAGGTGGCGGCTTCCAGCCACCCCCATTGGCCTGGGACGGCAAACTGGCCAGTAGGAGCCGCGATTGGCCAAACCTGCCGACATGGCAGGTAAATAAACTAGCCTGGCCTGCCAGGGTCCTTAGCCTGGCGAGCTGCTTGCCAGAAGTTGCCAACCCCTGGTGTATGGGCACTGAAGATAACTTGCTGATCGTCCTGCTTTCTCAGTATGAGACAGGAGTCCTCCTGCTCATGCTTCCTCCTGGTATCCCATTTCCCCACTTACCTCAGGGCTTTGGTCTCCTTCCTCCAGTGAACCTAGTTTAAAGCCCTCCTCACTAGATTAGCTAGCCTGCTTGCAAAGATGTTCTTCCCTCTCTTCGTTAGGTGGAGCCCGTCTCTGCCTAGTACTCTGCCTTCTTGGAACACCATCCCATGGTCAAAGAATCCAAAGCCTTCTCTCTGAAACCACCTGCATAGCCATTCATTTATTTCCACGATTCGATGGTCTCTACCTAGGCCTTTTCCTTCCAAGATGGATGAGAACACCACTTGCGCCTCCAACTCCTTTATCCTTCTTCCCAGAGCCACGTAGTCTGCAGTGATCTGCTCAAGGTCATTCTTGGCAGTATCATTGGTGCCCACATGGAGCAGCAGGAAGGGGTAACGATCTGAGGGCTTGATGAGTCTCGGCAGTCTCTCATCACATCGTGAATCCTAGCTCCTGGCAAGCAGCAGACCTCTCGGTTTTCCCAGTTGGGGCGGCAGATAAATGACTCAGTCCCCCTGAGGAGGGAGTCCCCAACCACCACCACCCGCTCCTTCTCTTGGGAGTGATGGTCGTGGAACCCCCATCCCTAGGACAGTGTATCTCATGCCTTCCAATTGGTGGAGTCTCCTTCTGCTCCTTTCCCTCAGATATATCATCTAGTCCACTCTCTGCATTAATACCTGTCGAGAGAACATGAAAATGGTTGCTCACCTGTATCTGCATTGCTGGTACATGGACACTCCTCTTTCTTCTTCTGGAGGTCACATGCTGCCAAGTACATACATACAAATAGGATGAACACACTCAGTAGATCATAAGCTTTGTAATGATACTTTACAAGAGACCTTTTGCATGAAGCATATTCCAGTTACATCATATTCACACTTATAAACCATAAAACATATAGAGTGCAACGTCACAATGTCTACCCAAGGCTCTGGGCACTATAACACTTTCACTAACTATACAACATGATGAAATCACTGCAGCATTGAAATCACCATTCCAAGAGAATCTCAGACACCTACAGAAATTCATTTCCACCCCTTGTCATTATAGGAAGCATAGCCTCAGCCCTCTCCAAAACCCTCTCAAAAAGTTGTTGAGGGATACATTCTTCAAATGACATGCGAGCACCCTGTTGAACCTAGTCTTATCTTAGCAAAACAATAGCTGTCATGGAAAAATAACCACCTTACTCACCTCAGTTAGTGATGCATGTCATTGTGTGCCTGGGACCATTTACATGCTGATATTTAGCAACGCAGCCTAGGAAACAGTGGAGACACTTTTTTTTTTTTTTTTTTTTTTTTTTTTTTTTTTTAAAGTTTGGGGTCATATTATGGAACTCCATAAAATGACTTCTCAAATCATCTGTAGAATAACCACTAACGTGACAAATCACTAGTCATAATCAGAGTTCCTGGTTATTTTTATAATACCTTATGAAACACAGTTTTTAACTTGGCAGCTCTCAAGGTTCTCATTGAAATTGTTTGACTATTATCTCATCCACCCACTTGAATGCAAAATCCCAAAATTCATGGATATTTTCCATTAAAATAAAGGAATCCATTGCTCTAAATGACTCAGTCCCCCTGGCTGTAGTCAGAAAAAATGGAGTATAACAATGGCCATGGCAATTATCAATATACATGCTCATGTATTAAGCTTTCAAAGCTCCTATTACAAAATTAAAATTATGAAGAAATATATTTTTATTGAGTGAATAATGCTTAATGAATAATTTGAAAAATGTAACCTCTTTCCTATTTGCATATTATCTGAGTAGCATATACATTTTTTTGTTTATATATTATTTGCCTTGTTCTAATGAATATCTTCTATGAATAATTATTAGACTGTACACTGTTTGTAAGCAGTCCTGAAAGTATTCAAAATTTGAACTGTTAGTTTTGATTGGACACATAGCCTGCATGCTATTGTTTCTGTCCCTGATTTGATGAATAACTTGGAATCAGATTTCTGGTCTGAATACTTGTATGTCTTGCTTTTTGTGAGTATTTGCTTAAAAATCACTATGCCTGTGAGGTGGTTTGGGGGTTTTTTTCTTTCTTTTTTTAAACAAGTAAAGTTACTCATACAAGTATTCATGGAACGCTAACACAAAAGAATCTGAACACAGCTTGTGTAATTTCAATATTTTATTCAACTCTTTCTGAAAACTTTTTGGAGGTATTTTCCTAGGACTAATATTTCTGTTACTTACATAACTGAATTTGAATTTACTAAGTTCTTTCATGTATGTTATATAAACTTTTCTGAGTTGGATTATGCCTGTAAAAGTTCATAGAGAAACAGCGAAAAGTTACATTCACTCAGTTATATTGATAGTAATGAAGAATGAATTTCTCTCTCCAGAGCACCATTATAGTGGCAGCACAACACCACACTTCTGATACTGTGCTACAAGCTTGTTTGCACCGCTGTTAGGGGTAGGAGTTCAGACTATATAGTCATTCACCGGTGTGTATACTGAGACTGACAACAATGGTTCATTTTAGTACCACTTGTAATAGTTGTTCTTATGAGGCACATACCTGTCAGAACTGAACTTAGATTACCAACTAATTTCACATAGTAGTTGGCGATAGAATACCCACAAGATGATCACAACTTTTGATCACTACCAGCCTAAAATGGATTGATTTGAAGGCAGCTCTATTGCCAATCCCCGATCTAAACTGCTTAAATGTTCCATTATAAGTTGTCTTTTCCTGTAAAAGTTATTGCAACAAATGTCATTAAATTGCTAAGTGTGCCTTTGTTTCTTAAATATTATTGGGGTTTTATGCTTTCTCTTCCAGTTCAAGGTAAAGCTGCTGATGAAAGGAAGATACATTCTTCCAAAAATCAGCCCCCATCAGCCAGCTGTTCCTGTCTGCTCCTGTGTGGATATACTCAGAAGAAATTGACAGCTGATTAGCTGTTGCCATGTCCATTGCTTGAAACATAAGACATACTGATATTTTTGAACTATATTAAGAATGTTTCAACATACACAAATTACTGATAAAATGCTAAAGGACGTTTCTGAGTATTATGAGAGGAGAAAGGGAGAATCCTTTCATTAGGATTAGTGGGACAAAATTTACTATTGTGAACATTCTAGGGCTAGTTTTTACTTCGGTATTCTGATAGCACAAGAAAATGTAAACTCCTTACATATAGCCTATCCATGCTTTTACATGAGTTTTGAATCTTGATATTATTTATGATTTTCAATAGCCGTAATTAGGTTATTGGGGGAAAAAAATGATACATTTTGTGCTCCTGGTTTTATCCATGGAAAAGCATTATCAGCATTGATTTTTGGTGATTGAGTGGCTTACTGGTTGGTCAGGTACCATATTTTGATTTCAGATTCTGACCGAGTCAGCTAATTTATTATTTAAAATCAACCTAAGTGAAATAGGTTGGATCATCTTAGGCTATTTTGGTAGACTTGATTGCAGATAGTATCTCCCCTTCCCCTATACTGATATGACTGCTGGATTGTAAACACTTGATTGCTGAAATAACCTCTCACTTAACTGAATTGTGTGCTTACAGTTCAGGTTAATCTTCATTCTTAGTAGAGGAGTAAGAAGAGGCCCATATTTGAAATGGACTGTGTGTGTAAATGGAAGTTAGGAAGTTACAGCTGCACAGGATGATTTCTGTGAAATTGGGATTGTTGTGATACAGCTTCTTAGTTTGGGCTAGCACCTCTTTAGAAAAATAAAATGTGTGGACTTCATGTTACTTAGAAACATTTTGACCAAAAATGCTTAATCTAACTTGTGGACTTTGAGAAGTACATGGCCCAAGAACATTAATATACTTCTCATGGCTTGGTAATCATTACAGACTAATTATTGAACGTAAGCTCTTTCCTTTCTCTGTTGTATTTAAAATGTTGCAACTTAATGATGTACCTACAAAGAGACTGTCATTGTCATAACAACATGTAGTATTTGCCCTATTACAGGGACACTGGACATCTGATCACTCACATCAAAAACCCAAACTTGTTTCCCATAGAAAACCTTTTTACAGTGAAAGTAGGAAGGTGATGTGTACATATTCAATCAGATATTGAATTTCATAGGATCAAAGTTTACCAGCCAGATTTAAAAAAAAAAAAAGTGTATTGCTAGTTTCTGAAACCAAGGAAGTTTCAGTGACACAAATCTTACTCTGTCTTGTACCTTTATATGCACTACACTTATGGTATTACAGAATGTTTACACAAAATGCAAAGTATGTTAATTGCAAAACCATTTTAAAATTTAACTTTCGTGGGCTAGCTAGAAAAATTAAAATAGGGATCTTTAAAATTGCACTTAAGACTATGGGATCAGGGAACAGTTGAGAAGCACATAGGGAATTCAGCTCTCAAAACTCAGTTGATGATCAGATTGGATCACAGGATCATATAAAACAGAAAGATAAAGTACAGGATATAGAACTGATCTTTATTATTCTTTCTGCATTTGTAATAGCAGGAAAGTAAATCTTTAAGAAACAAGAAATGTTCAGAGCACAGGGAACTGGAGTGAATTACTGTTAATAGAATTTTTTTGTTTCCAGTAAAACATTATTACCACCTCTTTTACAGCCAAGTAATTCTAGATCATTGGTTCAAAATTGTTCTCCTGGGATGGTTTTAACCATTATAACTTTTAGATGAGAATTTTTCATCTGAAATGGACCAATGTCTAAGTGGAAAAGTGTTCAGCAGGTATCATTTTAATGCTTTTTTATTATGATTTTTTCCTTAAATTTTCTCATCTGAAGACATCTCTTATAGATTCCGTTACCAGAAGTGCCAGAATATGATCTATAGATATGGAACATTTTTAAACTAGGCTTTGAGGGTAACACTGTTTACGTGATACATGTAAACATTTTGCAACCCAGGATTTCCATAGCACACTGCTTGTTTCCTCACTGTTACTCTTTCAGGAGTTTACTTTGTATCAGTGTTTATTTAAAAGTTGGTAACCGTCAACATGATCAAAGAGATGGGGTGGAGAGAGAACTAAATACTTCAATTTTTTATGCTTTCATAATCTGTATATTTGTTTGTAAGTAATTATTCAGCTGCAGTGTTGTCTGTCAAAATCACGAGTGTGCATTAAAAATATATACATATGAAGTGACGTCCAACTTCTTAAAAATTAGCTTTAATGTAAGTTTAATGTAATACTCTGTTACTGCAGAAGTGTCTTTGCAGTAAAGTTCATACCATAAGGGGCTCCCTCTAAATCTAGATCTGCTTCCTCCTCTGACCTATAAAAAGAGCTCTCAGTGGGGTTGGGATCTGTGCAGGGGAAGTAAGTAGAATGTGAGCCGCTCTCTTGGGTGGGTTGGGAACAGCTCTTCTCTAGCCTTGCAGAAATAAGGGTTAAAGAGTAATACAGCCTCCGAGTGGTTCCTAGAGCATCTGTGACCAGCTGTAATCTCTGGAGCAGCTCTCACTCTAGGGAGGAAGGGGTAGAGGTGGTAGGCCTCCATGTGCATACATGGGTATCGTGTGTGATCACTAAGGTCTGTTTTATGTGCAGAGGCAAATCCCCACATGCCTGTCACAATAATTTGAGAGGGGAATCATTGTGGAGTTCCTACCAACACCACCTACCGCAGATTCTATGGTAGGATAAAACTGTCTGGGCCCTCATTAAATTATTATTCCAGACTTGTGTTTGAGCACTCTGCAAGCTTTATACATTAGGGAAAATAGCTTCTTATCAAAGCCCTGTGGTTCAGCTGCTATGGTGTTACAATGCAAATGTGAGATTCTTTCGGGGGGGAAACAACAACTCAAGACTGAGACTGTAACACTGGGAATTGTCAATTACATTGATTCTTTTGATCAGCATAAACTTGCTGGCCACTTGACTGCACTCTAACATGTGTGAGACTTGTATTTTTTTTAATGTAAGAACACAAACCTTTATATTTATTGTACCAGCAACTGCTGCTTGTTGCCTAATTCCTGTTAATTATGGCCCCAATCTTGGGATGCACAGACATACACCTGCACCCAGACAGACACCAACTTCAGTGGGATTCTGGGTGGACCTGAGTGTCCCCCCATTTGGTCCAGGATCTATAATTAAGTCAGAATGAATTTCCCCATAGGTGTGCAGATAATTTGTATGAATTACACTTACTGGACACTCAAGTCTATTTAACAAAATTTATTCATTAAAAAATAGGCTAAAATAAGTAAACTATACATCTGCTGGTGCATAAGTCTACATAGCTTTTGAACCCAAATTGTGTAACTGAAATATTTTATTGTAATTTAGAAATCTTTCTCCAGAGAGAGATGAAAATTGCAAACTTAAATGTTGAGTTCCACCCATTTACTCATTTTGTAGTTGTAGACCAGGTGCAGCTACTTTGCTGCTAATGCCCATTTAGAATTTTTATTCAGACACGTCTTTATGGACATCGCGCTACAAATGAAGTGGTCTGACACTGTCAATACCAGTGTTAGGGCATCACTTGAATATTAGGTGTTAAACAATGAAAACTAGTCATGTCTCCACTATCAATACAACGGTAAAAAATTTTTCAAGTGTCTTTTTTGAAGTTTGTCTAGACAAAAATCAAACGCTGACAGCTAGGGTGAATGAAGAACATGGGATGTTTCTATCAGGGCTTGTTTTAGAGCATGGCTCTATTTAATGTAGCACACTATTTTGAGTGATTGTCTTTTACTCCATAATGTGTTCAAGACAGCAGTATCATGCTCTCCCTTCCTAATGGTCAGTATAATATGTGTGGGTTAAAAATCTTTTTGTAGCTTTTTTTATTTTGTCCATCTCAACCCACAGTTAGGGTATTAAATTAGTCCCATTAGTTTAGGAGGAAGCTTCTGTTGGCCAACTAACCACTTGGGTACAAGCCATCCCATTGCATAAACTGTAAGTGGTGTTAGGCTGCAAAATACAGAATTTTGGCAGATATTAGGAGTGAAAGCTCCTGCAGCTCCCATTTGAAAAGTAGTAGCTGAGGCTCTAGGTTACAGTAATACTGTGTATGAAATAAATGATAAACTGCATAACAAGAGAATGAATTGTTGAGAGGAAGAAACAATGGACCCAACTTTGTTCTGTTACATAATGTTGCCATTGTTTCTATATAGCTAGTCTACAGCTGTAAGTGAGATCAGACTTTGGCCCACTATCTCACTGCTTCAGCTATGAGCCCAATGTGGTGTTTTATATGCAACACACCTAACTAGGTACCAAATGGATTGAGGATGTGACGTGCTGCTTTAGATTATCACCTCTAAGAAGCATTTATAATATACAGGACAATTTCACGGAGGGGGTGGGAATTCTCACTTTACTGACTGATGCTCTCCCCTTGCTTCTTGCTCTTAGTACAGTCTTGAAGGAAGTTGGAGAACAGGGTGCACATTAGGTATGTCTTTAACTCCCTGTTATGGCATTTTGCCTCCCCTTTTACGGTTGGTAACAAAACACCCTACAAGCTGTCCAAGAAAAATCAATCTCCAAGAGCTCTATTTCAAACCAATTTGGATATTCTGTCTTAGTTGTTCTGGAACACTGGTCACTAAGTATGCATTGCTGAGAAGTGTATATAACTAGTGATGTTGCACAAATCCTGGAGGAGCTTGTTGCTTTTGTTTTGTACTCTGTAAACAGTATTATGTATTTTTGTATCATGTTAACTTGCTGCTGGAAAAAAATTAAACTGATTTGGCTTATGCAAGAGATCAGCCATTTGTTTTTAGAATGTGAAGTATGAAAACATCAGTATTCAAAGTGTTGAACCTGCCTCATCTTATAACAGCAGCTTACACGGCCATGAGGGAAGCTCAGTACAGGATCAGAGGTGAAGAGCAAGCCTGAGCTCATCCACCAGAGGGCGAAGTGCCATTTGATTCATTTCTGTGCTGACACGTATTGTAGGAGAAGGAGGCAGAAAGATAAAGCTGAAGCTGTATGTCAGATTAGTGGCCCAATTAATGTAACAACTCATGTCTCCATAGTCCTCTGCACTAGAGTATGCTGCCTCCTTGAAGTTTTCAGCGCTGCCACTGTAGAAACATGAACTTTCTAGAGCCATAGTGACATCGTTCAGTGATGTAATCCAATTCCATGCCCACACAGTCAAGGGTTATTTCAAACACAGTGGAAAACAATGAATATAAAAAGCTCTTCTCTGTAGTTGCCTATGCAATTACACTAGAACTCAATACTCAAACTTGTTGATGTGACAAACTACAAAAATAGGGAACATCTGTGTTCTGCTGTCCCCTGAACTATAATTGACAGTATAATAAACTATGGAAGTTGTTTTTAGGGATGGTTATTATCAGTGTGAATTAAATCTAGAACTTTTTTGAGTTTTCCTTTTAAACTAATGTATAACCCTAAATAGCCAGTAAGTCATCAGTAGCATTGGAACTCAACACCCTCAGATCCCAAACACATACTCTAAGTCTAGTAGGGGTAATCCCCCTCCCCCTGGACCAGTCACTACTGAGGGATTGAACCCATGGCTGGGGGTTGTACAGCTGTTGAATTCTGTAAGATTTTTGGGGTTCTCTGTCTACACCTGGAAGAGGAGTGATGAGTGTCAGGATTCAAAGTTTTTGAACTTTGAATTCAAAAAGAGGAACATGATTCAAAATGCTGAATGTACTGCAAAATTCAGGCCACTTACAAGTCTATACCGGTTAGTACAGTAAGCAGTTCTTGTGCTGATAAACCAATAAGCAGACATTTCAAGGGGGAAAGCTTTTTTTTCTACCTGCATAGCACTTAAGCTTTCATACACTGTATCATTTCTTAACCTAGACTCCCTTTCTGGGATGACAACTCCCCCAACCATGATGGTGCAGGAAGACTGTACAAACTCCATTAATAAAAATAAACATGCTTTTAAGATTATGGAGATAGTCCAAAGGCTTTTCTGGGTCTGAGCATGGTGAAGAGAGCTGACTATTCAGTAAAAGAGAAGTGCTGCCTTCCAACCAAAAAGCAAGCCCAAAGAAGGTCCAACATTCCCTTTTTGACCAGAGGCTGCCTTTCACTTGCATGCTAGGTATTGTGCCACAGCATGCTGTCATTGTATCTGCCTGGTTTTGTACCTAAGTGCTTGGTAACAGGTAGCAGACCTTAATCCAGGTTCTCCTTTGATAAGGGCAGCATACCTAGAGCTCAGTAGCTGCCATTCTACTTAAGTAAAGTGGAATCCGGTTAGCTCAGTGGAGTAAATATTTGGCTAGCCAGTACTAATTCAAATGCAGCTCAACTCAGGGGCCCTAGGGATTAATCATCACACACACTTCCCCCTCCACAAACATGTTGGCTATGTGCATGGTGGATGACTGACAGTATTACAGTGATCATGAATTTGCCGCTGACTCTGAAGGCTGTACTTACCTTCGTGTAAGAGAATTTCTTCAGAATAAGGCTGAGAGGTACAAAAGCAAACCTATTGAACAGATCCCACTATCCACCTACAGAGGCTAGGAAATTACCGTATCCCTCATGTACAAAGTATGTACAGTAGGTGAAATTGCACATGCATTATGTTAGCCTGCTGCATTACCAAATCCTATTCTCCTAGTCCACGTTTCCTTCCACAAAGCTGACTTAGTGAACCCCTCACGTATTTTACAGCACTGTGCCAGTAACAGGTCCAGTATAGCTAACGTGAGGTGGATGGAATTTCACTGTATCTCCCCCACCAGTAGCACTGTTTTGTGGAGGGATGTTTGGGTCAAATTAGCACTGAGACCACAGGGCATGTAATAGGATTTAGCCTAGAGCAACAGGGATAGCATCCATCAGCAACATTGCTCCGTAGCATGTTGCAGGTGACTCTAGAGCTGGGAGAGTTCCTGTGCCTAATTGCACACAACAACGGTTACATCCCTGACCTTGTCCCCACACAGCGTTGCACTATTAATGTAAGTGTGGCTGAATCTGACCTTTGACAGACAATTGTTTGCAGAACTGAAGATCACGTCTCTTCTCTGCTAACTGTTGTCATCAATGACACTGTAAATGAAACCAAACACACAAAAAGCAGCACACTTTGGCATGACGGATGCATCTGCTGCTCTGTATCTGGTCAGAGGGCATCTGTATTAGCACAATACACTTGCCTACAGCCTCCCTTTGCAACCCTTTATCAGTTCTCTCATTGTCTAGAATTATTTTGTTCATGCTGGAACTGGGAATGAGAAATCTTCCTTCAAATTCACCATTCTCTAGAGCCCACCTCCTCTTTGGCTCCAATTCTGAAAGGCCCCTCCTTTATTCTGTCTAGCTAAGTTCTTACAATCTGGTTACTTGGAATCTGACAAATAAGTCCTAGTATTTTGGGCTGCAATCACCTGCCTTATAATAGACGGCCAATACTGAAAAAGCTGTGCCTGGTCCCTTAATGCCTATGTCAGTTTCTTGTGACTATTCACTCTTTTTGCTGAACATTCTTGGCCTAGCTGTAGAATGGCACTAGCCACTGCTCCTGCCCCTCTTCATTTTGTGAAGAATTCTTCTGAAAACAGACTAGTTCTCAATATGCACAGAAGGCCCTCTTTCTGAAAGTAGAACAGGAAGCTGTATCAATCTTAAATATAGGAACATACAATGAATTCTCGTTGTTGAAGCAAGCTTAGGCATCAGTCCCCTAAGGACAATAGCTCTGTGATGAAAGATGATAAAGGGACTGCACTATACTTTACCCCGTACAAGAGATGCTTCTATGAAGGAATACAGAGGAACTTGTATTGCTGCTGGCTGTGCTGGACCAGATCTGCAGATAGATAAAGGGCTCTAGCATTATCAGTCTAACACCTTTGACAAGCTCTGACATTCATACAGTGTGTGCTTATACAAACTTTATTTTTAGACCAATCTTACCAGGTAGATAAATATTTTTGTTAAAGTGAGGAACTGCAAACAAAAAAGTGTGCCAGCTTTCTTTACTCAGGGACACTGAGAAAAGAGCTGGGGGCCTGACCACTATGACTCAATCAGCCACCTTTGAATGTTGAGCCACAGGGCCTTCACCACTGATTTAGCTTATATTTGGTCTTATTTTTAATAGATGCTCAAGCACCTGCATTACATTGTGCAAAGCCCAGATACCATGGCTCTTAATTCAACAGAGTATTTCCAAAAACTAATCTAAAAGTTGTACTGTTGCAGAAAACAGTTGTACTTCAGCTAATACTATTTTCAGTTGGGATGGTCAAAGACAGCAAAAGGGGCAGGCAGCAACAGAACGGCAATCCTGTGTCATTACACAAAAGGGAAGAAAGAACATAAAGTATGTTTGTGTAATGCAGCTAAATATTCACATTTGATTGCCTCCCCTATCTCAAATCAAGCTAGCAACATAACATTTATGTAGAGTAGAACCTCAGGGTTATAAGTACCAGAGTTTTGAACTGACCAATCACCCACACACTTCATTTGGAACCAGAAGTATGCAATCAGGCAGCAGCAGAGAGCCAAAATAAGCAGATACAGTACAGTACTGTGTTAAATGTAAACTGCTAAAAAATAAAGAGAGAGCAGCATTTTCTTCTACGTAGTTGTAAGGCAGCTGCGGCTCTCTCCATCAGTCAGGAAAGGAGACCACGCCCCCTCTCTACAATGCCTCTGGAGCAACTCCCGTTCAGGGGGGAATTAGCCAACAGTTAGTAGGCCCAAGCCTGCAGTCCAGGCCAGCAGCAGTTGAATCCGTGAGCCCTGGCCCTAAGCCGGGTGGGGCAGCCAACAGTTAATGGCTCTGGCTTGCAGTCAGGCAGAGCAGCACAGCAGTCTAGGGGGATCAGCTGTCGCGGCAGATAGCAAAACTGTCTGGCATCCAAGCTTGGGTGGATGATACACCAAGGCAGGCCTCTTGGGTGGGGTGACAGGAGTAGGGGAATGCAGGCCCACTTGACTCCACTGCATCTCAGCCCAGGGCCCTAACAGTGGCGGAGTGATCTGCCATTGGGTCAGTGTGGAATCGGTTAACACGCTGGCTGGCTTGCCATCAGTAACGCAGCCAAACCCTATTCAGCTTCCCTGGGCTCCTTCCTACAATCCCATTCAGGCGATACCTTGGTTCCAGGGTCTTCATTTGTCTTGCAGGGGTGAACCACTAGTGGCAGCCCCAACAGCTCTGGCAGTCCCTCCGGGTCTCTGGCACTGTAGTGGCCGCCGTCGGGTCTGAGTTCCAGCAGTGATGGGGAGATGTCCTGCTCCTCCTTCCTAAGCAGTCATTTCCCATTTTGTATGTGTGCAGCTGATTGTTCCTTCCTCAGTGGAGTGCTTTGCATTTGTCCTTATTGAATTTCATCCTATTTACTTCAGACCTTTTCTCCAGTTTGTCCAGATCATTTTGAATTATAATCCTATCCATTTACCAATCTAGGAGGGGTTGCATCATCTGCAAATTTTGTAAGTGTACTCTATGCCATTATCTAAATCATTGAAGAAGATACTGAACAGAACCAGACCCAGAACTGATCCCTGTGGGACCTCACTCATTATGCCCTTCCAGCATGACTCTGAACTGTGGATCCCTAAAGAGGAATTAAGAATACTTTGCATGCCAAGATAAGTCGGAGCTCTAGAATGTTTACGTGGAGGCAAGCTTAATGAGGGAACCACAGGCCCTGAATGTAAAGCTACCCCCATCCCTGAGTGGAGGCTGTGTCATCAGAAATTTGGCAAACAAAGCTGTTCAGAAGGGTACTTCATTGCATGCCTGAAGAGGATCTTTCCACAAGTTTATTGAGGAGATGCCTTCTTATGGGACTGTGACCATCATGTTCATGTGGTGAATGCTCGATAGATACACAGATTTCAGCTACCCTTTCATGCAGCATAGGTGAAGACTGGCATATTGTGTGACATAAATGCATAAGGCTGTGTCCTAAAAGTCTAAAGTATGTTTTCGTTGGTATCTTTGGATGAGCTTTTAGTTGATTGATAGGACTTGGTTAGTTTGGAATATCTCATGGAAAGTGAGTTCTCACTGACCTTCAGTCTAACAGTGCTCCTATGAACTCTACACTCGGAGTTGGAATCAATATGGATTTCTGGCTGTTGGTTTTGAGACCTAGTAAAGCAGAGATCTTTAAAATTAATTGACTAGAGTTGATCACCTGTTGCAGTCATCTTCCACAAGTCAGTCAGTTACTGAGGTAAGGACAGACCTGGATTCTCTAGACGAGCTGCCACTATTGCTCCATTCTTGAATACCCTTGATGCTGTAGAAGAACCAAAGAGGAGGACTCTGTATTGGTAGGAAGATGTTCCTACAGCAGGGCGCTGTTGGCAGGACAGTTGTTGGCATGACTGTTTTTTCCTGAAGACTGGGACAGAGGCCCAAAGAGCCCAGTTGCCTGTGATTTCTTTGAGGAGCGGAAGACCTCATTTGTTCCATTGTTGAACAGTTTGGTACCCTCAAATGGGAGGTCCGCAATGTTATCTATCTCTCCCTGGAAATGGCCACGGATTGAAGCTATGATAACCCCTCATGGCTATTGCAATGGTTATTGCATGTGCCATAGTGTCAAACATCTAGCACAGCCTGTAATGATCCATGGGCAGTCAGTTGTCCCTCCACCACGATAGATTTCATGTGATCCTGGTATTCCTTACAGAGATTTTAAAATTAGAACAAGCTGTTTCATTTTATAGACAGTTATATTTTGAGAGAAGGGCCACATTGTTAACCTCATCTGAAGACTAGCTGACAAATACACCTGGTGATGAACAGGGACAATTTGTTTGGGTTCTCTTCTCTAAGTATGGACTTATGAGGACTCTGCTGTTTTGATTTCTCCTGAACTGTTGCCACTATGAGAGACCTGGGGTTGGATGTGAATAGAAATACTCAGAACTTTTAGCAGGGCCCCGGTACAGCCTGTCAGCCACTTTGATTTGGCTGGAATGGATACAGGTGTATGTCAGAAGTTCTTGCAGGCTCCAGTAGACCTTTATGACCAGACTAGATTTGTTTCCCTATTGTAAAAGAATCTTAAATGTTCAATACCAGCACAAGCTCTTTGACTACTTCCAGGGGTATTATCCAAAGTTTCTGCCATGCACTTCATCAGGTCCTGGAATTAACATAAGAATGGCCATAATGGGTCAGAGCAAGGGTCCATCCAGCCCAGTATCCTGTCTGCTGACAGTAGCCAATGCCAGGTGCCCCAGAGGGAGTGAACCTAACAGGCAATGATCAAGTGATCTCTCTCCTGCCATCCATCTCCATCCTCTGACAAACAGAGGCTAGGGACACCATTCCTTACCCATCCTGGCTAATAGCCATTAATGGACTTAACCTCCATGAATTCATTGGCCTCAGCTGAGTTTAATGTAGGTGGACACTATCTCATCAGAGGAAGAGGAGGAGATTACAGCAGAGATCAGCTGCACTTCCTCTGGTAGCTGCTTATGTTCTTCAATTCTCCTCCTGCCTTAAGTAACTGGCTTGATTTGTCTTTTTTGGGAAGGGCAATTCTGCCCTACAGAGAAGAGGAAGAAGCAGGCTTCCTGGAGTACGGCTGCATACCAGTAAAACCAAACTAGTACAGATAGGAATGTTGAGGTGGAAGAAATTGAGGACAGTAGGGATATGATGATCCCTGTGAAGCCTAGACTTCTATTACCTCTCACAGACTCCTTTCTACAATCCCTTCCTGACTCTGAGCTGGCTATCCAGAGAGGGAATGGTGGACAAGTGGGAGATGATTCTCTGCTATGCCCAGCAGAGGAGGAGGAGGAGGAGGAGGAAAAGGACTGTACCTCCATTAAGGGAGAGGCAGTTATGTCAGGTGAACTCTGTCTCCACAGGTTGGTACCGGGAATACTTCTCTAGCCTAGCATACCAGTGACTCCAAGGCTGGGGGGTTAGCTATCACCCTCCCTTAATTTTCTGGATGAGATAACTCTGGCACTGTGCCCACAGCTAAAATCACTGGGCACTGTGTATGGTTTAGGTGCAGACAATAGTTGGTGCCAAGGTAGTGTGTACCAATGTGTATGTTACTAGGACTACTATCACAGAGGCACTTGGTTCTGAGGCTTGAGTACCAAGGCACTCAGTGCTGGGGTAAATGCTGAAGGGCTGCTACAGAGAGCAGCTCTGTCCACTGGGAGTCTGTACCAGGGAAATGGACTGGACATTCTCAGGGTCCTTGGATGAATGAACCCAGGATGAGTCATGGTCCTGTTGAACCTTGTGTCTCAGTCTGCCAGGTGCCAGGGATGGCAACCTATGTCTGGGCTTATCTTTGGAACAGTGCTCCTTTCTGCCTATTGCAAATCAATGCCAACGTAGTGGCAGATGAGTGGGGCCTCTGCGTAGATGTGGCCCAGGAGCTCGGGGTGGAATCACTGCTCACCAACACACTTACAGAGAGTCTAACTGGACAGTAGAGGCCTGGCTGCAGCTCTCCTCTCAGCATCTGAGATGGCTTGCATCAATTTGGTCTTGTAGAAACAGCTTGAAAGGGGCTTCCCTCACTCCGAATTCACTTGGAGAAAGAGCAAGCAGATGGAACATCACTCTGGGACATGTCCTTCTCCAAGACAAAGCAGGGGGCAGGAGCGCCCATCATCAGTAAGCATTGCAGCGTCACATAAGGGACAGGCCTTAAATCCCAGTTAATTTGGCTTCTGCGATAATGCTAGGGGAGCCATTTAGGCTAACTGAATTATTGTTTTGACAACGGTAGTAAAAAAAACAACTAAAACAATCACAATGTGCAAAGAAAGTGAACAACTGCAGGGCTTCCATCTTGCTGCCACAGGCAGTAAAGAGAAACTGCTGAGCCTGCTCTGCCACTGATAGGAGGTGTGCACAAACACCTAGGGCACAGGCTTGGCCCCAACAGAACCTGCTGCTAAAAGAATCCTCTCACTCGCATGTGGTGCATGTGAAATAAGAGTGGAATCTGTGTGGACAATCACTCAAAGAACACCACTAAGTTCTCAGTCATTTGCTAAATTTCTTGAATATCTGATGGATCTTATCTCTTTAGCCATCATGCCACCCAGCACCTACTTAGCTATAACACATAAACCAGTGCCCAGAGAGTTGGACACAGCTGACCAGAGAAGCCAAATGCAAGTGACAAGAAAAGGAACATTAGGCATAAGAAATAAACAACAGTCTTGTTATTCACATTTCCTTTAACATAAGCCTATCTAGTGGCAGATTTAGAGGAGGCTGGGAGGTAAGCAGGAGCCTGAGATGAAAAATTCTTGGACTTAGAATAAAGAGGCATGTCTCTAAATTTCTGGAACAGTTCAATTTAAAATATGTACATAGATTTCTCTCCATAAAGACATTGCCATATACACCTTTGAAACAAGTTACTCCGATTTTAAATGGATAGGAGTAATTTGCTTCTTCCTATTTTTTAAGAAAATCTGCAAATTTACAACATGATAGCTCACAAAATGAGAGGTGTCCTTTTCAAAAAACTGACATTCCTCCCCAGGTTTAATAGCTCCTTGTTAGAAACAATCTCCTTTGTGTTAACTTTGCAAAAGGAACCTGACTACATGCTCTATAGCTGTGACTTTGTGCGATGACAGCTCTTAAGTATGTGGGCAGATCAAAGCCCTTTAAGAGTTTTCTCTCAGTGATAAAACTGAATCCTGGTTTCACACTGCTTGATTGGTTTGTTTTGGAGCAAGACATTCATAAGACATTCCCACTGTGAAGGAGAGGGAGAGAGCAGAAATGTCTGTCACTGCAAACAAACAAGGAATATTTCAAAAACGTTTAGAAAAGTCCCTTTTATCCACAGCTGAGAAGATTCTTCAAAACAACAATTAACCAAATACAAAAAAATTCACATAAAAAACAGTTTTCCTCAAAGCATAGCCACATATAATCCTATCATAGTGTTTTAAATCTTAACAGCTTCTGTCTGACACAAGTACATCCGACGTTCAAAGGGCCCAATCCTGCATTCCTAGTATACTCTCAACTCCCACTGAAGTCATCACGTGATTTGGATATTCAAATGAAAGCAGGATTGGGCCTAAAGATATGCACCTGTGTTCATTTATTAAATGCTAAGTGTCCTTATTGATGCCCATCTGACCCAGAGGTTAAAATAAAGAGAGTGATCCAGCACAAGTCTTAGAGTGACAGTCTCTAGATACCTGAAGAGAGAAACTACTAATTGCGTAGCTGTACCCACACACTCATAAATTAGGCTAATAGTAGTGAAATAATTTGGACATAGAAACAGATTCCTGCTCTCAGTTGGCAGAAATAAGTTGGTGCTGGCACCACTTGGGGAGCTGCTAATAGCAGTTTCAGACACCAGAAAGATGAACTGGTATGCAGAGTGGAATAGGAAGTCTACAGGGACTGAATGGGATACAATATACATTCCAGTAAAGGTTTCAGAACAAAACTACCAGTCTGCAGATATGTAAGAAAACATTTCTGAAGCCTTTATTTACAAAAGCTTTAAAAACAAATAATACCCTCTGTTATGCAAATCATTTGTTCTTGTTTTAAAAAGGACCACCCAGTTATATTATTGTAACTTAATGAAAAAAGAATATGTTAAAGTACAAGGTAAACAGATCAATTTGGCAAACATTTGGAGATTTGCTAATATTGATTTCAGTGTAGATAACACACTCACTCTGAGGCGTGCATTCCATCATTTCAGGCTAGTATTTAGCTATTCAATCCCAAAAAAAAGTCTTCCTGCACAATTGCTCTGCTATTCATGGTTAAAGTACAGTACAGTCCTTTAAAACAATATATATAAAATATATTGCTAAGATACACTCAAAAAATAAAACTAGCATTACACTCCTCAGGTAACTTTATTAGCTATAAGTAATTTATATTTTGTTGTTTTACAACAAATATATCTGTACCATCTGTCTTTGTAGCAACTACAAAAGCACAATTTATCTTCCTTCTAATTTAATCATTCAATTCAATATAAAGTTTACTTCAGGTCTTTGGGTTTTATCCTTAACTAAACTCACTTGCAAAAATCATCAAATCAAGCACATAATAAATATGACTTTAAAAAATAAAAAATATTTAGGTAATACATTACTGGAATAAAAGCTAGGAACTGAATCCAGGGAAGTGTGCCATAATAGAACCACTGCAGTTCCAATATCCTCAGATTTTCAGCTCAATGGCAAAAATACAAAAGTAAGTCTCTCACAATTTTTCCTGAAGGGTGTAAAGCTGGTTTTCAAACATTTTCTTCCATCACAGAGTGGCTTTAAAGCAGCAGGCAAATTAGAAGCTGATGTGCACAGGATATGCTTGGAAGACTGAACACTAGTAAGATAATAGCAGCTACTAAGATTTCAGTCGTTTGTTTTGCTTGAACAAACCAACCTTGTTATGCAGTGAATGTGTTATATTCTGCAGCCTCAAAAACCAAGGAATACAGTGTGAAGTTGCTAAAGTTGGCAGACTATTTTTCTAGCTCAGGGCAAAACCCTCCAAAACTTCAGATAAAACAGAGGATCTGAGACAGAGTCACTCTCTAAAGTGCAAATTTGATGGTCCGCAATCTTGAATAGCTAAAACACCTGCATACTGGAAGGGACAGACATGAAACAGGGAAGTTAGTTACAAATCAGTGCTAGTTAATTTGGGGGAAGGGGGAAAAAAACAAAACTAAGACCAACTAGGTAAGTTTACCAGAATATTCATTATGATTTAGCTTTCCCCTTCTCTCTGCCACACTGATCCTACACATGCTTCTTTACAGATGGGGTAGGTATAAAGGCCAAATTTAACTCAGAAAACTCAACATATCAAGATCAGATCTGTGATAGGAACAGTCAGATTTAGTACATAGAAAGGCAGAAAATAAAGTATTCTGAGAAGTGGGGTGGGAGGGGGAAGAGCCTAATTGTCCAAGGGATTCAACCAGAGATAAAACCTATATACAAGCATACAGAGCTCAGAAAAGATGACCTCCCATTTCATGTCATGACTGTTTGTTGGCTTCTTCTTCATATGCATTTCCTGTGCCATTTTGTACATAGGAAGAACCAGAACCAAGGCCATACAAGTGACCACAATATTTGGCATCATCAATGTGATCTTCAAAGAACATCTAAAAAGAAGTTAAAAAAAGACAAATCAGTACTGAAGAATAAGAGTCTTATTGAGGTCAAATACTGTCAGGCTTTTACATGCTCCACATGCAAGTAAAACTAAATCAAAATAACGAAGTGACTCTTGGCACTGAAGTGTTCTTGGCCATGAGAGAAAGAATATTAGCCCTTCAATGCATCTTCCCTTATTTTGATTAGTAGTAAATGGTGACAACTCCAGAAGTCTCAGGAGTCTATTTTAACTCAAGAATTAGAGCCTTGTGTCTTACAAATGCAACAGAACAATATCTCTTTGTAAGTGATTTCTATGGGCCTTCTCCTTCACCCTTCCTAATTAAGCACTACACACTACTCAGTGTGGTTTTCAAAATATACTGACTGTTTAAACAGGGTGCAAATCTAAAACAGTTTTTCCGAAAGATTTTATCCACCATTATCTACTTTAAATCCCCGTCTACATTCAGGGCCATTAATTTTCTATTGCTTGAACTAGAGTTTGGCTTCAGAATCCATGATGAAGTATGGGAATGCAGGAAGATGCAAATACATATATTTCACCTTTAAACAAATCCTCTCCCTGTAATGAGAAACTGGCAACGCTAAAATGAAAACTGACTAAATAATGCATGGATGCAGCACTTTACAAAATTATAGGAGAGCCAAAAGATGAAGTAGAAAAGAAAGGGCATAGAGTAAATATGACGAGAGCGCACACAACAATTTAAGGGAGACAGGATGAGTGCAGGCAGGAGAGTCAAGACATTTATTTAAAAGCCATCCACCCTCTCTTCCCCCAAAAAACTTGGATTTGCCTAGAACAGCATTTCCTGCATGCAGGATGGTGAATTCCAGGAATTGCCTAAGGGCACTTTTACTTTTTTGGGTTTGTTTTTTTATTTAAAGTCTTTAAATAGCCCACCACTAGCTTTTCTTTAAAAAAGCATCAAGAAGCTAAGCATCTTTTAGAGTGGGGGAGAAAAGGAGATCAATGACCTCTTTTGTGGTATTTAAAAGCCAGACCAGAAAGTTGTGCTCCCCCTACTGGTTCTACATCAACCATCAATATACAACCCTTTCCACAGCTACAATAATACTGGTGAAAGATTACATGTGTTTTAGGACAAAAATATAAGTTAGTAAAGAAAAAAGCCTTGTTGATAGGATTCATTCGAAATACAAACATAAAACTCACCATTTCCTAAATAAAATAGTGCAAGAGTTAATAGAGGAGAAACATTTTCAAAGCTTCTATGAAGGGCTGAACAATACAATTAAAAATCTTTGCTTGTTTTATAAAAACAGTGAGATCACGCCTCATGTTAATTAGAAAACTACTTTTTGCATATTAAAGGAGAACCACAAATTCGTAGCATGAGGCCAGGATACACTGGTAAAAGAGAATTTTCTTGTGCCAATATTTTAACACATGCCCTCATGTGAAAAATAAATGCATTATATTAGCAGCAACCAATTTCTCCCCCACCCCCAGTCACAGAGCAGTCGTAGATATGTGCAAGAGATTTACCGGGTTCATCTTCAGTAAACTGGTACATGGAGTTAATGGATTGCCAGTAACTCGAGGTATGCCACTCATTAGTAAAAGCTAATGTGAACACTCCTCACATCTTAACAAGGCTAGAAATATTTGTGCCTTTACCCTAAGTTGATCGCTAGCTGCCACATGAAGGAGCGCAGCCAAGAAGCTTGGCACGTGACTACTGCTGTAGCCATCGAACATGCAGCTGTATTGGTGACATCGAGAGACGCCTGGAGAGACAGTCTGGCAATTGTCTGGCCTTCTCTTATGAAGACTTAAAAGTTGTTCCCTCTAATCCTATAGCAGGTGTTCAATAAAAGATAAAACTTTGAATAGTTTGTAATCATATTTTGCCATCAGGGCTTGGTAATTGGCTACTCTGAACTGCAAAGAGGCCAAGGAGTAGCTCTTGCAGCCCAGAAGGTCCAGTCAGTTCAGCTCATTGTCAGATGGCATTAAGAGGGACTGATTTTGATTCCTTAACAGCCTTGATAAGCAGACAGTCAGGTGTAGGGTGGGAGAAAAAAAAAATATACTTCAAGTCTGTGGGTGGGATATAGTATTTTTTTGTCAGCCAGTTTACACACAGGCAGTGTAGTAGCTGGAGTTTGCCGCAACATACGGGCAGAGCATCACTGAAGGGCAAGGCAATTTTTCCCTGAGGAGATGTATAAAGGATGCCCAACAGAGAGCATTAGGGTTCCTGCGTCTTCTCCAATTTATAAGGTCTCTGCTATTTGTTTCCCAAGATCTTGAAAGCCCTTGAATTCATCAGCGTGGGAGGTATGACCACCCCATCTAGTGAGGAGGAGGATTTGTGGAAAGGTGGCATTTCTTCTTCCTCAGCTGGCTCTTGCTCCTTTGTAACATCCTCTATGGAGAAGGAGCCAAGGGAAGAGGCTGTTGTTCCTGGCATGCCCTTTTACAAGATGGGACTCTGAAGAACTGTTCACCATAAGGGGCCCATAGGTTCCAGTAAGCCCACTGTGGTGGGGCATACAGGAAGGGAGCAGAGCCCCAACATTATCCTTGCCAGATGCATCAACTGCTAGGAATTTCCTCCTCAGGGTGTACCTCAAAGGACGAAGCTGGAATGGGAAGGCGGAGGAAAACTGTATGGACACCTCAGAATCCAATAAGGTGTCATCCCTCAGAGAAGCAAGTGGTGCCGATACCGGTGGTTGAGTCAGTACTGGGGCCAGAGAGGGTCCTGTAACCACATTGGTACCAGAGGCTGATATTTGCTTGGCTGTCGAGATGGTACTGAAGGATGTATCTGTACTGGCTTTGTATCCTCAATGAGTTTGTATGGGGCTGGTGACCATGTCAGCACTGAAGAACGAGTCACTGTTTAAGATGATATGGGTAAGTAGGCTCCGGAGGTGAGTTGGTACCAGATGAGAGCATGTCTTTGTATCTCACAGCAATGGTTATTCAGGCTCTTCCAGGAGCTGAAGCTCCTCATGGAACAGGAGCCTGGATAGTACCAAGCGTTCTGGATAGGAGTCAGTATGTCTGGAAGTACTGGAGACATTATGGAAGTGTGATAAATGAACCCTTATCTACTGGCTACAGAAGATGACACCAATGATGATTTCAGTTTGGCTCTGGAGTCCTTGTGTTCCAAAGACACTGTGCCCAGTGCCAATGCCAGTGTTGCTCTAGGTTGTTTACCTGACAGCTTCTCAGTACATGACATGGTCTTCTTAATCAGACCTGTGGTCTCAGTACCAGAGAGGATAGGCACCTCAGCAGTACCCAAATAGGGGCACAAGGTCTCCTAAGACTGAGGGAGTGACTCTCCGCTTATCTTATCCCATTCTGGAGAATGGGATATTTTCTTCTTTGAGTGTCTAGATAGTTCTCTAAGGCCCCAGGATTTTTGCTTATTACTGCAGCACAGATGGTCCCTTGGGCTCTCTGAGCAACCAGATCCAAGAAGAGTGGTGCGACTTGGATCCTGTGGGTCTCAGTGAGCTCTCCATCAACAGGAGTTTTAGGCTGTACTCCCTCAATTTCTTAGATCTGCTTTTAAATCCAGAGCAGCTCTTTCATTTGGCAGGGACATAAATCTCTCCCAGGCAGTGGAGGCAGCCTGAATGTCTGTTGTTGAGGGGGAAACTAGCTACACTAAGTCTGGCAGGGTTTGAAGCCCAGAGTCTCAGGCATAACCCCATACTCAAGACTATGGGTTAAGGCCATGGAAAAACAACGGCCAGATTGGGCAAACAAAAAAAGTGGGGGAGAGGAAGAGCAAAAACTTCTAAATAAAAGACAATACCAAAAAAGAGCGAGAAAGATTAAGTGAGAGAGCTAGTAAGCTGTATGGCTATCTAACAGACATGACGCTCTGTCTCAAGGCAAAGGCAGTTGAGAAGGACCTGGAGTGTGACAGGTCTGGTCCTCCCATATACCCTCATACCAGACACAAGGGTATCTAGGATGCAGGCATGGATGTGCAGAAAATGCTGATGAAAATCTCTGATCAGGAGTGCATAGGTGACTGTACATCCTGACGTGAAGCACCCATAAGGACACTATGCAAAGAAGAATGTATGAAGTTGTGACAGATGGAGGAAGTAGCGGTGAATTGAAGTGCCGGCAGAGTGGCCTGAGCCATCTACTTCAATCACTCAGAAGACCCAGGGAGTGGACAATAGGTTCAGGTAGCTGGGGCTCCCTGCTGTGGAAGATGAAGGCCCACAGACCACAGGAAGGAACAGCACCAGCAAGGAGAGGAAAGGGGGGAGAGAGAGAGAAAAAAAAAAAAAAAGAAAAAAAAACCACATGGTGTAGAGACATCCTCTCACTAAGCTCGCACACAAACCAAAACAAGGAAAGGAAAGGATTTGTTGGTTTGTAGACTGTACTTTGCATGGGAATGCCTGTCTTAGATTCTGCCCTTTGTCACAGAAGTGATGCCCTCTCATGCATTTCTCTTACTTCTGAAAATCTCTTGTACTGCCACAGGTTTTGGTGGGTCAATGGTTCTAGAACATCTCAAAAATGTAAATAGCACAATATTGACTACTAAGGCAGATTACTTTCATCCAAATAAACTACAAAAGAAAGCAATATGGACACATACTTCTCTCATTTTGAAAAAGGCCATTCCCGTGAGTAAAGAATCAGATCCTGCTTGATGTTGTGGTCCTATCCTTTCCAGCTCCAACTGCTCTGCGACTTCTTGCAATCCACCCTGAAAAAGGAAGGAGCATTACACAGTCAAAGCAGAATTAATAATTACAAAGTCAGATCATTCAACAGTAGCACTAGAATTCTGCATAACAAAGTCTATTCAACCACCATTCGTATATATTTAGCTTAGCACTATAGCGGTCACAATAGAAATATGCAACCAGCACACACTTGGAAAAGCCAAGCTTTTCATTCAGGCTTTAAGTATTATTTAAGCAATCAAGCACTTTCAAGTATTAATGACTGTCTTAGACCTAATAGGCCCAGGCACACTAGCCAATTAAAGTTGAAGGAATTACTACTGAACCAGGCAATTCCTTCAAGTATTACATTGACCAAGCTGAAAGGATTGCTGCTGCTGCTGAATGACAGTTTCAGAAATCAAGTCGTTTCTTTAACTTCCTACTTTTCTATTAGGGTTAGAATTTAAACGCGAACAATGGTACTTCAAACATAAACCAATTTAAGATCCAAATCACTACAAACATGTGCACTCCAACTTCTCTTGAAAGTAACAGCTTTCATTTAAAAAACACAGTGTTTTCCTTCACTTACCTGCCAACACCTAAGCTCAGGGTTCTGCGCTTCCCCCACAAAACTTCAAAGCATCTAAAGCAGTAGAGGCAATCCAGGATAATGGTCTACCTTAGGAATTAGTGGAGAACCCTGAACCCAGGTGAAGTTGTAAAATTCAAGAGGGGAAAAAAGAACAAAGTGAAAAAGCTAACATTCAACCCATCATTAACAACATTTTATTTGGTTTTATTAACTGCCATAAGAGAGTAAATGAAACATCTGTGTTAAAAGTAACATGAATTGCAGTGTAACCAGGTTCAAGAAGCTATTAGCTACCACAAGCACACAATTAGCTTTCTTTTAACAGGCACTGTGCTGACAGTGTAATTTTAAATAAAACATTTTAAGGCACATCTGTGCTTAAATCTCCTTGAGATAGAGAGAGGGGTGTGTGCGTGTGTGTGTAACAGCCTATGTACAAAAAGGACAGCTTTTAAACACTGAGTGTAGCAAATAAACACAGGGCTCAAAACTGGGAACTGCTCTACAGAGAGAGTCTAATTGTAGGGCATGGATCATTGGTGGTCTACACAGCTTATCTTACAACAGTAAAGTATCCTTCAGTCTTCAATAATTTTTTTATCCTGTTAATTGCAGCTCACTGGGAACCTGCGAGTTCCAGAAGATTTTTGACCAACTAAGCACACCCCTCTCTTCCCTCACAGTGCCTTCGTGGGTGTATTTTTGGTGTAAATTCAACTGAATAAAATTTGCAGAAGATCTCAAAATAGACAAGGGTAGTGCATACACACAGAACCAAAGCAAAAGCACTAGGAGAAATCAGTCTTTAGGGGTTGCGGGCAATGGGGGAATGTTTGGAACTAATAAATATAAGTCTTACATCCAGGGAGAGGAAACAAATATAAATTTACAATAGGGGAGGGGAACTAACAGAGCAGCTGTATTCATTTAATCCAAGCAAGTTTATTTTCATCTTCACTCCTTTACCCTGCCCTAGCACTACTTTTTCATATAACTTCATAACACTACAGTTGCACAACAGGTGTGAGATTGGGAGGAGAGCTGCCAATGACATGAGTCCTATCTTGAGAAATGTTCCACAGAATGAAAATGCCTGAAAGACTCTTTGATGGTCAAATTTAAAAAACAAAAAAGCCACACAACTGAACAAATCAGACTATCCCTAATCCAATTTGTCCATAGGATAAGCAGCATCTCCTACAATTATCCCCAAAACATGTATTGATGAATTCAGATAATTCATTTTATTATCAAGAAAGCAATAATGGTGCTACAAGCAGAAGTAGCCTCTCCGTAGATCAATTCAGCTTTAGACAGGTTAGTCTACATTTCGCTAAACTGATCCCTAGGGGACAATATAGTTACAGTACGTGCAATTACATTGGGGATGTACCAGTCCATACAGGGTTTTATAACTGCGAGAAAATCAGTTACCTTACAATAATTTTTGAAACACTATACTGCATAGCGAAACTGTTGCCAGGCAGACTGCTTTGGATCTCTACTCTGCCAGCAATAGGTTAAAACTAGGTAGAGCATCAAAATGCTTTTAGCATGCACTACATTTTTTACATCTCAAAAAAAGGGAAACCAAAACACAGAAGTAGTCAAGGGCAGGAATGAAGCTAGCACAAAGCAAGTTCTTTTTAATATTAAAAAGGGAACCTATAGTATTTGAATTCCATTGCCCACATACCATTTTGGGAGATGGAGAAGAGAGAGAGGAGGCTGAGGTGAAATACTGCAAGTTAAAGATTAAACTTCAACCAAGTCAAATTTGGCCCAAAATGCAGATTGTTCAAAAGAGCTATGAATCTTAAGGCCAACAGGGATGTTTGCATGAGTGGGTTTTTTTTTTATTAATGCAAATGGAAACTTTATTAATAAAACCATTCCCAAGTAGCATCTGCAAGCCAAACACTACAGAATTGTGCTAGGGCACAAGAACCTGACATTGAAACTAACTATTTTATTTCAAATCATCCAACATGTGAAAAATGAGCAGACAGTGTAAGGTAGTGAAAACTACATTTTAAAAATTATTTCCATTTTAATTATGCAAGGTGTTAATGTGACCGATAAGAAAATGTGTGAGGTAATTTAAATATTTTATAGTGTAACAATGTCAGTTTGACTTCTACTATTTCTGTTGGTTTGTGCTACAGTCTGAATTTTGCATACATTTCAACTCGCACTATGACCTAACTTCTCCTTTTAAATAAGCACCACGGGGACAAGGGTAGGAAGGAAGAAGGGGCACACCTGAGCTGCTGAATAGACATTTGCAGCATTCCCCATAGCATTAATGTGGACTACTATTAGAAATATGCTTAATTAAAAACTGGGCCCTCTTAAAACCCACACTCATCCCTTTTAAGCCATATGCCCTCCTGACTAGACAGCAGCTGAAGATGACTTCTCTCATCACTGGGTACTGCTAGCTGTGAGACAGCATACCTATCAATTCTAACTTAGCTTGAATGACCTGTGTCTTAAATCTACCCATTGCAAAGAAAAAGGAAAAATGTGGAAATATAACATTCCAGCTCCTGCAGTCTGTGTAACGCTGATCTAGAAAAAAATTCAGGACAGGGTGAAAGCATCCCCTTCAGTGTGGATTTCTAGCCAAAATTTTCCAAAAAGGGTGCCTGAAAGTTTGTCACACAAAATAGTTTACAACTGTTGGAAATACAAGGGAAACACTGGATCTCTCTGGAGACTATTTATGGGACACAGAGCCTCTCTTCTCTAAGTCACTTTAAAAAAAAAAAAAAAAAAAAAAAAAAACCCTCCAGATTAAGGCAGTGCTGATCAAAAGGTTTTAATATAACTTTGAGAACCAAAAATGCTTTATAAACTATAGGTCAAATCATGCCCTCCCTCCCCTTAGATATAAATAACCACAAGAAGGAAAAGAAAAAAATATTTCTAAATATTTCAGATGCATCATTCCTTTGAGACAGACAAGTCAGCAGGTTGGCTCTGTAACCATATCACCACAGATGATGGCCCAAGATCAATGGGGAACCCAAGCCCTACTCCACAAATCTCAGGACACTGGTACAGTGTGTTAACTACTCTGTGCAGCTTCCCAAGTCCCACCTCACCACTAAATTTAGTCAGGATCTACCGTCTAGCTAAGGTATTTATTGGTCCTCCATTACTGCAGAATCTGAACCTCTCACAATCATTAAATGTATTTATCCTCAACATCTCATCAGGCAGGGACATATTACTATTCCCACTTCACAGATGGGAAACTGCAGCTCAGAGGGACTAAATATCTTACCTTCAGACACACAGGCAGTTTATGGAAGAGTAGAGAACTGAATTTGGGTCTCTCAAGTACCTGGCTATTGTTCCAACCACTGGACCATTCTTCATCTTTAGGGAAGAAACTGTATTGCTATTGGTCACCAGGTTACAGCTGCACCATGGTCCCCACCAAACAGAAGATGCAAAGTAGGAGTAGTGCTGTATATGAGCAACAGCAACTAACTATACTCTTTCTATAGTATTTCTGTTGGAATCAGGAAGTAATTCTACAGAATGGCTGCAACCCCAGCCACACAATTCTATAGAGAGGGTTTCAGCCCCCAGGGCTGATCATCAGCACCAAAATGTGTCTAAGGAAAATCAAGTGTCTCTAATAAAATGAAGTGACCAACAAGAGTAGCTTGCACCAATCAATAAAGGAAATCAGTACAGCAATTCAATTCACTGCAATTTAATAGATATTTAAACACACACAAAAAAAGCAAAGAAATTCATTGAGGCAACAGTACATGCAAGTAATTAATGATTTGACTTCCGAAAACACACCAGCTGTTCTGAGTTTGGGACAGGTCTACACAATTGGCAGCATTTCACTGCTGTTGACAGCAATGAGACTGTTTCAGCAATGGTGTCTGAAGGACCAGGGTAGTCCTCATCTCCCCCCTTCCTTTCATAATTAGTCTGCAGTTTAGTTGCCATTACCACAAAGCTCTAATGACAGAAGCTGTTACATTTGTTAATTTCCCCCACAAGTCCATAAAGACAGATTACACATTTAGTACTTGGGGCAAAACAACTGTATATAAGCAGCAAAGGTTTTGTTTCAGTCCATGAGGGTGCACAATTTTGTTGACTTCTGCAGTTTTTCCAACTACTTAATTACTTATCATGGTCCCAATGGAAACCCAGTGTAAATTAGATGCTCCCCAATATACATTCTTTACTCAGGTGCTGAGGGTTGCTGCTGGGATGCAAAACTCCTGACCAGATACTGGGCTAGTATGCTTTTCCTGATAGTCGGAAAAGACCAACCCACCCACTTCTCACCACTTCCGGTGCAGACTGATTAGCATAGGAGATGGTGGAAATTATGTTCTTCATAGTCAGCAGTAAGATCCTCATTAAAAAGTACATGTCCTTTACCTGCATAGCCTCACAAAGTTCAAGCTCATCAGCATTGTCTAAATCACGTGCTCAGCATTCTGAGCTAAAGAGTGGCATACCATCCCTGTACTCAGGAGGTGGCTTCACTACAGTCAGTCCATGTCCAGTTTCCACGTGCTCTCATTTAGAAAACTCAGTGTTCTGTGTCGCCTTCCATCAAACCAGTGAGCCACCTATTGCCTCGGATGAGCAGTGCCCCTTTCATTTCAAAACCAGTCCAGATACGTGGCCTTCTTTGGCAACTGTGGCTGTAAATCCCAGCAGCATCTCTTTTTGATGTCCTTCCCTTCATACATTTGTTTCCAGTTCACATTCATTCTCCAGGTCAATCAAATCTTCTCCAAATTTTATGCCTAATAGAACAAGCCAATTAATAGCCCAACTGGCTTGAGTTGAGAGGTAAGTTTCTAACCCTATTTTCCTAGAAGTCATGAGTTGGCTCTGAGCATATCTGTCATTACTCATCTTTGCCTACAGGGCGACATTCAGGTCTAGCCATTCCATCCCTTCACACCAAGTCACTTTTCACTACACCTTATCACAACTGCAGCCCCTCAGTGGATTGAACACTGAGGAATGATGCAAGAGTGTGTCATTAATACCCCGCTCACATAGGCCACACCCATCATTCTAACAACCTGAGAAGTTAACAGCAAGATGCAACTTCCTCCGAACATGGGTCTATCATTTGGCAGCACAGATCTATGAAGCTGCCAATAAATGGGATTGGTTTTCAATTTTTAAATGGCTAAGAGCCACAAGAACAAAAATGTATGCTCCTCCCTGCCTCTTACATTTCATCAGTAACTTTTTATATATCAAATACATAAAATTGATTAGACTAATGGTTAATAAATAATACCATCAAGGTAGAGCTCACTGCCAGACAGGACAGTGAACAGATGCCATATATGTTCTTTCAGTAGGAAAGAATGCCATCTTAGAAAATTCTGTTCTGAACCAGATATCAAATCATTTACCTTGAGATTTTTGCAGCTCTTCATGAGATACTTCACATCATAAATGACGGGGAAAAACAACCGGAGTATCTCAAAGAAGTCCAGCTCCTCTTCAGGTAAATTAGAGTTAGTCAGGATTTTGATTAGATAGCCAAAGTCATAACCACTGCAAATTAATCACATATACAAAACAAAGTCAGGCAGATAATCAAAAAAATCCTTCTCACCTCCAATGTCAAGTCTCCAATTAGTTAAATTTAAAATTAAAAAACAAAAGATAGGGAGGTGTTTTATACATAAATTTAACCAAAAATTTTTGAGGATCATGTGACTCTTCAAATATTAAGAACAGAGAAACACAGGTGTTCTCACTGCAGTTTGCAGAGGACAAGTTTCCACCATCATAAAAACTATCAAAACCGGAATCCATGTTGGCAGTCTCTGCAAGGAGCCCAAATAATTGAATGAACATAAGACTTTCCTGCAGAAACACTGTCAGTGCAGCATTATGAAGGAGACACTACTTTGCCACCACTGGACCTATTCTCGGAATGTATAATGGACAGATATCAAGCTGGCTCCTCTCATATGCATTGAAAGTTTCTGATGATGAGACAGTAGAGGATCAAAGTAAGTGATTTCTACTGCTTCCAGAACCTAAAGTGTGCAAGTATACCCTCTCTAGGTAAGGCTGCACATAGTTCCCCTTCCTCTGGGTTCTGCAACAACAGGAGTTTAGTTTCTGCCTCTACATCTTGTGATTGGAAACCCTTGATACAGTTGTTAGATAGTTCATTTATCCTTTAGCTGCAAATTCAACATGTTGAGAGAATACTGTTATACACTTATTTTAGAGATAGTTGACAGGGGAATTTTCTAAACTAATTTATATAAATAAAAATAATACATATATTGATTGGGTTCAAGGGCTACTGCATGTGGAGCGTTAGACTGTAAGCTCTTCGGGGAAGGGAGTACCTCTTGTATGTTTGGAGCCCTGCTGTGCTGTACTATCTTGATTGGAGCTTTTGGCGACTAACTCAAAAAACCCCAACACAAAAAACAAACAAGATGCAAATTTGCTGAGGCAGGACTGTTTGTTCGGCTGATATTACTGAACAAGGCTCTAATCCTGCATTGTGTTCCTGGACACTGGATGCCCATACCTGCATGGAGCCTGGATTTCAGATGCAGGACTGGGGTTTTAATTTGCATTATTCATTTCTATCTTGAATGCTACTTTCCCCTGGTTCAAGTGAAGTTATGCTCTTTTATAGGATTTTGTATCACCTTATTTGTATATTATTGATCATCTTTATGATCTTGCTGTTATACTGCCTAAAGGGAGAAAAAGACCAGAAAATCCTTAACAGGAAGACCAGGGAAGAACAAGTCATTTCTTAAAAGTCCACTAATGGAGGACAAGAGAAGATACAGCTGCCTATAGTTCTCCCAAGGGGGTTTCCCATATTCTACCATAGATTTCTAGTTGTTTGAAGGAGTCAGACACAGCATCTGAGGTTCCTACTGCCTCAGTTGTCCTTTTGAGGCTGCAATCCAAAATTTACAGCAGAAGATTGACTCCTTTGCTCCCTGACTTGTAAAGGCAGGAGTTTTAACTGAGACCAATAGCATAAAAATACAGAACAGTCAGCTTGATTGTTTAACAGCTAGACTTGAGATCATAAAAGCAGCTTCTTTTGCTCACACTAGCAAAATAAAGTATTTAAAAAGAAAATCTCAAAAAACTGGGAAATGACATCAAGAACTGAAGCCTGAGAATGTTCAGGGATTAAAGAAAATTGGGCCCCTGTAGAGACTGTAGGTAGCAATCAGGAATTCACTGAAATAATGCTACAGATAAGTCTGATCCCCTGCACCAGAACTCTGCTTCCACTACAGATGGACAGTTATTATACAGTTTAGTATCTGATCTTTTGTTTTTCCACAGGCACCCACCCACGCTCTTCTTTTCTTCCCCCGTCCACACACCCATTATAAGAAAAGTAAAGCAAAGAAGTACTGATTTTGTGCTGAGCGGGACTAGAGTATCAGGCTTCCAACAATGGGCCAGAAGGGACCATTATGAATTGATCATCTAGTCTGACCTCTTGTATAACATAGGCCATAGAACTTCCCCAAAATAAATGATGGAAGTTTGTGGTAGCAGACAAATGGTTTCTTTTAGGTATTCCTGTGGTTTTAGTGATGCAGTTTGTTCCAGGGACCTCATGGAGAACGAGGTGGCGGCAAATCACACCAGGAGTGTTAACAGTGGAATGCTCAATAGTGTGGATTACCCTCTCCCAGTATGTGGACATTTAAATCAGACATCTGCTTCTTGACAAGAAACACATGATAGTTTTGGTCAGTTCACCACCTGTGAATCTCTCTCAGACATTCAATAAATCTGAAGTATTTATACACATTCCCAAATATGGCCATGACAACCATCACAGACTGCATTTCACAAGCCACAGTACAAGTTTCAAGCCATCATATACAATGCCTTTATACTACACTTGTGGTGGTTACTAAGCTCCACCACTTATAGAACATAACAATTACCATTCCAGATCAAGCCTACGGTTAGCTTAGCTTGGCAGTCCATATCAGACGGTAGCCTGTGCTGGACACAGTAGAGAAAAGCACACACAAAAAAAACCCTAATGAGGAATTATGTAATTACTTGCCCATTAGGGAAGTTTCTTTCAAATACCCGGCAATTGGTGGTTTACCTCCTGAAACGAGGGCTTTCATTCCTTCTATTTTTATCCCAGCTAACAAAATTATTCAAAGTTACGATGTCTACATCTAGCCACAATCCCTGAAGTTATATGGCAACGTATGCACACAACCATATATTTTAAAGGAGCATAGCTAGCTATAGGCAATTGACTGAGAACCAAAAGTTTCTGAAAAGATCAGAAAAGCCCATACTTTTCTTTCTTTTGCCATTACTCAGGGGAAAAAAAGTTTAAATAACCAATTAACTGTGCATTAAGTGTTTTTCTCAAGCTACCAATAGACAGTTTGAGAAATATCAAAAGCGAGAGAGGCTGGAAAAGCTTTATCCCATTTTAAGAATGGAAAGTTCTATTTCTGGACTAGAAAGTAGCTGCCTACTTGACAGTTTAATTGATCTTAGCAAAATTCAGTGGCCACAAGGAATTGCAAGGTTTTGGGGAACTCACTTGTTTACACAAGACTTGCTGGAGAGAATTTAACAGAACAACCTTTTCTCCCTTACTCTGTACAACAAGAATGTACTGAAGTTAAGATTTAAGAGTAGCTGCACATCAACCTATTCAGCTGTTGAAGGAGTCAACATGCAAACGCCCGGGCAACATAACTATCCTAAAAATTAGCATTCAAGCTGTTCTATGGTTTGACTAGAACTGCTGTGTTGTAATTATCATGCTGAGCGCTTCCAGTGCCTACTGATTACAACAGGGGTTTGGGTTTCAGGATTTTATTTAGGCCTCTTTATTTATCAGAAGAGGCACTCCACTACCCATCTTTGACGTTGCTGTTCCTCTTCCGGTTTAGCAAGGTTATTGGCTCTCTGTGGGGAAGCTGCATTATATACAAACTGATAGCCCTGGAAAAGCATCCCATATTGGTGGCTGTAGGAGCCTCTGGCTGCACAATAACTTAGTGCTATGTCAGGATGCCACTGAAGCTGTTAGTAATCCAGAGACAGCTTCCTGAATAGTTTTCCTTCAAGTTTATTAAAAATGAGCCTTGAAATAAAGTTGCGTAAAAGTTCCAAAAAGTACTGACTATACAGGGGTAACAGTAAAATTAATTATGCATGAAATGATGTCAAATGTGCGCGCACAGAAATTTTTGCTATGTTAGGGGTTACTTGGAACTATATTAAGTAAACAAATACTTTTTGAAGTCAGCAGTGTCCCTTAAAAATGACTAATTTGTTTTGGAGGACCAGATACATTTAACACACATCACCACTGCAACACCCAAGAATGCCTATGGTTAACAGAAAACACTGGTTGTCCACTGTGACAGAGAAGCCAGGTCCCAGCTTTGCTCCATGGAACTCTCAGAGGTATCTTTGAAAAATCAATTTGCAAAATAGCGAATATCAAGGAAACAAGATGCAAAGTTAAGATATTGACTCTCAGAGCATCATCTTGAGAGGTACTAAGCATCCACAACTCCTAATGAAGTCAATGAGAATTCATAGAATATTAGGGTTGGAAGGGACCTCAGGAGGTCATCTAGTCCAACTCCCTGCTCAGAGCAGAACCTATCCCCAGACAGATTTTTACCCCAGCTTCCTAAATGGCTCCCTCAAGGACTGAGCTCACAACTGTGGGTTTAGCAGGTCTATGCTCAAACCACTGAGCTCTCTCTCGCGCCCCCCCCCCACCACGCCCCCAACTGTAGGTGCTCAACATCTCAAGACACTAAAAAATAGTCCCAGTAAACTTGGAGTGAAGACACACACCATGTCTTTGGATCTCCCCTTAAAGAGAATACTTCCCTCTGCTGAAAGATAGGAACCATGGGGGAGGGGGGGAAATCAAGTGAATACCTATTTACAAGTTCTGGTATCCAGAAACTACATATTTTGGAATAAAGACTGGTGTGTGATCCGGTAAGCATGTGTGCAGCAACTTTTATTGTTTGAACATATCTTCTCTGTAATGCTTTCACCTTAAGAATAAATGTGCTTGCTTAGTAAGCTTGCTTATGTGGTAACTCATAACTACTGGCAATTATGTTGTTCACAGCTTTCAAAGAGTAAGCAAAGAGCAGGCACTGGCACAGTTAGACAGTTTGGCTTGCTGGAAATAACAATGTAGGTAGGGAAATGTGCAGCCTGAAAAAGATCAGGGAGGATGACAAACACGGGACTCGGCTCAAGGGATGCAATGTCTGGGAGCCAGAGCCTAAAAAAGAGTGCCATTGCTGGACCACAAAGGGGAAATACAAGTGCAGTTGCTCTGAACTGTGACAGTGGGCAGCACCTCACAAGATCAGGTTTTGAGTATACTTGCTTACACTTAGGTGACTAAAAATTTCCTGACTCCAAGACCTTGTCTACACTAGACAAGGTTTTCCAAAAATAACTATATTGGCAACCCTCCCAATGGGGAGACAGCTCATACCAGCAAAACAGCTCTTTTGCTTGTATAACTTACACCAGTTCCCTAAATGAAATAAGCTTTACCAGCAAAAAGAGTTTTGCCAGTATACCTGTGTCTCCACTATGGTTTCTGCCAGTATAACATCAGTTAGCCGATGTGATATTCCCCATACTTCTAACCAACATAGCTACACCACTTCAGTTTTGCTGTAGACCAGATCAAAGATGGTGGTGAGATCTACTTTAGGGTCAGTGTTCACTACAAACGTAACTGAGTTGGGGGTTCTCTGAAACACAGCTGTCCTCAATCCTGTTGCAACACCCATCCAAGGATTTATGCCAGTTAGAGGACACTTAAGACAGACAGGTCCTAGTCACACTAGTAGTTGCAAATCATGTTGTAAACAGATCAAGAGACTGGTCTCCTGGTTAGCTATAGCTGTAATTCAAAACATATCCAAAGATTAAGTCTCCAAAGAAGAATCAATGGATTCTTTAAAAGTATTGTGCAAAAATCTTTAATAGTCTCCTGAAATAGCTCCTTCTCAATATTTAAGAGCTTTCCTCACTATTCCTGTAGATCTCTCATCTCTATAAAATCTTCTATATTAATGCCAAAAGACTGATAAGTATAGGACCAGCAGTTGTTGATATCTGTAAGTGTTCAAAATAAAGAAAAATATTAAAATTGCATGCTATCTACATGCTCTTCATTCCCTCTCTCTGGGGACAAAATACACTTATTATTCCTTTAACTTCAAACTCAGTATTATCAACAGAATTAGTGTCATAATGGCTTTGCCTCCCTTGTATACACATTTGCACTGGTATGCTTTTGGCTCCATTCTTTGTTAGATTTTTTTATTCTCTCAATTATTTGAAAATCATCAACTAATAAATACTGAAAAGAGGTTTCTTTTCTCAATTAAGAGCAAAGCATCAGTATTTAAAGATGAATAAAGATTCTCCCTATTTTTTTAAAACCTGTATTAACCATTAATTGTGTGTTACCATTGTGTATGGTAAACAAAATAGGACTGTAAAAGTGTTATTTATTCTCAGCTAAGATATTTCGGTCACATTTTTAGGAAGACTTTGTTCCATGGCCTAGGAGCCAATATGTAAGACAAGTTGAGGGCATTTAAACAGCAGCAAGTCTTCAAATTCACTATTGGCTACAAGAGCAAAATTTAGCTTTGGTGTTTAATTGACTATACGAGTCCATTACACAAATGCAAGATTTAAACTCCTACCAACAAGGAGACTTTGTTTAGATATTTTTAGAGGCTTAGTGTTTATATTTCCTGTTCCGTTCTGTGCTGGAAAATGCATTCATATAATTGAATAAAGAAGAGACATTTGAAATTTGCTTATTGTTGCTGCTATAAATAGAACTTCTTCAAGCTATTCATTCTAAATCTTAATGATCTGCAGGTGCACAGAGTGATATACAGAGTGGATATTCCATGTGGGTGGGCTGAAACGCAGGCTACTAAATCTCAGGTCAAGTCTACACTACAATCTTAAGTCAATCTATGTTAGGTCAGATTTACAGCCACTGCAGTAATTACTGCAATGGCTAATGTTCACACTATCCTCCTTCTGTCAGTGGTGCACACCCTCACACAGAGCACTTCCACCAACTGGAGAGGAGCAGTGTGAGGGGCTGAGAGCCAGGGCTCTCAGTTCCACACATCTCCTCACCAGGAGCCCAGCTGGGACCTCAGGGAGCAGCAAGGCTCCCACTGGGGAGTGGAGAGCCCAGGCAGCAGCCCAAGCAGGGAGCCTGGGTGGCAGCCTGGCTTGAAGCAGAAACCACGCAGCAGCCCAGCTGAGGAGCCAGCTTTCTTGTCAATTTCACAGCTCAGTGGAGCAATAAAATTAACAAGACAGCTAACAGCCCAGGTAAGGAACGCACTGTCTACACAGACACTGTCTCACCCTAACTACACTGACATAAGCCCTACGCCTCTCGTGGACATGGAGTTATGTCATCGGTGTAGTTGGGCACTTACATCGCCAGGAGCAAGGCTGTAGTGTAGACACTGACCTAGTTACTGCCTTGTCAGCCTAACTCTGTAGCAAAGACCAAGCCTCAGTCTTAGCTGAGGAGGCAATTTAAAGAAAAATGGTTCTGTGGCTAGCAAATTAGTAGAAACTGTTCATATATTTTTTTTTCAAACTGCATTATTATCTATAAACACTGATATCTAAAACATTTATTATGAACTCAATTTTTAAAATATTTTCCCAAATTGGAGAAAACATTTATTTTCATTACTACTTGTGCACATGTTGCATAAAAAGAAGAGAAAGCGCCATCTGCTGGATCAGGAGAAGTCTTAAGACCTTTCTACCCAGGTCTGAACTTCAGTTTGCCCATCTATAAAATGGGGCTAGCACTACTTCTCTAAAAGATACCTTGACACCTATGAAACAAGAGCTGCATGTATTTAGGTATCATGAATATTTACCTGATCATTATGGCAAAATTTCTAATATGCAATGCCAATCTGAACATGCACAAGAAATTCTGAGCTGACTCTCAAGAATATCCTTTACTTTCTAATTTGTCAACCACACTTTCAATCTGTTCAAACATGCTCATTGCTATATTCAAGTTTTACATAGGACTACTGTCAAACAGCAGATAAGTGAAATACAAGCCAAATATGATTATCAAACCAAAAGCCTACTGAATGGACACCCCACAATTCTATAATCATATTGTATCTATCACACTGGATGCAAGTTTCAGAACTTTCGCCACTTGCAACTTTCAGCTACTTGGAACTCAACTATTTTATTTGGGATTTTTTGTTAGATGGACATTTTGCTTAGCACAGGGATCTAAGGCTTCACACATTAACCAGCATTTCAGTCTATCATATCAGGTACCTGGCTTAAAATGCTCCTTAATACTGCTCTATATCTCAAGTACATCCCCTATGGGACCTTGGCATTCCAATAGAATACCAGCATTTAAAAGAATGCTGCTTTCCAACTTGCATGCTACATTCAGGATTGCACTTGCATACTCCTGGGAGAATTCTGCACCACTGCCACAGAATTCACTCCCTCCACAGAAAATACATTCTGCCTTGGAAGTGATGCAGTTCTGCCTCTTGCTCACCAGAGGCCATTGTGGCACCAAACAGCCTGCTGCATTAATGCTATTGGCTGTTCTGGCACCATGGTGGCTTCTGGTGGGCAAAAGGTGGAACTGCAGCACTTCTGGGGCAGAACGTATTTTCTGTGGGGGAAAAATGTCTGTGCACGTGCAGTGGAACAGAATTCCCCCAGGAGTACAAATTCATCACAACACCCTGCCCACAGAGCCAAGTTAGGACAGAGTAGGGCACATGGTGCTGCTGGAGGGGTCGGGGGGGGGGGGGCCGGAAGTGTCACAGACTGGGGCTCAGAATGGTTAGTGGGGGGGTACAAACTGGAGCATGGGCTCAGAAGCTAGTGGGGTGACAGTATTGAGCCAGAGGCTGAATGGGAGTGGGGGTGCATGGTCACACGGGGAGGAGGCTGCAGGGGTAGATGTGCCTGACTGAATGGGAGAGGTTTGGAATCCACCAGGGTGTGCATAGGGTAAACGCTCCATCTCCTTAGCAATCCTAACTCTCCCCCCAAAAAACCTGTTCCATACTTTTCCCAACCACACCCAGCAACCCTCCAGGTTCACTCCAGGCTCCTTCCCTCTCGCTTGGTTCCTCCATTACCCCTGACACTCCCAAGCCTTTACACTGCTTCTGATGGGTGCAGGAAATACAGTTCAGTATTCTAAATTAAATAAATTACTCAAAGTTCTGTATTAATATGCCTAGTAAGGAATCTGTTCATTTAAAAGAAAAAAAAAAGTACCAGAATCTTTTTTTTTAAATCTCTATTGTTACAGACATACTTTCTGAAAGATATTTTGAAATAAATTCCCAAAATAATTGAAACTGGCATGATTATATTGTGTTATTTTGACAAATAAAATATTCAGAATATTGCAGAATTTTAAAACATCATGAGCAGAATTTTTAATTTTTTGGTGCAGAATTCCCCCACGAGTAATTTACATTGAGCAGTGAACCAGTTCCTACTACAGCAGTGGTTCCCAAACTGGGGTTCGTGAACCCCTGGGGATTCACCAAATGTTACAGAGGGTTCTCGGGAAAAAAATTCCCTAATGGCGGACAGAGCTCTCCATAGGGATCCTGGGCAGCACGAGGTCAGCAGCCCGGAGCCTTGGGGACTTCCAAGAGCTAAGCAGATGAAAGCAAGCATATTTATTACACTGAGGAGATTCAAACGTCAAGACTCCTTAGAAGAAATTGAAAAGGAGGTGGATATTATTTGCTGTTTTTAAAATTAAATAGGCTGCTAGGGTTGTTTTTAAATTATTACGAAGATCAAGTTTAAGCTTTGTTGTAATGCGCAATGTTGCTCAAGATCTGAATGCTTGTGTAGGACAAACTCTTTGAATTGCCTTCTTAAATACCTTCATGCTGTTTCACATCTGGTACTCCTTGATGAAATATCCGAGTTAGAGGTGCCAGTACGGGGGGAGGAGCGGCAATGAGAGTCATGTGAGGCCCCTGCGTCGGCCCACCCCGGGCGGGTCCCTCCCCTTTTTTCCCCGTGCCTCCCCACACTTTTCTGGCAGTGCCCGCCCAGACCCTAGGGTGAACGGGGGCTTTGACCCCTCACCCTTTTTTTCTATTGGCGCCTCTGATAGGAGCCTTGTCTTATAACAGGCTTAATCAAAAGAGATAAGCTACAAAAGTGAGATTTGGAAGAGTTGCCATTTTCATAATGTAATAAAAATACTGTAATGATAACTAATAATTAATAAACAGTGTGTAGTAAGCATGTCATAAAAACAAATTTTATATTTCCAAGATAACTGCTTTTATAATTTATATTGAGGTAAAAGAGAAAATCATTGGAAATATTCATTTTTAGGAGGGAGTTCGTGAGACTTGACATTTTAGTGAAAGGGGTTCGCGGGTTATTAAAGTTTGGGAACCACTGTACTACAGAGACACAATCTATCGGGCATCTTAAACTGAAAAAGTCTTCTTATCCTCCTCTCGCCACTGGAAAGAAAAGTATTCTCTCTATACACTCCCCCTACCACCTATATATAAGAGTGGAAAAAAACAACGGCTTTTTTTTCTTAATTTAAAAAAAAATCTGGTTTTTTTTTTATTTAAATCTGATTTTTTTGCTAAAATGCTTTTGTAGCTATAATGTATGTTAATTAAACCTCAATGATATCTCACCATGGAGTAGGGATTACAAATTCTAATTCTATAGCATGAGACAATATATTCATGTAATGTTTAAGAAAGATTTTGTAAATGAGTTCCAATAGTTCATGGATTAGGGACCCAATCTTATGTGGCTCCAGGGGCTTCTGTATAGATTATTTAGGTTAATCTGTCTATCTACTCAATAGGACTCAGTCTAGAAGATACAATCAGAGATGCTTAGTTTTGCAATTCGCAAACTGTGGATTTGTGGATAATATGCTTAACAGCAAAAATGTTTTTAAATAAATAAATATTATATAGAGGCGAAAAATAACACCTCTGTCCCTCTGCAAATTTGTGTACATGGAGTCAATCCCTTACCTCTCTCTAAAAGTGCAAAGTTTCAAAAAGTTCAGTGAATAGAAGATTGTTGGGGGCGGAATAGATCTGGACAAGGAGAAGAAGTCTGGAGATAAATGTGAGAAGGGAGGGACAGGCAATAGAAACAAAAGTGAAACTGTTTAAGCAGCATATTCCAGAAGTCATGAGGTCTGAGTGTAGCCTTCATTGATTTGAGATCTACCATACCATTCTCTCACTAGAAGGGAAAATCTATAATTGCAACAGGCCGTAAAAGAGACCCAGTCTGGGAATATTTGAATGAAGTTCCTCTGCCTGTGGGTAAGACAGGCATGGGTGCAAAATGCAAACAGCACAACAAAGAAATGCAAGGCCTGGTCGCCCAAATGAAACAACATTATGAGAAGTGTTCATTCTCAGGAAGAAGCTGTGTTGAAGATGATGAAAGGAACATGTCTGAACATGCAGGATCTTCAGGTTGGTAAACTTCTTTGTTTTGTACTTCTTTCTTAAGAAGACTGCCTGTCTTCCATCTAGACTATTCTTGAATTCTCATGTTTGAGCAAAAAATATAGTTGTTACTCTACGGTATTATCATTTTAGATGCGGCTGTAATAAAAAATAAATAGGCAGATCTTCCTTTTACAATTTCACCTTTAAAGTAGTACTGAATGTCAGTGAATGCAATGAGTAATACTAAATGAGCAGTATGGTGGTAATAATTAAATAATTAAATAACTGCACTGACTTATGCTGTTTAGAAGAATCCATCCACAACTACAGGATTCTGAAGACTATCCTCCTTCAAGATCACCATCATTTTCTATAGTTTCAGAGTTATCTGCCAATGATAGTGTTAGTCACATCACGTATGTCACATAGTCACAGTATAAAAATCTCCATCATCCAAATACAACCATAGATAAGTTTGTGATAAGAACCAGCAGATTGCAAAAAGAGGTAACTGATGAAAAAATTTCCTGGTTTGTTTATGCAACAAACTCTCTTTTCCGCATGACTGAGAACCCACATTCATTAACATGGTTCAGTCATTAAGACCAGAATACTAGACCACCCAACAGAACAGATGTCACAGGGAAATTGCTGGGTAAAGTGTATGAAAGAGAAACTGAGCAGTGTGCAAAAGGTCTGAAGGGTGAAATTGTTAACCTGAGTCTTCATGGGTGGAGCAATGTCCACAATGATACTGTTGTATGCGCTTGTGTGACAACTGAAGAAGGGAATGTCTTCCTTACAGAAACAATTGATACATCAGGAAATGCGCACACAGCAGAATACTTACAGAAGTAGCAGTAAAAGCTATAGCTAACTGAAAAAAATTCAGATTTCTAGTATGCAACTTGGTCATAGACAGTGCTGCAAATGTATCCAAGATGAGAATTTAGGAGAGAGTCCCAAGCTAACAACATATGGTTGCAGTTCCCTTTGATGCATTTCCTAGCCAAAGACTTCAGTGTTCCAGAAATAAAGGCTAATGTTATTGAAATTGCAAAATACTTCTGCAACAACTACTTTGCAGCAGTTGCTCTGAAAAAAGTGGGAGGAACCAAGCTAACTCTCCCACAAGACGCATGATGGAACTCAGTACTGGACTGTTTTGAGCACTATAACAAGAACTGGCCTAATCTTATGAGAAGTTTGTGAACAAAATTGTGAAAAAATAGATGGCACTGTCACAGCCACAGTTCTCAATATTGGACTTCAGAGAAATGTTGAACACATGCTGAGTACCCCGAAGCTTATTTCTGTAGCCTTGAATGAAATGCAGGGAATAGCTGTTTTATTCCTGACACTGTTGAAATTTGGAAGGAATTGAGTGAGATCTTAAAAAGAGAAATATGTAATGACAGAGTTAAATTACAAGCATTAAAAAAAAAACAAATGGGACAAGCACTATCTCCAGCTCATTTTCTTGCACATATTCTCAATACTCGGAACCAGGGTCAAACCTTAACTGCTGAAGAAGAGGAGTTGGCTATGATGTGGACATCCAGCAATTATCCCTCCATAATGCTGACTATAATAAACTTCAGAGCTAAGAGTGAACCATTCAAGAAATATGTTTGCTGATGAGGTTTTAAAGAAAAAGTCACACCAGTGAACTGGTGGAAGTCACTTAAGCACTTGGATTCAGAGACTATTGAAGTGATAATCTCACTTTTAACAGCCATAGCTTCTTCTGCCGTTGCAGAAAGAATATTTTCTTCTTTGGACTAATTCATTCCAAACTGAGAAATCGTTTGAGACCTGAAAAAGCAGGAAAGTTTGTTTTTCTTTTCCAGATTATGAAAAAACAGGAAAATGAAGGTGAAGACGACTGAGTTAGCTGCAGAAGCCAATTTCTCATGTTGACCTGGCTGACATGGTCGATTTAATTTTTGGGGTTTTTGTTTTTGTTTTTTTTAAAGATTTCCTTTAACTATTTTAGTTAAAACTATTTTAACAAAAACAAACTTGATTTTAAAAAACTTGAATGTTTAACTAAATTCAAATGCTTGTTTTGTTAAAGTATTATAAGTTTGCTGTTGAAGACAATTCAGAAAGCATAACATTGTTGTTTTAGTTAAATAAAATAATTTAAATGTTTGTCTGGTGATGTTCTCCTCCTAATACAGCATGGCAAGAAAATCCTCCAAATAGTAATGATTATCCTGTTGAATTGGAGCTAGGTCACCTCCCAGTGACTTCATAAATATCTCCTTCAATTACCTTTGGTAAATGAAATAACCAAACAATCATTCACTTTCTGATACAGCTGTAAAATGAATCTGAAAAGTTTTCAAAATAAATCACTTTAAAAAATGTATAGTGTGTACCGTCTAAAAATGAAACCTACATCTATCTGAGTTGTGAAAAATATGTATTAAGGTTATACCAACCAACAAGAGTGCACTTTTATGTAGAAATCCATGATTAAATTGAGTCTTCCTAACTAGTGATTTAAATCATGATTTAAATCAAATCCACTCTGCTATATATTCTCTTCCATCTCATCACAGAAGAATGGAATTTGAAACCTGATTATGGTCACTTCCTAACTAAAGGAACCAACCCAAACAAATAAAACTCAGTCGCAAATCTCTTCATTTATATGCTATATATGTCTGTATATATTTATACATGCTTTAGGCTGTCTTGTGGACGAAAGTACATTCTACTTGGTGTGCTTAGTTCATTGAAGAGTCATTATTTCTCAGTGAGATGGAAGCTATTGAGAAATAATGACTCTTCAATAAACTAAGCACACCAAGTAGTATGTACTTTCATCCACAAGACAGCCTAAAGCATGTGTGCAGAATGAAGTGTTTCCATGTAAACTTTCATAAAGCTGTGTGGTAAAATGAGAGGAGCACTCTTAAAACATCACTTTTCCTGGGCACACAATTCTCAGTCTTTTCACTTTTTTAGCTCAGGTAAAAAAACCTCCCAAAAAAGGCTGATTGCTGCAATTGAGTTAATGACTGTCATCCTAAATAACGTATGTCCAAAATAATAATTCATAAGGATTTAGTTCTTTCAGAGAGACCACATGCTCTCAGCCAAGAACATAAAGGCTACTACTTTGAAAGAAAGTGTTTAAGTAGTTGAGAGTGACCCACATAAGAACAAGATACATTTTTCAGTCATCTGAAAGTTTTGTATTTTGTGCATTTAATACAACAGGTTCATGTTTTCCCTACCAGCATTATTAAAAGTCTTCAGGGCTGTACCGAGGTGTCCTTCCCCCTTAAATAATGTTAAGCAACTATTTTCAGTTTTCCAATTACTAGACTAGCGTACACAAGGAGAATTATGTATCTGCTTTCTCCCTTGACCTGGGAAACTGTCAAAGCAAATAGAAAGATACAGTGCTTCCTTTCTATAAGGCTGCTCCTGAAAACCAATGGTTTTTCATCTTGTTACAAGACACACGTCATTAGTTTCTATATGAACTACTATGAAGTTGGGAGACCAGACCCTAAGAGTAACATTAACAGAGCTTTTTAAATTATCTCACTATACCCTAAACTAATTCAGCATTAGATGTACAGCTTAAAAAGCACAGGCCAATCATTCTTAAGTCTGGCATCAGAATAGCATTGAGAACTGGCCAACTCAAATATTATTTTATGTGCAGTATTTACCTATGAAAGGAAAGCCATTTGACTCCTTCACACAGCACTACTCCCGATGTCATAAGAAGTTCTGCAAAATATTGAGTCTCAATTCCTTCTTCCTCATGCTTTTTAAACTGGATACCAGATGTTGTTAGTAGTTCTATGGAGTCCTGGGCATACATGTCCTCCCTAGGATGAGAGACATAAGTAATACAACATTCAGATCCACACAAAGACACAGCCTCAATATCAAGTTTATAAGTAAAATCCAGCACAGAATGCTGTGTATACTTGGAACATTTTGCCCATTGTTTCAATAGGCAGTGTTAAAATAGATTTAACAATGTAGACACCATGCTATAACTGTTAAGTATGTACACATCTGAAAACCATGCACTAAAATTGGTGATTATAAAACAAACAACTCTTTTACACAGTATTGACTAAGCAGTTTTAACATTATCCTCAATCCCATTATAAGATAAATTCAGGAACATTTAAAGGAAACAGCAAAGAAATTGAACCAAGCTCTCTAGGGATCAACATAGGACTATTTTCTTATATTAATCATAGATATTTGGGAGAAGACTGGTTGTTCAGACAAGATTATAAACTCCTCCTTCATATAACCAAACTACTTTCCCTAATGTCTAGGATCCTACTAAATTCACGGCCAGGAAAAATGCATCATGGACTGTGAAATCTGGTCTCCCCCCGTGAAATCTGATCTTTTGTGTGCTTTTACCTTATACTATACAGATTTCACAGGGAAGACCACCTTTTCTCAAATTGGGGGTCCTGACCAAAAAGGGAATTGCGGGGGGTTTCCACAAGGTTATTTTAGGGTGGGAGTCACAGTGTTGCCACCCTTATTTCTGCACTGCCTTCAGATCTGGGTGGCTGCAGAGCAGCAGTTGCTAGCCGGGCACCCAGCTCTGAAGGCAGTGCCCCTCCAGCAGCAGTGCAGGAGTAAAGATGGCCAAACTATACCATGCCACCCTTACTTCAGCGCTGCTGCCTTCAGAGCTGAGCAGCTGGAGAGTGGTGGTTGCTGACTGAGGGCCAAGCTCTGCAGGCAGCAGCACAGAAGTAAGAGTGGGAATACCATACCATCCTTAATTCTGCGCTGCTGCTGCAGCTGGCGGTGGCTCTGTCTTCAGAGCTGGGCTCCCGGCCAGAAGCCCAGCTCTGAAGGCAGCACCACTGTTTGCACAGCACAGAAGTAAGGGTAACAGTACCAAAACCCTCCACCCCAATAACTTTGTGACCCCTACCCCTCTCCCCCCCCCCACACACACAACTCCTTTATGGGTCAGGAGCCCTACAATTACAACACCATGAAATTTCAGATTGAAATAGCTGAAATCATGAAATTTACGATTTTTAAAATTCTATGACCATGAAATGACCAAAATGGACTGTGAATATGCTTGGGCCCTACTAATGTCATAAGGATGGATTTCAACCAAGATATATTATTCACTCCAATACTTTAATCATCAAGGAAATTACAAGTTGAGATACACCCTAAATGTTTAGGGAACTACTTTCCCTTGCAAAATTTCTGTGACTCTATTACTAAACATTCAAAACAAGCAACAAAGACAAGCTGAGTATATTGATTTTGAGAAACTGGAAGGGCTAGGGAGGGAAGATTACTCAGGAAAAATTCCTTCCCCCTTCTCCCAGGTCTGAAGTTATAAATCTTGACCTTTTTCTCTCTTCCTATTGATCAGTGTAATAATGAGATTAAAAAATCCCTAGCCGCCTAGTTTGTTGCACATATACACAATGATGCATAGTAAGAAAAGGGAATACTATTGCCAATACAATGTATTTCAGAGGGTACCCCTAAAAGCTTTCTACATTTAGGTAAGTCCTATACAACACCCATCATTGTGGTAAATGAGACCCATACAGATCTTTATATATTTAATATTCCACTGCTGCACAAATCCACCAAATTAAGACTACCAGCACAGGAGACCAGGAGAGAGGAAATCCTTAACTGTAGCTAAAAGCAACCAAAAACATTCTTTTAGTTATTAACTTCTGGGGCCTAATGAAGCCAACTGGGTTCCCTATTCAGGTAACCAACCACATTTTGGTTTCTAAATAAACATGAGTATAGCTTTGTTCTTTCACTAGCTTGTCCTTCAAAGACTTGCTCATGTAACAGTCAACATTCTAGCAACTGCTGATGTCAAGTTTAGAATCTCCCCCACTTTTCTCTTAATTTCTCATTCCTCTTCTGTTATTTCTAATTACTATTTCACTCTGTAAATTGCTTTGATACATTACGAATAAATGACACTATATAAGAATGGGCCGCTCCAAGTCAGACCTTATGAACATTAGCTATCATTGCCTATGCCATACTTGTTGTGTAGATAGAAGACTTTGATGTCCTACGTTTTCAGTTCAGTTAGGATTTTTTGGGGTTTTTTTAAAAATCCATTATTTACACAAGTGCATGTCAAAAAAACCACTAATTTTAAATGAGCAGGAAGTTAATGTAATATTCAGGATTTAATTTTATTAATAAAATCCAGAAATTTCCTTCTGAACTGAAAAAGCGTACTTGTTTTCTTTTGACTAACCAAGTTTGGGCTGAAAGTTCGATATCTTGTTCTGCACCCTGCACAAATACTGTTGGCAACAAAAATGAAGTTTTGTGCCCTAACACTTGTTTGTTTTTTAAATATCTTTGTCTGGTTTCTCTCAACTTAATGGTTTTGCGATTATATCATGCTACATACTAAGCAAGATTCCTTTTACAGTATATTTCACATTATTAGCACTATCAGAAATTAGACAATCTAGAAACAAAGAATTTAGGCAGAACTACTTCAGTTAAAGGCTAAAAATGCATATGAAAGAATTATAGAATAAATCTTCAAGGTGCTGAGTGCCCTCAACTCCCAGCTCAGCACCCTCACAAGACTGATCCTTAAGTTACACAGATGATAAAGCAGAATATATAAAGGAAAATACAGGAATGTGGGACTAATGAGCCAAGAAAGCAGAAATCCATTTGCCCAAATGGCCTTTTCTTGTATCTAAAGTGTCTTATACTCCAAGTAGAAAGGACCATACTTACTAAAAATGTATTAACACGAGTCCTTGCACAGTACTTATTTATACTTGCACAGTATTTATTTATTTTAAATAAATACTGTGCAAGTAATAATTATAACATGCTTCGGTGTAAGAAAAAAACTAAAAACCCAACAGTAATAAGATTTTATCACCACTTACGTTAAATTAAATTTAAAATTAAATTGCCAAGTTGAAGTTCCTGGAGGGTATTCTCCTTGCTCATTCATAAATGTCAGTCCTAGCTGAATTATCTTCAGCAAGTCTACATTACAGCGCAGCAGTTGGTACTGATAGTCCGCATTGCTTCTGAATTCTCCAATAGGCCTTGCAACTACACCTGGAAACTCTGTGTCCTGTAAAAAAATAAGTTTACAGCTTCAACAAAAGAGAAAACTTATCTGCAGCACACCCACTCCAAATATCAATATCTTGAAGAGCATTTTTCCAAAAACACTTAGCTTTATAACTCTCACTGAAAATATGGTATATGGCTGTATTCTTTAAAAAAAAAAAAAAAAAGATAAACATTACTATCACCATGATAGATTAGCTGCAGTGATAATTCAGACTTTCCATTTTCTTCAATGGATTCTGGATCCAGACATTGAAAACGACTAATTTCTTGTCACTGAGAAAACTTGTATACAGTGTTGTTGTAACCATGTTGGTCCCAGAATATTAGAGAGACGAGGTAGGTGAGATAATATCTTTTATTGGATCAACTTTTATTGGTGAGAGAGACACGCTTTTAAGCTTACTCAGCTGTGTGTGTCTATACTACCTCACCCACTGAGAAAATGTGATTAGACCACATAGTACACTAAACAAGGCTCAGTCACAGACATACCATGGCAACATAATTATACTTCCGTATAACTTGACGAATTTTCTTCATTTCTTCATCCAGGTTACAAGCCCAAACTTCACAAATTCTTTGGCTATGATCTACTGTAGCTGCTGGCATAGTGGGGGGGATTTAGATACCAGGCATCAAAGAGTTATACTTGATTGAGCGTCAGTTTCATAAAATAGATTTTAGATGTTTACCTAAAAGACAAGAACATAAATATAAATTTTGATTCCCAATGATTTGTAAAAGAATGCTTCCTTAACCTTCAGAGCAAGAGCCAACAGTTTTCCTGAAACTCAAACGAAAGTAAAACTTAGTCACTGAAAGTTTATGAACATGGTACTATTCAATAGCTGCATTAGTGATTTGGATAAAGGAGTGGAGAGTAGGCTTATAAAATGAGCAGATGATATCATACTTGGAGGGGCTGCAAGTGCTTTGGAGGATAGGATTAAAATTTAAAACAACCTTGGACAAATTAGAGAACTGGTCTGAACTCAAGATGAAATTCAGTAAAGATAAGTACAAGTACTTCACTTATGAAGGAAAAATCAAATGCACAGAAACAAAATAGGGAATAACTAGCTAGGCAGAAGTACTGCTGAAAAGAATCTGGGAGAGTAGTGGATCACAACCTGAATATGAGTCAACAATGCGATGCAGTTGCTAGGAAAGCTAGCATCATTCTGGGGTGTATTAATTAGGTGCATTGTACGTAAGAAATAGAAGCTAATGTCCCACTCTACCTGGTGCTTGTGAGAGCTCAGCTGGAGTCCTGTGTACAATTCTGAGACCCACACTTTAAGAAAGATGTGGACAGGCAGAAGAAAGTCCAAGGGATAGCAACGAATGTGATAAAAGAGTTAGAAAACCTGACCCATGAGGAACGGTTAAAAAAACCATTTTCTTCAATGAATTCTGGATCCAAACATTGAAAAAGACTAATTTCTTGTCATTTTAATCTTGAGAAAAGAAGCCTGAGGCGGTATCTGGTAAAGAGTTTTCAAAAATGTTAAGGGCTGTTATAAACAGGACATCTACTGGTGATAGAAAAAAAAGTAATGGGCTTAATCTGCAGTAAGAAAGATGTAAGTTAGATATTAAGAAATACTTTGAAATTATAATGGTAGTTGAACTGTGGACCAGGTTCCAAGGGTGGGGGGGGGGTAAGAACAGTTTGGACAAACGCCTGTCAGGGATGGTCTAGCTTACTTGGTGCTGCCTCAGCGCTGGGGGCTGAGCTAGATCTCCAGAGAGACCTTTCAGCCCTACAGCTCTATGATTCTAAAAGATGACACCCTACTTAAAAACAGACAGAACATTTTAGTTTTGTTAATTTATTTGGTGTGACCAATTTGCATAAAGCCAGCCAGGTTGCTGGCATCTCAGATAAGAATACTCCGCGCTGCAATGAAATACCTCCAGCAAGGACTCCCTCAATGCTCTCTCTCTCTCTCTCCTCGGAGAGCTTGTGCCGGAGTGCATTTCGCAGCACATGCCAACTAACAGAGTGAAATGCAGTGACGGAGGGAAGGGTCAGACAGCCGCCAGCACCGCACGGTTTCACGAGATCTTGGTGGAGTAATATATATATATACTCGCACCGTTCTAGGGGGACACAGACTCCAACTCGGAAGGGTCCGCGCTGGGAGCGGCTCGCTACCTGGCGCAGGTACCGTAACAGGCACCGCAGCGCCCCACAACCCCACTGTCCGTGACCCGCCCTCCCCCAGCTCAGCTACCTTCAGCCCACATGGAGCCCGGGCGCACGGCGGGGGTCAGGCGCTGCAGCGCCCGGTGCCGCGGGATCCAGGCCGCGAGCAGACGCCGCCCCACCCTAGCAAATAGGAACTGAAAACTGAGAGCAGCGCGCGCCCCGTGCGAAGCGGTGGAGCCCCCGGGCCTGGCCGCGCCCCTCACCCCGGCTCCGGAGCTTAGAGACCCCCGGAAAGGCCGAGTCCCCACAGCCCAGCACGCCCGGAAGCCAGGCCCCTCCCGCTCTCACCTACGCCGGGTTCACACGGGCGTGGCGGGGCAGGGCAGAGCCGGGCCGGGGGGTGGGGTGGGGGTCTGGCTAGGACCCGGCGAAGGCGGCCCCAGAATAGCGAGTCGCACCGAGAAGCGCAGAACCTGGCGCCCCCACCGCACAAAGCCATTACATCATCTCAGCGCGCCGCGCCCTGACCTTTCAAGTCTGACCCCTGACCCCGGCAGGGCGCTCTCGGTTCCAATCGCGCTCCACGTTCCGGGGCCCGGCCGGCACCACCGCCGCGTCCCAATAGATGCGTCCGCCGAGCGCTGATGACGCAGGCGTGTGTTGATGTCTGAGGGGACAGTGGCTCGCGCTCCTGACTTCCTGTTTCTGAGCAGAGCCTGGGGCTGAGGGCACCGAACCGGCCCCGCCAGCGGCTGGGCAGAGCTGCGTTCTCCACCTCGGGGCGGCGGGAGGCGGGCGTTGGGTGGCCCGGGCGCCGCGGGGAGGATGAACTGGCTGTTCCCCTTGTCCAAGGGCGGTGGCTCCTCCTCGTCCCCCGCGGCCCCTCTCCCCGCCCTCACCAGCCTCCAGCAGCAGAAGCAGCGGCAGATCGAGTCCCTGCGCAGCGCCCATTCCGCGTGAGTGACCGGCGGGGTGGGCGGGAGTCACTAACAGAGTGGGGTGGGGGGCGAATCACCCTAGAGCCTCCCCCATTATTTCCCTCCGGGGCTGCCCGGCGGTACCTGCCTTCCCCCCACCCCCCGGGGCTGATTCTGCTACTGGCTTCTGTCTCCGCGGAGCCCCAGAGCAGCCCCCGCCCCAGTGTTACTCGGCGCCGCCGCGAGGGCTGGCGAGTTCGGCGGTGCAGAGAGCCGTTCTGTGACTGTTAGCGCTGCGAAGTCCACCTGGGCCACGAGAGTTAAGCGTGGGGTTCCTTCTGCTGCATCATCGCCAGGGATAGTGCTGGATTCTCCCGGACGTGCAACCTGATCTCGCTCCTTGCCTTTGCACATCTGTAAAGGATGGACTCTCCCTCCAATTATTCCTTAAGCGGTGCTGTTAACGACGCAGGGGACCAGCTGTACCCTCCTTTATTTTGGTCTTCATGAACAGAAAGTAACTAATTGAATGTTGTTACTAATTTAGATGAGGTGGTGGTATCTGTTGCCTCTTCTCATATTGATGCAGAAACATAACCAAAGTGACTAAAGTTGTGATGCTTATAAAAGCTGTAATGTGGAGGTAGTTGTAGTAGCACATTTCTTTATAAAAGTATAATTTATTTTCTTAAACTTAAGCTGCATCAGTGTGGACATTTTTGTACAGATAAGATTGCCTCCACGCTGGTGGGTTTTGCCAGGATAGTTACACTGGCAAAACCCTCCTACTGTAGACAAAGTCTTGCAGTGAGAAACTTAATGCTCTGTTTGTTCTCTTATCAAAGAGAAGCTTGTGAGGCGTACTTTCACAGGTACCTGGAACTAAAGGGTTCTTCTGTTTAGTGGTGAAAGGTATAACAAGAGTCAGTGTCTCAAAGTAAAAGTAGGACATATTCACAGTGAAAGTGATCAACTATTGAAATAAATCTCAAGGAAAAGTGGTGGATGGGTTCAGATCAAGACTATATGACTTTCTAGAAGATAAAATTTAGTCAAACACAAGTTATTTGGCCTCAACACGGGTAAGCGTGAAATTCTATGGCCTGTGTTACATAGAAGGTCAAACTTGATAATCAAAGGGATCCTTTTAATATTAAAACCTATGAATTTCCCACAGTTGTGGGATTTAGAATGCAATTGACAGCCCTAACCTCCAGATACAATTGTTTATAACAGTGGTTCTCAACCTGTTTATTATTATGGGCTGCATATGCAGCCCATAGTGTTACCTGGGCTGCAGGTTGAGAACTACAGTGCCCCCCATCCAACCCCCCCTCCTGCTGCTGTGCTGGGCCGGGGGGTAGCCAGGACCCCAGACTCCGACCCTGCTGCTGTGTGGAGCCAGGGATTGGGAGGAGCAGCCAGGATCCCAGAACCTGACCCTGCCACTGTGTGGAGTCACAGGGGAGGCAGCCGGCACCTCACAGCCCAACCCTGCCTCTCTGCAATGCCAGGCGGGAAGCCCACAGCCCAACCCTGCCGCTGTGCGGGGCCGGGCAGCAACTCACAGCCTGGATCCTGACCTTGGTTCTGTGCCCACAGCCTAGACCCTGAGCCTGCCATGTGGGGCCAGAAGGCAGCCGGCGAACTGGTCTGTGACCTTTTGCACACAGCTGAACTGGGCTGCAGCTGTGTGCTGGTTGGACTGCATGTTAGCCATAGATTGAGAACTGCTGGTTCATAAGAATCCAAAACTAGGTTTGCCTTGTTATGTTTAAGAATGCACATTTCCAGTTAAATTGAAGTCTTGCAGCGCTATAACCCAGTGTTGCTCAACTTGTGGCTTTAGACCCACATGCAGTTCTCATGGTGCATTCAGATTTGCATTGATCATGTAAGTATTATCATACTTTCAGGATGTGCAAGGGAGTGCTAAACCGATAGTGTGATCTCTTCAAGCAGCTGGCATGAGAAACAGAGGAGAGAACTTTTTTCTCTTCCATCAGGAATGGGGGCTAGGAGAAGAAAACCACACTCTCTTTCAAGCACCAAGAGAGGGGAACAAAGTTAAGTTTAGTAGTTGCAGAGCACCACTAAATCCTGGTACAATATCCTGATCCTTCATTGTGATGGTTGAGTTGTGGTGTTACTAATATGTTGAAATACTGCTATTGTTTATTTAAGGTTGTGCCCGCTAAGAGCTAGACTTTCCCAAAACACTCCATAAGGATGCTCCATGTTCTGAGGAGCTCATGGTCTAAGGACAGACAAGTAGACAGAAATTAGGGGAAAGAATGTGAATAAAAATAGGCAAATCATATGCAATTCACTGCCCAAAAATGTCATTGATATAGAGTTAAAATTGACTGGCAATGCCATACCTTTCCAGAATATTGAGTACAGTTATACTTAAACCTCTGAAAACCAGAAAATAAAGAGTTAAAGAATTCTGCATTAAAAAAGTTTCTGGGCAGTGAATTTTCCTTGATTTTGAGGAAGTGGTGTAGTGAGGGCGTGTGTGACTGGGGGTGCAGAGAAGGAGGCTTCTGGATACACCTTGCTGAGGCCAGGTCTACACGAAAAAGGTTGACTCAGCTATAGTACTGTGAGTATGAAAAATCCACACCCCTGCACAAGTTAAGGCAACATAACCCCTGATGTAGATAGCATAGGGATGACCAGAGAACCACTCCTGTTGCTATAAACGTAGCCTGACACTCTGCTACCAGCTTTGCCTTTCTCCCAGCCCCTCAGTGCCCCCAATACAGCTGGAAAGGCCATAGGGAGGAAGGAAAGTAGTAACCAGCTGAAGGCAGTAAATGAGGAGTGGAGAGGAGCAGAGCCCGACTCTGCATTCCACTTTGGGGGCTAATATAGAAGGAAGGGGCTCTGTACAACCTTCTGCAGAATAGGAGGGTTACAGAGGTGTGAAGTAGCCCATTTGACTCATTAGGACAGTCTCTGATTAATTGGGCCCTGGAGATAAATACAACAGCAGCTTTTAGAAGTAGGGTGATCTGTTGTCCCGATTTTAGGGTCTTTTTCTTGTATAGGCTCCTATTATCCCCCACCCCTGTCCCGATTTTTCACATTTGCTGTCTGGTCACCCTACTTAGAAGTGTGAACTGACTCGTTCATCGAATTACGTGTTCTCCTTCCCCCTCCTACTAAAGGCTGCCCAAACCCTACTGCAGAACACCAGTTTTCAAGACCTACTCATTGTGCTTCTGAGTTTTAAAGCACTTTCAGTATTGAAATAGGCTCCTTATTTGGGGTGTGCTAGCTGAGGAATCCCTTTACTCCAAATTTGCACCAAAAAGTGTTGGCTGATCAGTAGTAAAAATTATCTCATTGTAAGAACTGTAAAAATTTGATTCCTGTGACTTTTTTAGGTAGACTATATCTGGGGAGCAGATATGCTCAAATTTGGACCACTATCCCTATCCCAGACCCCATGAGGCAGAGGAATTTTCTAGGCAATCTCAGTAAACATCTGAAGTTTAGAACACTTGGAAAAATTGGCTGTAAAACAGTAAACTAGTCTCAAATTTAACTTTAGCAGAGCTACTGGACAGTCTAATTTATACATTACAAGTTTGTACACGTCAGCTTGATTCATTGTAAGCAGCTTGGTAGAATGGAACTTTAAATGTGGATAAGACAGGAGCTTTGTGAAGTAGTTCGGGGAGGTTGTATCATGCCTAGGGAACAGTGCAAAAAGGCATGGAGGTGATTTTGAGAGAAGCTAACAAATGGGCAGACAAGACTGGGAGCACTGGCAGAGCAGAGAGAACAGAGGACAATGCAAAGCCTGACACAGAAGGAGCAAAATTACATAGAGATTTGAGGTGGTGAGAAGCTTAATTTCCATGTGATAGTAAGATAGAGACCTGTTATGGCGAGTTACATAATTAAACTGATGGGCAGTGAAGATGAGTTTTTGGCTGCGCTTTATATAGTCTAAAGGCATGCCATGCTTATGTTTCAGAGGCCAACAATGAGAATGTTGCAATTGTCAACTGTTAACCACAGTTTCAGAACATCTTTTACAGTTACTTGTTTCATGATGAGATTCCACTTGATTAAATAGTGGCCCTTCAGTGTGTATCACTGCTCTGTCCCCTAAAGATGACCTTGAAGCATATGATTGTTTATCCCCCAAATTACAGACTTTTCTATTAATATCTGTGCAGTTTCTACAGGAATGACTGTTTTTGTCTTTAAACATTTCTACATTATTTATAATCAGAACATTGAAGTACAGTTCCTGTGCCTGAGAACCTGAAAGTGAAACTAACTAGAAACCGGTCAGAATGACTAATCAATTTACATTATAGAGGTGGTAGTGCAATAACAAAAGATGAATAACTTTTTTATTAGCAAACAAGATACTTTTAGCAACACAAGTAAGGCATTTTGTTTTAAATATGACTTCTAGTTTGAAAGTGTCTTTTATATATATGTGTATTTCACTTTCCCCTATTCGTCTCTCAAAAATGACATGCTATGGGTTTATCATACTAGATTAAATTTCTATCACTCTTAAAATAGACTGTAACACAACTGTACAAGAATGACTTTCTATACCTAGCTCACATAGTTCAACTACAGATAAAATGTGCTATATAAAATTCATCTATTATGCCAAAGCCATAGCACATCACTTTTGACAGGCTAATAGGAAAAGTTTCAGTGAATTGATGAAGTGGGTATTTAATTTATCATAAACTAGGACAAAAAGTTCACACACTTCTTAGGGTATGTCTACACTGCGAAGCTGTCAACAAAACTTTTGTCTTTCATGGGTACTTAAAAAAGCCCCCCCACAAAAGACAAAAGTTTCGCCAGCGCAGCGCTCTCCTGCCAACAAAGCTAATGCCGCTCACAAGACTGTAAGTATTTTGTCAGCAAAAGTGCCAACAAAGCGCGTTTGCACTTGCTGACTTTTAGCGACAAGGCTGTCGACACAGCCTTGTCATTAAAAGCTGCATGGTGTAGACAAGCCATTAGCCTTGTTGTTTCAGTCTGCCTGGATGCACACTGAAACAAAGAGGAATCTGTTCGTAGTATGAAGATTATCTTTGCAATTAGAAGGATTTATTACGTTTTGGGAAAATGGAGATGACATTAAATTTACAAAAAGCCTGGATTTTTCTAGTGCCTTTATGTACACTGCCGGCAGTCATGTGGTCTTAAAAATTCACAACCATCCTTCTCTTTTTAATTTTATTTAGGTCAGCATTCTGTGAAGATGTTAAGTAATTGCAGCAATTTGTTTTCTTTCATTTTTAACAAGTATAGTAGAAAAACAAATCAAAATAATGTCTGTAAGCTTGTGAATCTTGTACTTATTATTAATTGGACTCTAACAATTTTTTCCTTTATAGCATTGCCGAAATACAGAAAGATGTGGAATATAGGTTGCCATTCACCATAAACAACCTGACAATTAATATTAACGTGTGAGTAGCGCAAGATCTACTTAAACACAACTTTAGGAACTTAAAATCTTGCCTTGTAAATAGTAACAATAATAAAACTTAAGGCCCCATTCCTGCAAACGCTTACAGATATGCTTATCTTTACTGTACTAGTAAATACTCAAAGTTAAGCACGTGTCATATTTTCAGGCTCAGTTCCAAAGCAAGCCTACGTTTTTTCAGGAAGAAGCTGAGTCACATAAAATGGCAAGCAGTTTCTAAAGTTTGAATTGAATTACTAATAGAAACTTTTCTTTAATTCTTTTTATTCTCTGTACTAAAACATCAGTCATACAAGATCATTATTTCATTCATCTTTTCTACTGTAAATTGAGTTTTTTACAGTGTTTCCTCTGAATTTGCATGCTATGGTCTCTGGCCCCCTAGGCTGTTTTAGTTGCACATTTTTACTCCTTTAGTCTAGAGCATTTGCTCTGGTGCCTGGTCACAGAACCTAATTCTCCTGTGGTTCCTAGGGCATTGCCCTTTTCTCTCCAAAGACTTGTCTACATGGGACATTAGTGACAAGCCAGGGTGTGCATCTGTGGCACACTGGCTTGCCACATGGTAATGTCCTGTGTAGACCCTGTTACAGTGCACTAAAATTTTCATAGTGTACTTTCACATGCTGCTGTTTGAAACAGGAATATGTATAAGTGCATTACCAAACTTTTAGTGCATTGGAGGGTCCACAATGCAAGCTATAGATTCACACCCTGGCTTGCTGCAGTGTATGTCTTGTTGTAAGCAAGCCCAAAGTTTGTATATCGCAAAACATCATGGAGGTATTTAAGCCTATTTAGCAGCACTTGAGAGTACGATCTGCTCTCTCCTTTTCTGAGTCCAATTGCCCTCCTCAGTACCATTTAACATTCTGATTAACAATCTCTTCCTTTTATTGAAGAAACATCATGCAGTTTTTTTTTCTGCTGTTTAAACTGATCTGATCCCAGAAAAGAAGTATTCAAAGAGGTCACCATTCATATTACTGACTCTTTTTTCCCCACAAATTTAGTAGCATATATCTGAAGTAAAAATCCCTCTTATTCACTTCTCTCTGTTTCCATAGTTTTTCCTGTTAGAAAGTAGGAGTATCTGATATGTTTTCTTAATGCAGCACATTCCTAATAAGACAAGCTTATCACAGTTTAAAATGCCAATAATAATAAAGTATTTTTGTGTTTACAGCTTGCTTCCTCCTCAGTTTCCTCAGGAAAAACCACTGATCAGTGTTTTCCCACCAATAAGACATCACTTAATGGACAAACAAGGAGTGTATGTGGCATGTCCATTAATAAGCAATGTATGTATAATTTCCCTAATGGTTATATAACAGGTTTCATATATATAGCACTCTGACTTGTCTAGTACATCTAACAACAAATTACTAGGAATACAAAACTTAATCTATGTGTGCTTTGTGTAAAAACAAAGAAACACACAATATTCCTTACTAATATCCCAGAACAACTTCTGTTGCACGACTGTAAGCTTCAGTGACTTGGACGATTACTGTAGGGTTTCTTAAATATGGATAGCACCATGTGTTGTGACTAAAGTCTGATTTGCAGAGACGTCTTCCTGCTTTGCTATGAAATTGTGTAATCTAAAATTAGATTACTTTGGAATTTACTGATGCATGGAACACTAAGCAGGTCTTGAAGATGTTAGCTTTCCCAAAGAACACGTCTTTCATTTGTTTTCTCTGCCAGAACAGGTATATATCAGAGTTGTTTTACTACAGTTAATTTAGTGGAAATTTTTTTCTAGGAAATTCCCAGTCTTTTTGGATACTTTGAAATAACAGAGCCAATTTTGTAGTTTTGACTCTTTGAATGGCGTTTTATTTCAGATTAATTTGTTAACTTATTGAGCTTTCAGATGAGCATTAGGTCTGTTTAGTCATCTTTCTATCAAACAATTTCATATATAGATAACCCAAATCTGATAATGGAACATATACATAGATTTCCAGCATCTACTCACAGCTCAGAAGACTTCAGCTCTTAAAGATATGACTTATTAAAAGCCCTAAGGGCTTGTTTACACACATTTTGAGTTACCACATTAGCTATCTGTTTCTGTACTGTTACACAACCTTCTAATGTGGATGCAATTATACATGAGTTATAACTCACGTTTAGGCATATTCATATGATATTGCTGTAATGATGCGGCCTCTGCGGGACACAACTGAGAGTATCAATTCAGGACAAATTGCTTAAAACAGGGCAGTTATAGCCCAAGGCTGGGTTTCCTTAAGGCACGCCAAACCAGCCAAACAGAGAGAACTTCGGTCTCACCCCACTAGCTAACCATAAGTCATACAAGCAATTCCCTTAGACACTCCAGTTTCCCATTATCACCCCCAGTACCACTCATTATGGGGACGAATGGTTATGAAAACCAATACCTCAGTAAAAGAAAAAAGGTTCTCCCACTCCCAAGGACCAAGCCCCACATCCAGATCAAAATATAAGTCAGATCTTACCCACAAATCACGCTGTTGCCAGTTCTTTAGAATCTAAAATCTAAAGGTTTATTCATAAAAGAAATGTAGATGAGAGTTAAAATTGGTTACATGGAATCAATTACATACAGTAATGGCAAAGTTCTTGGTTCAGGCTTGTAGCAGTGATGGAAAAAACTGCAGGTTCAAATCAAGTCTCTGGAATACATCCACAGCTGGGGATGGGTCATTCAGTCCTTTGTTCAGAGCTTCAGTGTAGCAAAGTTCCTCCAGAGGTAAGAAGCAGGATTGAAGACAAGATGGAGGATTTGCAGCTGCCTTTTATAGTCTCTTGCCATGTGGCCTGTGCTTCCTTTGTTCCAAAAATAAGCTACCCAGTGCATGGCATGGAAAAACCTTAGAATTCTGTCCATAAGCAGGTCCCTGCATGCCTTGCTGAGTCACAAGGTATATCTGCCTTCTCTCAATGGGTCACTTGTATAGCTGATGGTCCTTAATGGCCCATCAAGTAGGCTAGGCAGTGCTGATGCCAAATTGTCTGAGTGTCACCGAGAAGCATAGCACACGTTTGAAATACAAACAGTATAGAGCCAATATTTATAACTTTAAATACAAAAAGATACATGCCTACAAATAGCAGAATCATAACCAGCAAATCATAACCTTGTCATAGACACCTTACTTAACGTCCTTTGTACAAGATTTGGTGCTACTATGTGACCTTGGTTGCAACAATGATCTATACAGTCACAGTTTATGTCAGTAACGTCACACTTGCATTCAAAAGAAATCATGCACTTCTTTTTTGGTGAGCTTCTTTGATACTTTAGGAGTGCTAAATATAATATGGATTTTGTTCTCTACCAGTTCACAATGCACTCTGACCTTGGAAAAATTATTCAGAGCTTACTGGATGAGTTTTGGAAGAATCCTCCAGTTTTGGCTCCAAGCTCAACATCATTTCCATAGTAAGTATACATAAAGGTAAAATTGAGAGATCAGACCATATTCAAGTGTGTGCAAAACCTGGACAAGTAATTTCCAGATTAATCTTTAGATTTTCTTAGGAAATGTATGAATGTAACAATATGTCAAGGAACAAACTGGAAACAATTAGTATGTAAATTAGTTGGAGGAGAGGCAAAAAGTTAAAAAAATGGTTTTGTTTCAGACTGAAAATGTTTAATTCAGCCAATTGATAGGCATGGATCTGTCCACTTAGGCCATGTCTACATCTAAAATGTTGCAGCGCTGGTTGTTACAGCTGTATTAGTACAGCTGTATAGGGCCAGCGCTGCAGAGTGGCCACACTTACAGCAACCAGCGCTGCAAGTGGTGTTAGATGTGGCCACACTGCAGCGCTGTTGGGCGGCTTCAAGGGAGGTTCGGGGAACGCGAGAGCAAACCGCGGCGAAGCTGGTCTCCTTTCCCGGTTTGCTCTCTCGTTCCCCAAACCCCCGAACAAGCAGGTCTCCTTCCCTGCGGTTTGCTGGGTGGTTCGGGGAACGCGAGAGCAAACCCGGGAAAGGAGACCAGCTTCGCCGCGGTTTGCTCTCGCGTTCCCCGAACAAGCAGGTCTCCTTCCCTGCGGTTTGCTGGGTGGTTCCGGGAACGCGAGAGCAAACCGCGGCGAAGCTGGTCTCCTTCCCCGGTTTGCTCTCGCGTTCCCCGAACCCCGAGCAAGCAGGTCTCCTTCCCTGAGGTTTGCTGGGTGGTTCCGGGAACGCGAGAGCAAACCGCGGCGAAGCTGGTCTCCTTCCCCGGTTTGCTCTCGCGTTCCCCGAACCCCGAACAAGCAGGTCTCCTTCCCTGCGGTTTGCAGGGTGGTTCCGGGAAACGCGAGAGCAAACCGCGGCGAAGCTGGTCTCCTTTCCCGGGTTTGCTCTCGCGTTCCCGGAACCACCCAGCAAACCTCAGGGAAGGAGACCTGCTTGCTCGGGGTTCGGGGAACGCGAGAGCAAACCGCGGCGAAGCTGGTCTCCTTTCCCGGTTTGCTCTCGCGTTCCCGGAACCACCCAGCAAACCTCAGGGAAGGAGACCTGCTTGCTCGGGGTTCGGGGAACGCGAGAGCAAGCCGGGGAAGGAGACCAGCTTGATTACCAGAGGCTTCCTCAGGTATGCTGGGATACCTGCTTATTCCACGGAGGTCAAGAAAAGCGCTGGTAAGCGTCTATACTTGATTACCAGCGCTGGATCACCAGCGCTGGATCCTCTACACCCGAGACAAAACGGGAGTACGGCCAGCGCTGCAAACAGGGAGTTGCAGCGCTGGTGGTGCCCTGCAGATGTGTACACCTCCTAAGTTGCAGCGCTGTAACTCCCTCACCAGCGCTGCAACTTTCTGATGTAGACAAGCCCTTAGGGTCAATTTTAAAATGGTATAGTTGGCTTTCCTGTATTATCATGTTAATTTGACTTTAGTGCTTTTATGTTTCTGAAGATGAATAAATGTGTATCAATAGCAGAACAAGTACTTCAGGCAATTATTCCCGTATGCATTTTTTGTTCCTAGATGCCCTGCTGATGACCTCAGGATCTGAAACTCCCAAACTTTAATTTATTTGAGAATCTGTCAAATAGATAATTAGATTAAAATATGCAAAGCAGGCCCTAAACACTATAGCCTTGTCCATACTTTAGAAATAATTGATCACTGACAAGCAATGTCGTTTGCAATTTTGAATTAAAAAAGTTAATCACTTCAGAAACTGCTTAAAAACTTTATCTGTTGCTGATGTGCTTAAGTTTTGTAGGGTGAACAAATGCTAAAAGACACTGCAACTTATTTTTTGTAAGGGCTTCTCAAGTGGAAACCAGATTTAAATTGATGTTTCACAAACTTCTGAGAAGCATAACATTTGAGTTTACATTTGCAATTGGCTGTACATCAAATCTGAGAGCATATAATTTTGTTTTTCAACTCTTTACTGGGATACAGAGATAATTTAACTTACTTAGAAAGTTTTTCATAATGAAGTATTATTGTATAAATAGCATCATATGATAAAGTATCTCTTGCAGAATTCTCACTTTTATTATTCTCACTTTTATTATTACTTTTGAGATAATAAATACTTGTGTACTACTTCAAAAGCTCAACAACCGAGTACCTTGAATGTGTGCTAGTAATTTCAGATCTATTCTTGAAATATCATAAATGAACAGTAAACAATTAGTTGCTGATGGTAACTTTTTTTTTTAGTCTTTACAGTAAACCAGCTGGAATGCCTCCTTATACTCCTCAGGGTTTTCCATTTCTTCCTCCATACCCGCCACAAGAAACAAATAGATCTATAGCTTCTGTGCCAGTTGCTGAATCAGGTTACACTACAGACAAACCCGCTGCTCCGTCCTATGGCTTGATCACAGACCTGCCATTACCTGTTCCAACAACAGAAGCACTATTACAGGTTTGTATGTGTAGTGAGATTTATCATTTAAGCAGTCTACACCTACATCCCTCAGAGCTAGTCCATAAATTGAATATAAATCCTTCTCAGGGCAGATGTGTGCATAGGCAACCATTCTTGCTATGGTAAGGGCTTTTAGATGAGATTACAAGCAAAAGAAAGAAATTACTATCCAAAGTTTAAATAATGCTTTTAAACTTCTGTTCAGATGGGCCAGAATGGTTTCACTTACAAGATGCCTGATGTTCCTGATGCATTTCCAGAGCTCTCAGAATTAAGGTAAGATCTTGGAGAAAAAAGCAGTTACTTTGTGGTAATGCATATGACAGTTACTGCTTGAACTGGAAAATATTTTTTTTTCTTGTTGCTAGACAGCCTCTAAAAAGTTTCATTAGGAGAAAACAGTACTCATATTTACCATGACTTCCTTAGTTTCTGTAAGTTGCTACATACCTTACTAACTGTTTTTTTTTTCTCGCTCAGGATTTTTTAATAGGAAAATATATTGGGAACTATAGGTAAATGCTGTCTTACATTACTCTGACAAATTAAAAAAGAGTCTCTTGCTGTATCCTTCAAACTGTTTTCCTGTGCATCACCGGGCACCCAGTAAGTGTAACATCTGGAAAAAGATGGCAGGAAGGCTTATACTGTATTAAGGCAGCTTACAGCAGTCCCCCATAGAAAAGACTTCAACTTTTGTGAATATTTATAACTTACGTTGTAAATACTTGCTGTTATAATATCCATACTGCATAAGCAGCAAAGAGTCCTATGGCACCTTATAGATTAACGAACGTATTGGAGTATGAGCTTTCGTGGGTGAATACCCACTTCGTCGGATGCATGTAGTGGAAATTTCCAGGGGCAAGTATACATATATATATATATATATATATGCAAAGAAGAAGCAGGCTAGATCTAGATAACGAGGTTAGTTCAATCAGGGAGGATAAGGCCCTCTTCTAGCAGTTAAGGTGTGAAAACCAAGGGAGGAGTTGGCAAGCCATTCACAGTCTTTGTTTAATCCTGAGCTGATGGTGTCAGATTTGCAGATGAACTGAAGCTCAGCAGTTTCTCTTTGAAGTCTGGTCCTGAAGTTTTTTGCTGCAGGATGGCTACCTTTAGATCTCCTATTTGTGTCCATGGAGATTGAAGTGTTCTCCTACAGGTTTTTGTATATTGCCATTCCTAATATCTGATTTGTGTCCATTTATCTTTTTCCGTAGGGACTGTCCAGTTTGGCCGATGTACATAGCAAAGGGGCATTGCTGGCATATGATGGCATATATTACATTGGTGGACGTGCAGGTGAATGAACCGGTGATGGTGTGGCTGATCTGGTTAGGTCCTGTGACGGTGTCACTGGTGTAGATATGTGGGCAGAGTTGGCATCAAGGTTTTTTGCATAGATTGGTTCCTGAGTTAGAGTTACTATGGTGCAGTGTGCAGTTACTGGTGAGAATATGCTTCAGGTTGTCTGTGGGCGAGATGATGTGGTGATAGATAGCTTGGAGTGCTGATGGCATAGATCCACAAACTCGGAAATCCTGGACGCCCCATCATCTCAGGCATTGGCACTCTCACTGAAGGACTGTCTGGATATGTGGACTCTCTACTCAGACCCTATGCCACCAGCACTATCTCCGTGACACCACTGATTTCCTGAGGAAACTACAATGCATTGATGACCTTCCAGAAAACACCATCCTAGCCACCATGGATGTAGAGGCTCTCTACACAAACATCCCACACACAGATGGAATAGAAGCTGTCAGGAACACTATCCCTGATGATGCAACAGCACAACTGGTTGCTGAGCTCTGTGCCTTTATCCTCACACACAACTATTTCAAATTTGATGACAATATATACCTCTAGATCAGTGGCACCACTATGGGCACCCGCATGGCCCCACAATATGCCAACAATTTTATGGCTGACCTGGAACAATGCTTCCTCAACTCTCGTCCACGCACACCCCTTCTCTACCTACGCTACATTGATGACATCTTCATCCTCTGGACCCATGGGAAGGAGACTCTGGAAAAATTCCACCACGATTTCAACAGCTTCCACCCCACCATCAACCTCAGCCTGGACCAATCTACACGGGAGGTCCACTTCCTAGACACCACAGTGCAAATAAGTGATGGTCACGTTAACACCACCCTATACCGAAAACCTACCGACCGCTATGCCTACCTTCATGCCTCCAGCTTTCATCCCGGGCACATCACACGATCCATTGTCTACAGCCAAGCACTGAGATACAACCGCATCTGCTCCAACACCTCAGACAGAGACCAACACCTACAAAATCTTCACCAAGCATTCTCAAAACTACAATACCCACACGAGGAAATAAGGAAACAGATCAACAGAGCCAGACGTGTACCCAGAAGCCTCCTACTGCAAGACAAACCCAAGAAAGAAACCAACAGGACTCCACTGGCCATCACATACAGTCCCCAGCTAAAACCCCTCCAACGCATCATCAGGGATCTACAACCCATCCTGGACAATGATCCCTCACTTTCACAGGCCTTGGGTGGCAGGCCAGTCCTCGCCCACAGACAACCTGAAGCATATTCTCACCAGTAACTGCACACTGCACCATAGTAACTCTAACTCAGGAACCAATCCATGCAACAAACCTTGATGCCAACTCTGCCCACATATCTACACCAGTGACACCATCACAGGACCTAACCAGATCAGCCACACCATCACCAGTTCATTCACCTGCACGTCCACCAATGTAACATACGCCATTCAATGCCAGCAATGCCCCTATGTACATCAGCCAAACTGGACAGTCCCTACGGAAAAGGATAAATGGACACAAATCGGATATTAGGAATGGCAATATACAAAAACCTGTAGGAGAACACTTCAATCTCCATGGACACACAATAGCAGCTCTAAAGGTAGCCATCCTGCAGCAAAAAAACTTCAGGACCAGACTTCAAAGAGAAACTGCTGAGCTTCAGTTCATCTGCAAATCTGACTCCATCAGCTCAGAATTAAACAAAGACTGTGAATGGCTTGCCAGCTACAAAAGCAGTTTCTCCTCCCTTGGTTTTCACACCTCAACTGCTAGAAGAGGGCCTCATCCTCCCTGATTGAACTAACCTCATTATCTAGATCTAGCCTGCTTCCTGCTTGCATATATATACCTCCCCCTGGAAATTTCCACTACATGCATCTGACGAAGTGGGTATTCACCCACGAAAGCTCATGCTCCAATACGTCCATTAGTCTGTAAGGTGCCACAGGACTCTTTGCTGCTTTTACAGATCCAGGCTAACACGGCTACCCCTCTGATACCATACTGCATAGAGACTCACAGATACTTCCACTTGACTGACTGACCTGTTATTTTAAGCTGTGACAAGGCATTAACAGTTAGGTTTCACTGGAGAATTTTCTTCAGACTTTTGAACAGCCTCCCAAGCCAGATATATTTGTCTGAAAGAAATGGACTCCTCAGTTAAAATAGTCTCAAACAATGGATTTGCTCACCTCTGATGTCCTACTCTTAACCCCTGTTGTAATAGTTGACTAAACCAAAAACTCTTTCTTGTAGAATGCAGATCAGTGGACCTTTCCTATACATTCCCAGATTTGGCAGGATGAACAACAGAATCTGAGGGTTTCTGGAAATAGAGAATTCCTTTTTAAGGGTGTGTCAAAAGTTATGCAGGCTGTCAACAAGCAGTTTATATATGAGGCTTGTAAGCACTAGTAGCATATGTTTATATATCGCAAAGGGGTTTTGTTTTGTTTTCATATTTTTAAGAAACATTGCCAGCAAGTCTGAGCCTTCCAAGATGACTAAAGAGAAATGTGGACTCAATGCATCATCTCCTAAGCTTTTCCATAGGGCTCCAGAATTTGCCAACAATATTATGTTTCTAGTCTAATTTCTCAAATTGTGTTGCATCAGAACTAGGTAACACATTCAGGAGCACATTAAGGGAGTAAAGATTGAAACTAAAGGCACTAATACACCGCCTTTCAATGCCTGTCCACTGCAGATGGTAGAGTCCAGTGCAAGAAAATATAAAATAACATGGCTTCTTTGCTGGAGTAAAATAAATGCCAAATATGTTGCTAGGTTTCATTTTTAATTGGTCTTTTGCTGTATATCCTTTTCTTTTTTTAATCCAGTATACCACAGCTGACAGATATGAATGAGCAAGAGGGCATTTTGCTGGAACAGTTCGTGACTTTGCCACAGCTGAAGCAAATCATAATGGATAAAGATGACTTAGTGAAAAGCATTGAAGAGTTAGCAAGTAAGACTTCAACATATTTATAACTATGGGTGTGTTTTCAGAACCGTGGTCTCTTAAAATTAAACAGCTTATTTATTTTACAGAAAAAAATTTACTGTTGGAACCCAGTCTAGAGGCAAAAAGGCAAACAGTGCTGGATAAAGTAAGTGAATAAAAGTAAATTTTCTGGAAAAGAAATAGCTGAAATGTTCATTGTTTTTTTAAGAAATATTTTTCCCCCTTCAGTTTGAACAGCTTACTCAGATGAAAGCCACCATTGAAAAGAAGATGCAAAGGCAGCATGAGCTTAGTGAGGTATAACTTTTTTTTATTTTCATGTTGTCTTTTGAATAACATTCTACAAATTATGGACAAAAGTTTAATAAAAATTTTCAAGAATATTCTTCTGGCCAGATTCTGCTTTTATGTGAGTGTGCATGGATCCCATGATTTGAATAAAGTAGAGCTACGTAATATTTCTGTGACAGTCAAGTTGGCTTAAAAACAAAACAGAAGGTGGTAGTACAACCAAGATTCTGTTTCACATTCAGTGGTACAGTAGCAAAAAATCTTTCAGATGCTGAGTGATGGTGCCATTAGAATTGTTCCTGACAAATTTGGTCAATGGCAGGTATTGGGGAGAGAGACTGACCAAAAAAAAAAATCCATTAACTAAGCCATTTAGCAAGGTGATTTAATAAAACTTTGTTGTGATGGGAGTAGTTGTAACAAACTAGGTGATAAAATCAAGAACATAGTCAAAACCTAGCTAAGAGTTCTAGGCCAGGCACTATAAACTTACCTCAGGGGAAAGAACACCAGGGCTGAAGTCCAGCTTAGATCTCTGCATAATATGTATAAAAGTACCAACTATAAGTAGGTCATTCTCACTTAATAACATCAGTATCACAGTTTAACAACACTTGACTATTTTCAAGTGCAGCTAAAGTGTGTTATAAAAATAGAGATGTGGACAGCGTAATTGGCTTTGAGCCTAGCTGTATAAAGAAAAGGTAACAGGAGTTGGTTAGTTTAAAACTTGGTTTTGAGCTGGCATAAAACTTTTCTTCTTTGTCAAATTGCTGTTTAGTCAGGAAAAATACCAGTATGTTCAGCTTAAATTTCCCTTTGTCTTGATGCATTCAGTTATTTGTTTCACATAGATACCAGTGTACAGATACAAGCATGTTGCTGGGACTAAGAGAATAAACTATTTTTTAACAGGATTCCTCCTAGAAAAAATGAACTAAATTACTCAGTCAGTTGTATTCCAAAGGTATCTGAAAGCCATGATTATAAAGATTTTGTACTTTCACCTGGCTCTACTTACTCAGGTTCATGACCAGTCCTTAAGTTTCTGGCGTGAACTTCAAGTGTGAAGCCTATTGATTACTTTTTATATTTTGCTTTAGAGCATCTTTTAATAATGACTTCTAGAAACAGTGATCTCAAAGGTCTTGGGGACCCTGCAGTCAGATCTGTGAGGGTGGGCTTTAACAACCACACACAGCATCACTGAAATCAGTGGAGCTCTGCATGGGTGTAAGGGTAAGTCAGCCCAAATCAGTTACTCTGCCAAATGTCGTCTTCATTCTGTGTTCCTGTCTAGATTTTTTTTTTTATCAATGTAAACATTCACTGCTTCCTGTAGGTGGCAAATTTCTAAGTTGCGTAGCAGTCTTAATTTTAAGATACTACAGTAATGTTCTCTCCCACACCCATTAAGCTGTTTTCATGCATTCCTTTATCCTTTATCTACCTTGTGTAAAATAAACATGGTTTTCAATGATCATTTAACATTAGCAGGAAACTTTTTTTTCCTCAGAGTTGCAGTCCCAGTGCTTTGCAGGCCAGACTGAAAGTAGCTGCTCATGAAGCCGAAGAGGAGTCTGACACTATTGCAGAAGATTTCTTGGAAGGAAAAATGGAAATAGATGACTTTCTTAGTAGCTTCATGGAAAAGAGAACAGTATGTAATATACGCTCGAGCTGAAATGAATTGTACAAGTGGGGTGTGTGAAACCAGTATTTGAGTGATCACTTTTAAGAGTGGAGCAATTCTGTGATTCAGAATGCTGGATTCTGTGACCTGCTGCACACTTCTTAGAAGTCTTAACTAATTATTCTGATTCTTCCAAGATGGCAGCATATCTCGTATAGCTTGCCAGTAACATTAGAAATGGTTTGTAGTTTTGTAAATTCACTCTCACTTACTTGAACTCTAGTTCATTCTTGTATGTGCCTTCTATATACTGCTTTTTATTATGCTCACTTCCCTTAATCTTAGAAGGTACTTTGTTGCAGAGCCCCTTGCATCTCTTGTGGTTTTGCCTCACTCAGATAGCAGTGACCCTGTAACTTACTTTGCTCCATGTTTTTGTGCTAAACTGTAAAGGGGAGAGGGTGCACTGATTTTTTTGTCAATGAGACATAATGTCATTGTTACAAGGTGGACAGAAATGCATATGCATGATGAAATGTAACCTTCCATCCCATTTTTTGAGCAAGAGCAATGAGATGTATCTTTGAGTGAACCAGGTAATACTTAGTCCTGACTCAATGCAAGGGACTGGACTAGATGATCTATTTAGGTCCCTTCCAGTACTACATTTTCTGTGATTTCTCCCACCTATAGTATTGTCCTCTCATTGTTGCACTGAAATAAGGAAGAAAACCAGTTGAGCAGTTTTAAGAGGGGGAAGGAAGAGACAGGGTGTGTAGAATAATCTGCTGTGTTGAGTCTCAACCGCATAACTTTTAAATTTCCTTAACCCTTTAAGGATGAAATAATAAAGAATAATTAAAATAGGTAGTCTTAAAATATGGTTCATGATCACTGCATGTGCTCTTGGTCTCTGTTCTTGTTTCCTGCAGATAAATCATAGTAAAGTCATCTAATGATACTGTAAATATTTTCCTAATTACTTTTCTACATAAGCAACTGCTTCAGGAGTGTTCTTGCAAATAAGGGTGAATTTTGGTGGAATTGCTGGTAGGGAAGTGGTCCCCAGGTCAGTCTCTCTTTTAAAATTCCATGAAATAGGCAACTTTTAAACTAAAAAAGAAAGAAATAGGGATTGAGTGTGTAGAATACAAAAATGAAACATAGCAGGTTCTCCTTTTCAGAGCTAACTGGTCCACTTTTTGTGTTTTAGATTTGCCACTGTAGAAGAGCCAAAGAGGAGAAACTTCAACAGGCAATAACAATGCACAGCCAATTTCATACTCCACTATAGGTAAACTGCTACATGAAGGCAAACTCCCACACACTTTGCATTACCTTCATAGCACTTCCTCTGTATTTACCAACTGCAACTATCATGTTAAAATTATTAGTATTTCCCATAACATTTCTTGATGTAGATCAATTTCAAGTCAAAATTCCTTGTTTGTTTCTATACAAAGGAAGGAAATAGTTGGTATTTTCAAAAAGTGTGGATTGGGGAGAATATCTACTTCCTAAAATACCTGTCTGTAACTAGGGGGAGGGAAGGAGCTGCAAAATAGCTTTTTAGGCGGTTAAACTGTCTAATTATAGAAATTTTTGTCTTCATAGACTTTCGTGCAAACTAGACCTGCCAAGAGAAGAGTGAACAAACCCAATAAAGCACATTTTCTAACACCTATTTGCAAATAAGCATTTCATCATAAATGGTTGTATTTATAGAACAGATTGTATACAGTGCTGAGACTGTTTTGTACAAATTAGAATGACTCTTTATATTATTTTATTCAAGAAATCCTTCTATTGCAATCTTTGCACTAATATTTTTTGTATTTATTGTTGATAGTCCTTACCATATTTAAGTTCCTGCTGTTATCCTGCCATTCTTTAGAGATTAATATCTAAATGTGTAACTTTGGCTAGCTTTGTACATTTTATAAAACATAATTCATACCTTTTTGTATTTTGAATTTGAAACATTTGCTTGAGTTATTTTATGAAGACTCTTGAGGATGGTGAACTTTGTAGGGAGGAGATTGGTAACGCTTTTTATAATTGTCAGTGAAATATCAGACTTCCCTTCCTTGATGCCAAAAATGTTCAATGCCAGTTTATTTTTATTTCAAATAATATCATACTAAACGTTCCTGCATCCTGTTGGATAAGCAGAATCAGTTTAAGGAACGGATGCTTTGGAAAAATATTATATCAGCAGTCTGTAAATATACTATCTATTATACTAAGAGTACAAATGGACTCTTCATTCTGAAGTGACAGGGCACCCATCACTGAAACTAGCTACAGAGTTTTCAGCCAGACATCATCTTTCATTTTACACAAAACCAAAGGAATTTGTTGTTGCACAATATAAAAAGGAAAAAAAAAATCAGGCCACCTTTTTACATAGTTTTTGTGGTGTTTAGTGTCTTTCATCTGAGGAACTCAAAGCACTTTACAAGCTTTAATTTAATTCTCAAGTCCCTTGTGAGGTGGTAGTTACCTGGATTCAATATACAAGGAAACTGACTTTTCAGTAGCTGTGCAGTGAGTCATGGTAAGGGCCATGAACAGAACTCTTATCTGGTGATTTCTAGATCTTTGTCCTTTGATCACTAGACCTGTTTGTCAGGTGCGCTTCCTTTTAGGTGAGGGGATATATATTTAATATGCATGAACTGCAAATTACAAACAAAGGCTCCATGATGTTCTACAGGTGAAAAATGCAACCCTAAGTACATTTAAAAAAAAAAAATTCTAGTCTGTCTTGCCACTGAACTGAGTCATGAAGTGAAAGTACAGATTCTAGAGAAATAGATATATTTGCTACATCCTGAATTTTGCGATAGATTTAGTTACTGCAGTTCTCTGTTTTATTTCTGTCATAGTTGTAACTTTCTTCAGGAATCTTGATATTGTTCTCTCTCTTCCCCACACCTCTTCTGACAAGGTGAAGAGAAGCAGGGTGGAAATGCATTAGACTTTCTGAAAAGAGAACTTTTTTCATGATCTTGAGTCTGCAGCTACACTACTTAATCCTGTCAAATCTGACAAGCTAAACAGGGTTAGACTAGGTCAGTACTTAAAAGTTTCCTACCAGTAGGTGTCACTCTAACCTCTAAGTCAGTACTGAATTTGAATGCCCCCAGCATTGTGTTAATAAAGCCACTGTGTTTCTGGAAATGCTGTTTTTTGGGGCTTGAGGTAAAAGTTAAATCTGACTCTTTGTAGTCACTAAAGATCCATTAGCACTTCTTACAGGTGTAGGAATATTAACCCCTATATGCTGCCCAAATTTCAAATGGGGTAATATTCTTTTTACCTAAATTACATTGATGGGTGCTTTTTAAATTCATATAGTTACCTGGCAGTTTTATTTAGGAACACTTATTCTCTGTGCTTTGTACTGTGGTGTGCTGTTTTAAACAGCTGCTGAATATGGTGGTGGGCAAAGTGATCCCTGAGAATAGTTTCAGTTTGTAAACCAGACAGAGATCTTGCAGGATGAGCAAGTAAGAGACTATATGGTGATTATATTCCTTGTACCAAATAAAGCATTACCCTTAAAGATGACTTGTACATTTTAATCCTCAGACATTTGAACCTTAAAATGTACAGCTGGAAGTTTTGCCTCAAATATTTTTTTTGCTGAAAAATGCAGATTTGGATCAGCTAAAACAATTGGTGAATTTGGATTGATCAGTTGGGAAGGGGCACCCATCAGAGATGTTGAAACAGTTCACTTCAGCATTTCTGGAAGTTAAATGATTCAACTTTTGTTTAAGAAAAATATTTTTTAATTTCCCTCAATTTTATTTTTAAAAACCCTCAATCTAAACTTAAATGTTTTTGATTGACACTACTTTTTTTTAATATTAGTTTGCCAATAATTTCAAAACATTTTTGTTTCAGGCTGACCTGAAACTTTTTTTTTTTTCCACCCACACCAAATATTATGTTCTTTTGTAGGCCTCAGAGTATTTTCTACACACTGATTAATTAAAATATGTGGGTGTGGCTTTCAAAACAATAAGTAGGTCACATTTTCCCTCTTCCCTTCCCTTGTTGTGCATGTACATTAAGTAAATTTACTGCAACTCCACTCTGAAATAGCTGTCCCATTGAGAGTGCTGGAACATGGAGGCTGCTGTTGGGCCTATGGAAAGTCTGTTCTAGGCCTAATGAAACTTTAGGAAACGCGTAATACAGTATTAGAGAAGACAGACAGACTAATGCCTGTTGACAACCTGCACTGCATAGCCTCACACTTCGTGCCAAAGTGCATACAGATGTATTACACCAAGTGAAAAATAGTGATGTTCTTTAATTTGCAAACTAGGAACAGCGGACCTAATTTGTCATCGGTATTCCTCTACTTTAGTTGGTTACTTCTGTACTGCAGTAACTGGTTTAATTTCTCTGCTGCTGTTCAATGGTAACTATCTTAAGCCTTGGCTACACTGGCGCTTTACAGCACTGCAACTTTCTCGCTCAGGGGTGTGAAAAAACACACCCCTGAGTGCAGCAAGTTACAGCGCTGTAAAGCACCAGTGTAAACAGTGCCCCAGCGCTGGGAGCGCAGCTCCCAGTGCTGCAAGTTAATCCCCACGGGGAGGTGGAGTACTTTGGAGTTTCGAGTGTAGCCAAGCCCTTATATTAACTTCTATCTCAGCAGTAATGTTTTTTGTATTTAATATAAATCTCTATCCTTCTCCTTTGGATCAACTGACAGCTAAAATGCAGAGCTGAATTCTCTGTGTAGAGGTCATAACACTTCATATATTGAAAAGATTTCTTCCACCTGCACTATAAAGCAGTGGAGTCAAATACTTTCCTTTGGGAATGTCTCGTATACATTGGCTGACAAGATCTCCCACTGGGATTACATATTCTTGAAAGGGGCCATTTTAACATCTGCCATATACTTCCCAATCTGTTTCACGTTCTTTTATTCTAAAGTGAGGTTGATAACTATCAAATTCAACTCTGTCCACCAGCACTATGAGCAACAGACTTTATTAAATATAAGCAGATTGTAAGTTACTAGCTGGGTCAGTTGCATAACCATATTATAAACAAGTTTGGAATTAATCACATGGTTTTTTGCTCTTCAGATGCTCCTATAGCTGTACCACTTTGGACCTTGGCCAAATACAAGTTAGAAACAGGGCAAGCAACGGTTTCTTATCAGTCTTCATTACTGCTTCCTTTTAAAGACTTGGGAATATGTCCCTTAAGGCTCAAAAGTAAGTCTGACTATAAACCTTGGGGAAGAAAGTTTAAGGTAGTTGTGTGTATGTACCTGACTGACTAGTGTACATTGTAATATGTGAAACTCTCTGAATAAAGCTTTTTAAAATAATCAGTCTGCTAGTCCTTTACCTACCACGTGGAAAACATGTACTCTGACTGCAGGACCTCTCAGTGAAATTGGAACCATTTATCATGCTTTTTAATTCCTGTTAGGTGTAATATATTCAGTGCTGGACAGGCTGTTTTGTATCCCTGTGGCTGGTGCTCAGATAATGGCACTGGAAAGCTTCTCCCACACAACCAGTGAATGTGGAAGTCAGCCTGATACTGGGATAAATGCTTACTCAGGGCCAACATGCCCAGCCCTCTGTACTGAATTACTCTGTCCCTCTTAAGTCTCTGGACACCATCAACTCCCTGTGCTTCCTTCAGAAACTAGTTTCAGCTGAGAATTGGCTAGTACTATGGTGTTAATCAATGGTCAAAATTATTGGCTTTCACAGCTCTCTTTATTGCCTTTGTAAATGACACATCTGACCTCCCTTTAAAGTTCAAGAGCATGATGACAATTTATACCTTTTGTCCTTTGTTAGAGAAGTTAAGATGCATCATATAGCCCTCTGTATATGGAAACTACAGTGCATTCAGAAGCTAATGAAAGTTAAGTAAATGAAGGCGACAAATACTGCCAGCTACTAGAAAGAAAAACCATATTTGGGCTCCATCCTCATAACTGCTGAATAAACAAATGCCTCATTGGATTTTCCTCCAGTGTACATCCTTTGTATCTTAAACAAAAAAAACCCTGAAGCTGTGCTTGGAGAAGATCTAAATTAGAGTTGATCTGACATCTTTTCTTCTGCTGGCAATTTAGCAAAGCTTAGTTTAAAACTGAATTTAATCTTTTGTTGTATATACCCCATCTCTGGTTATATCTTCATGGCAACCTAGGTCATCAGCACCCAGGCTAGCCACGTGTGAGTGGTCACACCCAAGTTACTGGATCCACATTAGTACGGCACTCACCCATAGAATGTGCCAGAACTCCTGGGGATATAGCCCATAGTTCTTAGTGCTGCAGTAAGCCAGGTCACTATGATTCTTTCCCAGTGAATTGTGGGAAGGCAGTGCAGGGCTATAAGCACTTGAGTGGTGTGGCCTGCATATTCCCTGCAAAACTGGTGGGTTACTAACCAACGTATAAATAACACAAAGGCTTTAGCCTATATCCCAGGACTAGCCAGCTTGCTCTAATGTAAATCAACATCATGCTTGGCTGAGAGATTTTTGTGGAGAGGAGCCAGGTTAAAGGCAACAGCCAAATTAGAGTCCAAGTTAACTCTTGAGTGAAGACCAAGCCTCTAATCACTGTAGGCACCATTCTTCCTCGTCATGTAGCCTTGTAATTGGGGGTTATTTTTTCAACTCCTTGTGTTTTGTCCCCCACAGACTCCAACTCCTGCCTTCTCATTATCAAACTGACATGAGTGCATGTCTCTCGACACCGCTGAACCTAGTTCAGGCCCTCATCACCCATCTGGACTAGTGCACCCTCATCTCCAGCCTCACGAACCAGCATTGCTTTCTACCTTCTCGCCCCATCCACTGAAAATATGGCTTCTAGCATTATTTTTCTTGCACATCATTCCTCTTCTTGATTATTTTAAAAACCTTCATTGCCTGCCTCTGGTTTTGAGCCAGCTAGTTCAAATTTCTTCATCTCACCTTCAAAGCCTTTCCCAACTGTCTCTTGTTTTTTACCATGTTGTTTGCTCCACAACTAATGCCCAGTCATTCCTCTTTTTGTCCACTTCTTCCAGCCATCTCCATGCGGCCTCCGAGTGTAGAAATGAATTACTTATGAATTAATTTGTGAAATTGCCCACCCACCCCTTCAAACTTCCACTCCAAATCCTGCTTGGGGAAAAAAAAGTCAGACAACCAATGATGCACCGTTTAGGGATTTTTTTTATTATTATTAAATTAAATATGGGTGAAATCCTAGCCCTAGTAAAATCAAGTACCTCGTTCCCATTGAGATCAACAAGATTTCACTGTTGGAACCATCTGCCACCATAAACGGTTAACCTATATTACATGGTTATTTTAATTTCTTTCTTCCTCCCATCACGCTCCTTGTGTTGTGTCTCAAATTACTGAGTAGTCATGCAAAAGTTCTAGGGTGACTAAAATAGGATTTCATAATAGTGGTCATGTCTGTCTTCTGCAAAAATGGAGATAATGACTAGCTGATGTAGGAGGACATGAGGGAAAAACTCTCTCATTCCAATTGATATTTCTTGAATTTCCTAAGCATTATGTTACAAAGCTATGTGAACAAGCCTCTCTTTCATGCGCTAATGTGAAACAACAACATGCAACAGTTGCAGTTTATTTTTTTAGGTATTTTTCATCAGGCTAGTATAATGCTACAACACACATATCTACAATGAAAATGACTAAACCAAAGTTCCAGGCACTGTAAGGCATACAAGTTGGAACTGCTCTAAAAACATGAGTGTCTAAAAGTCATATTTTACATATAAATATCATTACAATAATTTCACAAGCAACATGAAGCTAGTGCTTCCATTTTGCATATATAACCTATGTCTAACAGCACAAAGTAATACCATAATCTACAATGTTATGTTTCAATGTGCAACAATATTGCGAGAATCTCTGAAAACTACTATTCTTTTGTATTTTAAAGCAGAATGTATTTGCATAACTTGTTCTCCTTGCCATCTTGATTGTGTGTGTGTATATTTCTTCAAGAAACCCCATTCAAAATCTCCTTTAACATCATAAACTTTACAGCCCATGTTCAAAATATGAAATACACTTTTCCAAATACAATTAAAATCAGGACTTTCATTTATTAAAAATGCATAAACATTTTAAAATATATAGGGCCAGAGTCTCAGCACAGTATAAATTGTCATAGTTCCATTTACTTCAATAGAGCTACAACGATTTATTCAAGTTGAGGATCTGGTCATTAAATTTAATGCTAAAATAAGGCTTGCTAAGAGCAACTAACACTTTTGTCCAATTATGGCAGCTCTCCTATGAGGCTGGAGGCTAGCTGTTCTTTTTACACACAAAGCTTCTTATCAGAATGAAAACTTCCCTGCAGAAGTGGACTAAATTACTAGAAATTTATTAAAAATCAACAAATGTAGGACTAGCTATGGCATCTGACTATGCAAACTCTGCCTCTAAAACCTGTTCTTGAAACATTAACAATAAATATAACTAAAGCAAACTTGCACCTTTACCATTTTATGTTCAACTAGAGCTCAAGCCCAAAGGGACTTCAAAAAGATAAGGAGAGAGGACCAATAAGTTAAAATTTTTAATGGTTCAACTGTAAATGCTGGCACAAAAAATAAAAGACAAAGTAAAGTAATTTAGTATAAACAAGAGAATCCAAAATGTTAGTATTTTACTGGCTTCTACTTCAAACAGAGTTTTAATTTTTTTAAATTGCATCTTTCCAGACCTTTGTTACTAATAAGATCTTAAATTATTAAAATTGATAGATGTTAAAAAAATCACTTCAGACAACATATTTTGTTGCTTTTTTCACTTCACTCAATGAAAATAAATTACTTATTTCTAGTCAGTTTCACATATAGATTTTTTACATCCTAGCACTATTCAACCATGTTTGGTTGGCAAATACAGCAAGAGAAATTTACATTCAGATGAAAATGTCTTCATTGAATTTATTTTAAAACAAGACATTTCTATCAGTGTTAGGATTTGAGAAAATATTTTTTGCAATATCTAAATTTCTGTGCTTAGTCTACTGAAAGTATCCTTTTAACTTCAGTTTTGGGGTAATAGTTTAAAAAGTAACTTAGGCCCTTAGGTGCTTAGGGTAAAATTTCCAAAAGTCTCACTGAAAGTCAATGGGACACAGGCACTTTTGAAAATTTTAGCTGTGGTCTTTTAAAATTGGCTCTTTTTAGAATGATTATAGAACTAATATCCTGTAAAGGCTAGAACAACAAAACTATTTATTAATTAGATTGTAAGTCCCTTTGTTCTATGTTTATATAATGCCTAGCACTGTGCACAGTTGGGTCCTGCTCCATGACTTGGGCTGCTAGGTGCTATGGTAATACAAATAATAAATAAAGTAAACTCTGATGCCTGTCATTCAGTGCAAAGTCATGGTTTACCAAAATGTTTGTGTGTTTATTTTTATATTTTTCCTGTTTTACTCAAAGACCTACCCACACAGATCCAGCTGGAGGGTCAGGGTCCCATTTACACACCCAAGTAATCCTGTTCATTTGCGTCTGCCATTTCTACTTTTACTTTGCTGAAAGTAAAGCTCAGACCAAAGGTCCATCCAGCCCAGTATCCTGTCCACTGACAGTGGCCAACGCCAGGTGCCCCAAAGGAAGTGAAGCTAACAGTCAATGATCAAGTGATCTCCCTCCTGCCATCCATCACCACCTTCTGACAAACAGAGGCTAGAGACACCAGTCCTTACCCATCCTGGCTAATAGTCATTAATGGACTTAATCTCCATGAATTTATCCAGTTCTCTTTTAAACCCTGTTATAGTCCTAGCCTTCACAACCTCCTCAGGCGAGGAGTTCCACAAGTTGACTGTGCGCTGTGTGAAGAAGAACTTCCTTTTATTTGTTTTAAACCTGCTGCCCATTTGGTGGCCCCTAGTTCTTATATTACAGAAAAAGTAAATAATTTTTCCTTATTCACTTTCTCCACATCACTCATGATTTTATATACCTCTATCATGTCCCACCTTAGTCTCCTCTTTTTCAAGCTGAAAAGTCCTAGCCTCTTTAATCTCTCCTTATATGGGACCTGTTCCAAACTCCTAATCATTTTAGTTGCCCTTCTCTGAACCTTTTCTAATGCTAGTATATCTTTTTTGAAAGGATTTTAATAGAAATTTTTTCACAAAATTGTTAAATTTGAAAATTTTAAGAAATAAACCCAATATTTCCACAATGTACACAACTACCTTCAAGGCAAAAATACTCAACAAAAACACAGTTATGTACAGTAGGCATAATTATGGAAATATAAAAATAACATTTGGAAAGCAAAAATAAATGAATAATTCTTTATGGCTCTGATAAGGTTAAAAGAAGCAACCACAAGGGGCTTAAATAAATGTTCATAATAGCAGAGATTACCTTTCATTAACATTGTGGCTTATTAGCTGTAATACGTGGTGGTTCTGTCTGGTACTTTACATACACAATTGTACAGCTCCTTTTCTTTGGAATTTTTTTAAATGTTCAAGGACAGTGCCTGTTCTTCATCTGATGAAAGATGCCATTTCAGACAGTGTGAAACACAGCTTCATCTGAGTCTTTGCCACTGTCTTCACTAGGCAGGCAACAACCACCGCTTGGGGACCTGCAGCCCAAATCTTCCACACCTGACTCCTGATCACTGTTGGCTGAGAGGTCAGGATCAGAGCTTTTCAGGTTGTCCTGAGTCAGAATCAGGGCTGAGTCTTCTTCGTCTCCTTGTGAAGGGCTCCGTGATGGGAATGATTTCACATTATTAATGTAATCCTGGGGTGTGTTAGCTATGCTGTTATTAGAGGTAGAAAGCCCTAGATGTGTGTTGTGGTCTTGCTGCTTAGAGTTTTCTTTTCTATTGTTTAACTGCACTTTTTTGAGATTTGCCAATCTCTGAAAGAGAAATAATATAGTTTATACATTCTACACACACACACACGAGTTTCGGACCCAATTACGCTCTTGCATACCTTGGTGATGGGCACAATGTAAATACTTAAGGTCAAAATCTGACTTACACCCTTTGCAACTATTTATTTGACAATCAGAATTCTTCCCTCAACTGCAGTGGGATTACACAGACCTTTAATCATGTCAGCCTTTATGCCATATGAGACCAAGAAAAATTAACTTCTGCGGGAGTGTGTGTGTTTTGTGCAGGTACCAGGGCAAAATTTCACCCTACCCCCTAAAAAAACCCAATCTTGGCTTCTACAGATTGAAAGGCAAAAAATTCCCATTGAGTTCAGTCCCAGAAACTCCCCCTGTGTTTGAAAAGCACACAGCAGATGGTAGGTGCCAGCACTTTTTAAGTAATAGTATACATTTATGGATTATTCTTTCCATCTTGGTATTATATATGCCTGACCTCCATTGCACATGTCCTGTAGAAAGGTGAACAAAAACTACCTATTTAGCTGAAATTCATCAAAGACTTCCCCCATAACTAGCCTTATTTAGAGAATATGAAATCTGGGAAATCAGATCAAGTTCTTTACCTGTTCTAAGACTTCCAGCTCTTCCTCTAACTGCTGAGTTTCTTCTTTCACTGCCATCAGGTAATCGGTAACTGACTGCCGGGGATGCATCCCCTTTTCAAAGCGGGTATACATACCACTCCAGAACCTGGAATCGATAGCAGGGACTTTCAGAAGTGTTAAATGCAAGTGGTATGCAGGAATACACAGTCTTAAACATACGTAAGCACTTTACTGCACAATGTTAATTGAAAAACAGCTTTACTACCACAAGATCATGTTTTACTACTTTCGATCATGTATGACTGACAATGAAAAAGAAGCATAAGAATGTAAATCTATAGACTAATACTGGCATAAATCAATTATATACAATTTTAAGAAACATCAGGCTACATTTGATTTAGACCACAGCTTTGATCTAATCTGTCTGGAGTTCTGGATTGATAGTATTTCTTTTTTTTTTAAAATTTTTAAACTTATTAAATGTATTTACTGTCAACAAAAATGCATGTCCTGTCAAAATAAATACACAGTTTTGCTAAGAACAATAATAACTTAAGTTGTATTTTTTATTAGTTCCATACCCTCTATTTAAAAAAAACTATAGCGCAGCAGTAGCTGCATCAAAATTAAGGTTGAAGCCAGCTTTCCATTATAAGTCCAATTTTAGACCCTCTCCAGTTTTCCTCAAAAACAACTAGTCCTCCTGAAGTTTTGTATACCACAGCTCATCTGAGCGTAGTTTTTTTCTGGAAAGTTGGGTAAAAATCAGAAGCGTCATCTAAAAGTTATGGTGTGAAATGTTACTTAAAATTTCACATTTAACAAAAATGTTTAACAAGAGCCAAAAAGTATTTCAAGGATGAGTTTGTGTTTTGTTGGCCTGGCTGAAAGTACCTTTTGGGTAGTTGGTGTAGCTAAGCATGACTCCGCTGAAATCAGTGGAGTTGTACCCATTTACACTTGCTCTAACTTTGACCCTAATGTTAAAAGACAAAATTGCACATACTGGCACAGAGATGTCTCAATATGTGTTCACAAGGCAGTCTATGAAATACCTGACAGATTCATGGGGGCCTGTTTCCACCTGCTGCATCACATGGGTAAAACAGTATTTCATTATGATAATTTCTTCTCAGGTTGTCACTGTACAATCATAGGACTTGATCCAGAGAGGTGCTGAGTGCCACAACTCTCAACGAAGTCTGAAATCTGCTGGTTCTGCTCTACAACTTCCAGGATTAGGTCCCAGATTGATTCAGGAAAGTATTTAGGGCTAGATCCACAAAAGCACTTGGATGCCTAACAGCCACTTTAGGTGCCTAAGTCCAATATTTAGGCATCACTGAGATCCTCAAAACCCCCACACAGCTGCTGCCTAACCCTACAGGCATCTAAATTTCCACTGTTAAAGTCCCCTAGATATCTCAGTTTCTGACAGTGAATGTATGCATTGTTATCTCAGTCTCGGCACCAGGCGCCTAGCTCATCCGTAAACCCCACTCGGGGTCCTGCCCTGCCTTTCTCGCCTGCGGGGTCTGATCCAGTAAGTGTTCTCTAACCCCTAAACCCACACAAAATGCACAGAGGAAGACATGGCAGGGGTGGTGCCTGCACCCACTCACCCATCCCTTTTATAACGTTTAGCCCAGTGGTTAGCACATTCACCTAGGATGTGGGACACCTGGGTTCCACCCCTCCCCCCCACCCCGATGTGGAGGCCTGATCTGAACTTGAGTCTCTTCCCCTCCCTGTATTAATTATTTATACACAGTGGAACAACTCCAATAGGAGAGATTGCGAGAGAACCAACCAGATAACCCTACAGCCTAGCAATTAGGGCACTCTTGTGGGAAGGGGGGAAACCCAGCTTCAAATCCCTCCTCCACATCAGACAGAGGGTAGAATTGAACTGGGATATCTCACATCCAGGGTGAGTACCCACCTACTGGACTAAAGGTTATAAGGGGGACTCCTGGTTTAGCATTTTCCAAAAACTGGCTTAGGTGTCATCGCCAGGTGTGTGTTTATGACTGTGAATCCCAAAAGGAGGTAGGCATTTTCCTCCAACCCAGTTATGCACCTAACTCCCTTTGAGGGGCAGGGCTTAGAACATGCGGAATTTGGATGGATTTAAGTATATGCTAAAGTGCATTCCTGAAAGGAGACCTTAACAACTGACTCTATGAAATCTTTGCAGGTTAGTGATACCAAGCTATTGTAGACTGCACTACAATTAATTTAAAGTAAGAGACCTGTAAAATAATAACCCATGCTAAAAAAGACGCTCTTAGGAAAGTGGAAGCAGCCTGGGGTTTTACAAGCCAGTTTCTGTGTATTTGCTCCTTAGCCATGCACCCATCTGCCTGATCTTGTGTGACTTGTTGACATAGTTTTCAGTTAAATAACTGCTCCTGTTAGCCTGCAACTGAAAAAAGTCAGCTCGGAGGAGGGTGTATGCCATAAGTATGTTTGGATAATTGTGTAATATCACTCCTCCCCTATTTTCTAATTCTCTGATAACATGTGGCCAGCACCTGACTATCTACGTAAGGAGCTCAGCAGACAGATTTAAGTAACAGACTTGAATTAAGAATTCAGCTGTCTGGCAGAGCTGTTCTAGGTAGGGTGACCAGAGGGCAAATGTGAAAAATTGGGAGAGAGGGTGGGGGTAATAGAAGCCTATATAAGAAAGAAAAAAACCAAAATCGAGACTGTCCCTATTGGGACATCTGGTCACCCTAGTTCTAGGAGATTTTTACCTAGTATTAAGTGGTTTCTTTTTTCTTTGCCAAACAATCTACATCAATTTAGTAATGTCTGTCCCCGCAACCCTATATTCATTAACACAAAAAAACCCAATCCTGCAAACCCTTACTCAAAGGAGTCCGATTAAAGTCAATGGGATTACTCACATGAGTAAGTGTCTGCAGTATCAGGCCCATATTTCGTAAATCTCTTTTGCAAATATCGTTGTACCTAAAGGGACACTGTCAGATTACAATTAAGAGTTTTTAGTTAAACTGTTTTTTTAAACTTGGGTTAGAAATGTGACCTAGAGTGTTAAACATGAAAGAATATTAACATTAATTTATTTGTAATCACTTAGGTTGTTTGTTTACATTTTAACATATCCTTTAGCTTGGAATATGAAAATAACTATTCAATTGTACTTATAATAATTTTTAATCACTTTCACTTCTCTTGTATTAGCAACAAAATAGATTGTTATTTGAAAAAACAACAGTAACATTTTGGATATTAGACTCTATAGAAACTTGTAAACATCTAAAAAATATGTGGGGCCTAAGTTACCCTCCCAGCGTTACCTAGAATTTAGCAGCAACATTGGACAGGGTATTTTATTTGCTTATTTACCAAGTACTTGTTTTAACATGTATGAGTGAGATCCTACGATCTTTCTGAAACTACTTGTTTCACCTGTGATGCTGATTGACCCAGGGAATCAAAGATTCATCACAAAATCTGATATGGCAGAAATCTAGTACCCACAGTGGAACAAATGCCTATGCATGTAATAAGTACAAACAACTATCAATGCAGTCTTAGTCACAAGCTTCTTTTGCAACTAATCCAATGCTGTGACATAATATAGAGGCCCTGTCTGAGTATTGGCAGGCAGGGAGTTTACTCACTGTAGCTGGCACTGAATTTACCACTGTATCTATCAATGTACTAGAATAAAATATACAGTATAAGATTAAGTTCTGAGATGAGCAGTTTTGTTCTAATACACCCCACTAATAACATGCACTGTGCAATGGCAACAAGTGACGTCACCTACTTGTACAAGAAATTGCAGGGAGCTGTCTGTGGGCGCAGTGTCCCCTGGGTCTGACTGTGGTCTTCTCTATACAGAGGATTCATGTAATTTCCATGATTCTTCCACAAATGTGCCCAAAGCGAATATGTTCGTTCGTGAATTCTGAGAAAGGATTTAAAAGAAAAAATACATAAACTGCTTTCCAGAGGTGCAGGTATAGCTACAGACTATTACTTAGATAACTAATCTCATTATCTCTAGCCTGATTCTTGTGTGCATGTTTATACCTGCCTCTGGAAATTTCCGCTACATGCATCCAATGAAGTGGGTATTCACTCACGAAAGCTCATGCTCCAATACGTTTGTTAGTCTATAAGGTGCCACAGAACTCTTTGCCGCTTCTAGAGACTAGGGAAGACACTTCAGTGCTCTTTGCTGGTCACTACAATCAGCTTCAGAGCCTCTTAAGAAAATTACACAAATTATAGCTGTAGAATGTAGAGGCCTATTTTCCTTCATTGGACTTTAAATGTGAAATCCAATGCACCTCTGAAAAGCCATGGACATGGAATTATGGGGGTTGAGTAAATAAGATGTAGCCTCTGTTTCAGGGCCCATGCCCAGGGCTTCTATGAGTTAAAACAGCAGCCAATGATCCTTCGTATCAGTTCCATGTTGTGTTGAGACCACTGAATCTGTATAGTCATGAATCCCCGGGCCTCTTCCACACCTCCTCACTGCCCACCCCTCTTCATGGCCTTGCTGACCTACATGGGCCTGGTGCAAAGACACTTCCTGCAGCATGTAATGGGTCAGACACTTCACTGCTGCTATTTCTTCCGTGATTAACCCTCTTCCCACAGCCCATAAGTGCACAGAGGACTTCCACTGGTTCTTCACACCATGGGTGAATTTCAGCCACATGCAAGTGTGCTGACATTTCAAGTTGACACCAGATTGCTGATCAGCCACAGTGGCACTGTAACAGATAATGGCGACTCTGCCTTTACAGGAGGAATGGCCAGTTACCAGTGGGGCACAATTCCCTTACAGACTACAGGATTTATGCCAAGTTCTACTTTTTTCTGTGGGTGGATCAATGCAGGTTCTGGGGATCAGCAGTTTGTGCAGATACATTTTGAAACAGTTGTGTGCTGTGTGACATATGGTGCTAAAAAGCAGCACTGTAGATGTTGTGGCTCAGCCTGGAGCTTGGGCTCCGAAGCCCAGGAAGGAGGGTGAGCCCTTTCTGACCCCCTTTGGAGGGATCAGGGTCTTGAACCTGGGTCTCCAGGCTGCAGCCACCACCTGGCAGCTTGCTGATACCAGCAGGGAGCGTGGGCTGGTGGACCCTAGCTCACTATAGGCAGTGCCCACAAAGCTCCCAATTGGAGGAGATGTCCAGCCTCTTTGCGTGGCTCAGACTCACTATTTAAGTCAGAAGGAGACACAGGAAGTTGTCTGAGCAACTACAGGAATCCTTGGCTGGATGCTACATTGGATTCTGCCTTCTTTCCTGATTCCTGCCTTCCCATCCTGCTCCTAGTTCTTGCACTCTTGTCTTGCTCCAAGTCCCTGCTTCTACGCCCTGGCTCTGAACTTAGGCTTGATTCCTGACTCTGTCTCTGACCTATAGTTCCTGACCACTGCTGCTCCGACTGTCTACATTCTGGTCCATAACACCCCTTACTGGAAGTAAGAAGCACAGAAGCAAACAGTCAAATGTTGCAACAGATTTTGTGGACTATGAATAATTTTTTAAAGCCTCAATCCTTCAACATGAACTGAGGCTTACAGGAAAAGATTTCTGGGGCTGCAAAAGCACAATGAGATGACTTACATGGAAATGTCAACCCAGAAGGGAGAATACATCTGCAATTAGGGGAGCTACCAGATGATTTGTGTGCACTGGCTGGGTTAGAACAGTTCTATGATGTCCATCCACATGACCTTAAAATGGGACTACTGGACAAGAAACCAGGAAATTTGTACTGATGGACAGTTCGTGGGATGAGTATGTGATGAACATAAGAACTCCAGTACAATCAGAGAGTACAAAACTAACAGCAAGAGGTCAGTTCACTGTCTCCCCGGACCAGGTTAACCAGGGTGTCACCAACAGGAACCCCAGTTCCTTACCCAAAAGGAGTGGGTGGGACAGAGAGGAATCTGGCTCTGGGGAAACTTAAAAAGATTCAACCCTAGGAGGGGGAATGGATTTCTCATACATACATAGCTCTGGGACAGGAACAATCACACTGAGGAGTATGCCAAGGCTCGAGTGAGACCCTAAATCCTTTCCCCACCTATAGATTACATACACAGCACTGCACATTACAGAAGCTCAACTTTTTTTTGTTAAATTATCTTGCCAGATAAAGGCAGGCAAGAATTGTACATTGCTACACTTTGTGGCATGCAAATTTATATAGCCATTTTAATCTTTAATACACACAAAATCTGCAAAACCCACATATACATATGTAGTTAAAGAACAGAAAATCATACTTCAGCTCTCGCCTCTCCTTCTGGCCGTTACATAGAAAGTTACCAAACTGGCAGGAATAGATATGATGTTGTATGTGGATCAAGAATCTTTCATTGAACTCAAAGGCACAGGGAAACTGTTCCATGAGCTGCCAAACGCACTCGATGAACTGATCAATAACTGGGGATATCTCTTTTGGATCTCCATCTAAATAGCCATACCTAAAATAATGCAAGATATTACCATTACAACCTGAAATCCAATAGGAATCCTTTATGAAAACTAGAGCACTACATTGTTGAAAAAAAATGCTTTGTGGGAGAGAGTTGAGTCATGGGTTTTATGGTGAATTTTTAGTCACATCACAAAATCAGGCAGGTGTGGAAACCTCTGCTCACAGAACCGAAGGAGTGCTGCGCTTGCCAGTCAGGAACAGAGCACACAGGAGAAGCTCTGTGGGGAAACTTCCAGAGTCCTCTGCTGGTTTATACCTGGTACTAGTGTGCGCTGTAAGGGCTGGTCTACACTATGGGGGCAAATTGATCTTAGATACGCAACTTCAGCTACGTGAATAACGTAGCTGAAGTCGAAGTATCTAAGATCGAATTACTCACCATCCTCACGGCGCGGGATCGATGTCCGCAGCTCCCCCTGTCGATTCCGCAACTCCGTTCGGGTTGGTGGAGTTACGGAATCGATATAAGCGCGTTCGGGGATCAATATATCGCGTCTAGATGAGACGCGATATATCGATCCCCGAGCAATCGATTGCTACCCGCCCATACGGCAGGTAGTGAAGACGTACCCTAAGTCTCTCACTTCTATGAACACCCTTAGTCTATGTACTGTTAATTAGCACATCTCCGGGACAACCTTTGCTGAGAGACTTTTATGGTGCCCCTTTCCCCCCCCCCCGAAAAAAACCCTCCAATCATAGTTTAAGGCTGCCCTGTATTGGTGGAATTCCTTGGGGAGAGCATCCTAGGGCACAGCTACACTCTGCTGTGTTAGCAGGTGTGCTTTGAACCACTTCTCTATATAGAATTAGGTTTTTGGTGCTGTTCACAATGGATTACCTCAATTAATAGGGGACTGAAAATATGTAATGCATACAGTTGAGACAATATGCTGTATGTCTGACTTTGACCTGTAAAAGAGGAAGTATCTTTAGTTGTTTGTTCTGTATCTAATATATATAGGCTAATGGAGTAGGAAATCATAAAAATAATTTCTTCTAAATTAGAACCTGCCATTACTTAAATGCCTCAATGAGGTATAGCAGTATCATTAAGGAGATCACAGTTATCAATGGTGATTGTATGCCTACAATATTTTATAGACATTATTATTAAAGATTTTGTAGAATGTCATTTTAACGACTGAAACGCTTGCTGGAATCTTATAAGAACTTTATTCCAGTAAAAACTGCCTCAAATTATTGAATGTTATTTAATAACTGTCACTGTAGCATCAGCCTATAGAGAAATCAAGTACATCGCTACCTCAATATAATGCCACCCGATATAACACAAATTTGGATATAACGCAGTAAAGCAGCACTCCAGGGAGGCGGGGCTGCTCACTCTGGTGGATCAAAGCAAGTTCAATATAACACGGTTTCACCTACAATGCGGTAAGATTTTTCGGCTCCCGAGGACAGCGTTATCGAGGTAGAGGTGTAATATGACAATGAATCTTCAACATAACTTTTGTGCTTTGAATGTTTTTCTAAGAACTTGACTTAACACACAAATGCAGGGAACTGGAGACATATGTCCACATTATGGACAAAAAGCCTGCAAATTGTTTAATTAGCAACAAAAAGACAGTTGAGATTTTGAGGCATAATACAACCTGTCAAATCAGTACATTGTTTTATATTTCCTTTACTTGACGTATCTTTTGTTTTAATTTGATGGACTATTTGCCTATAGACTAGGAAAGAAGGACCCATTGCAGGAAGGATGGACTCCAGATAAAGCAAAATGGAACCAGATTGCTGGCATGTACATTTAAAAACATTATAGAGGAATTTTTAAACAAGGGCTGAGGGAAAGCCGACAGGTGTATAGGAGCACATGGTTTGGACAGAGACATCCCTACGAGAAGATCTATTAATGGGGATTCTCTCTTTTCTAGTAAGAAGGAGAAGATAGAAGTTGATAAACCACAGGTAGGAACTGGAGAGAAACAGTCAAATGAAAAAGAGTCCAATTCAACTGTATCACATAATGGCAAACAACTAAAAAGTGACAAATTTGATAAGTGCTTGTATACATATGCTAGAAGTCTAAATACTAAGATGGGTAAACTTAAGGGCCTGGTATTAAATGAGGATATTGATATAACAGGCAACACAAAAACTTTGTGGAATGATGATAATCAATAGGACACAGTGATATCAAGGTACAAAACATATAGGAATGACAGAGTAGGTCGGGAAGTGGCACTAGATGTAACAGAAAGCACAGAGTCAAATATAGTAAAAAAAACTTAAATGAATCAAACTGTACCATAGAATCTCTTTGGATAGAAATTTCATGCTTGAATAATAAGAGCATAGCAGTAGGAATATACGACCAACCACTGGATCAGGATTGTGCTGGTGACTGTGAAATGCTCTGGGAAATTAGAGAGACTATAAAAATAGAAAACTCAATAATAAAGGGGGATTTCAACTGTCCTCATACTGACTGAATATGTGTCACCTCAGGATGGGATGCAGACACCATAAATGACTCCTTCTTGGAGCAGCTAGTCCTGGAACGCACAAGGGGAGAGGTAGTTATTTGATTTAATCTTAAGTGGAACACAGGATCTGATCCAAGAGATGAATATAGCTGAACCACTTGGTAATAATGATCATAATATAACTAAATTGAACATCCTTGTGAGGGATGGAGAGATGGGATGAAACATCAAAGAAGCAGCATTAATTTCAGAAAGGGGAACTACACACAAATGAGGAAACTAGTTAAACAGAAATTAAAAGGTATGGTCCCAAAAGTGAAATGCCTGCAAGCTGCATGGAAACTTTTTAAAAACACCATAATAGAGGCTCAAATTAAATGGATACCTCAAATAAAAAAAAATTGTAAAAGGACAAAAAAAGCGCCACCGTGGCTATACAACAAAATAAAAGAAGCTGTTAGGGGCCAAAAAGCATCCTTTAAAAATTGGAAATTAAATCTTACTGAGGAAAACAGAAAGGAGCATAAACTCTAGCAAGTCAAGTAAAAATGTATAATTAGGTGGGCCAAAGAAAAATTTGAAGAGAAACTAGCAAAAGGCTCAAAACCCAACAGCAAAAAAAAAAAAAATGTTAAGTACACAAGGAGCAGGAAGCCTATAGGACAATCTGTGGGGGCACTGAATGATTAAAGTGTTACAGGAGCACTCCAGGAAGATAGAGCCATTGCAGAGAAGTTAAATGAATTCTTTGCATCTGTCTTTACTGCAGATGATGGGAGGGAGATTCCCACACCTGGGCCATTCATTTTAGGTGAGAAGTCTGAGGAATTTTTCCAGATTGAGGTGTTAATAGAGGAGGTTTTGGAACAAATTTATAAACTAACCAGTAAGAAGTCACCAGGACCAGATGGTATTTACCCAAGAGTTCTGTAGGAACTCAAATTTGAAATTGCAGAACTACTAAGTGTGGTATGTAACCTATCATTTAAATGAGCTTCTGTACCAGATGACTGGAGGACAGCTAATGTGATGCCAATTTTTATACAAAGGCTTCACAGGTGATTCTGGTAATTACAGGCTGGTAAACCCAACTTCAGTACCTGGTAAACTGGTTGAAACTACAGTAAAGAATAAAATTATCACACACATAGATGACCACGATTTGTTGGGAAAGAGTCAACATGGCTTTTGTAAAGGGAAATCACGTCTCACCAATCTATTAGAATTCTTTGGGCAGGATCAAGAAACATGTGAACAATGGTGATCCAGAAAATATAGTGTATTTGGACTTTCAGAAAGCCTTTGACAAGGTCCTACATCAAAAAATCTAAAACAAAGTAAGCAGTCATGAGATAAGAAGGAAGGTCCTCTCGGGGATCAGTAACTGGTTAAAAGATAGGAAACAAAGGGCAGGAATAAGTGGTCAGTTTTCACAATGGAAAGCGGTAAACAGTGGTGTCTGCCAGGGATCTGTACTGGGACCAGTGCTGTTCAACATCTTAATAAATGATCTGGCAAAAAGGGTAAATAGTGAGGTGACAAAATTTGTAGGTGATCCAAAATTACTTAAGATAACAGTCTGTTTGGGGTTAAGTAAAAGTTACAAAAGGATCCCACAAAACTGAGTGACCGGGCAAAAAAATGGCAGATGAAATTCAATACTGATAAATGTTAAAGAAATACACATTGGAAAACATAATCCCAACTATACATACAAAATGATGAGATCTAAATTAGCTGTTACCACTCTAGAAAGCGATCTTGGAGTCATTGTGGATAGTTCTCTGAAAACATCTGTTCAATGTGCAGCAGCAGTCACAAAAGCTAACAAAATGTTAGGAACCACTAGTAAAGGGATGAATGGATGGATAGATAAGAATTAGACGAGGACAACAAAAATGATTAGGGGTATGGAACAGCTTCCCTATGAGGAGAGATTAATAAAACTGGGACTTTTCATCTTGGAAAAGAGATGACTAAGGGGGGATTTGATATTATGAAGGATGTGAAGAAAGTGAATAAGGAAGTGTTATTTGCACCTTCACATAACACAAGAACCAGGGGTCACTCAAGTAAATTAATAGGCTGCTGGTTTAAAGCAAACAAAAGAAAGTACTTCACACAACGCACAGACAACCTGTGGAACTCATTGCCAGGGGAATATTGTAAAGGCCAAAACTGTAACAGGATTCAAAAAAGAATTAGATAAGTTCATGGAGGATAGGTCCACCAATGGCTATTAGCCAAGATGGTCATTGATGCAACCTCATGCTCTAGGTATCTCTATAGCATGTGACTGCCAGCAGCTGGAAGTGGACAACAGGAGATGGATCACTTGATGATTACCTGTTTTGTTCATTCCCTCTGAAGCACCTGGCACTGGCCATCATCGGAAGACAGGATACTGCACTAGATGGACCATTGGTCTGACCAGTGTGGCCGTTCTTATGATATTTGGAGGCACGCATAAAACAATTTGTAAAATCAGTACATTTTATATTCCCTTTACTTGAAATATGTTTTGTTTTAATTTGACAGAATAATATAGACTGAGGAGGTCTCAGATCACAGATCCTTGATGTCAACTGCACTTAAGCATATGCCTAAAGTTAAGTGCTGTCCTGAGTAGGGATGCTTTCCTGATCTGGGCCTTAATTCTGCATGAGTGAAATCTTGTCTCCTATTGAAGTCAATGGCAGAACTCCTATTGACTACAATAGAAACTTCTCTCCAAAATGAATGCTTCAATGGTAAAAGTAAGCACAAGACAAGCATCCAATATACTCAATAGTAAACAATGGGGAAAGAATGGTAAGAAAACAACATTTCAATTTTATTTTCCAATAGTCTATAATAAATAAATAAATAAGTTAAGAGGAATAACTTGAGGGCATCATGTTAGTTTACTTTCTCACTGCCATTTGAAAATCAAATTAAAATGGCATCAGCAGACAGCTGACCTTCCCTTATGAAAAAAGTGTATATTGAAAAAAAACCTGAGAGTACCCTTACCTGTGATTAAATTTGTGCCCAAAGGAAACCCAATCTTTTTCAATTAATACCTAAAATGAGAAAAGTGCACATAAGTGTCATGTAATGGAATCAAGATTAATTTTTAGAGGAAGCAAAAGATGATGGAAATTAGCACTGCTGTATTTCAACAAAGCTTGATTCCAAATGACCGCCTATCATTTTTTATTAAAGTCTACAAGCCTTGCAAACCTATCTTTGCAGGAATGACCATAAGGTTGGTAAACATTCGTGCATACTCTGCCAGAGCCAATTTGGACATCGGTCCCCTTGTTGAAAAGGAACAGATTTCAAACATGGTTTCCCCAACCCGAACCCCCTGATTTGCACCCAATTTTGATAGGCAAAACTTCAGTGCTCATCTTTGAAAATTTTAATCCTAAGTATAAACTGATGCTCCCAAAACAACGTCTTGGGCAACAAGACAGTTTCTTTGTCATGATTCAAAACACAAAGACGGACTATACTTGATGGAACCAAATGTTTGGGGTTAATTTGGATAATTTGGCATTGATAATTTGAACCACTTTGGTTTTTTTTAAACTTTCTACTTAAGAAAAAAAGACATTTTTAAGGAAAAGGTTGTTTTCTCTACACACACACACAAAGAACATTAGTGTTAATACTTTGCACATGATGTCATAGAACATTTACACCCTCTGTAAAATAGGTTTGCTTACCATAAATCCCTTTATAGTTCGGTAAAATGGATCTAATAGAAGGCTTGCTACAGAGCAAACCTGAGCTGTTCTGTCCCAGCCATCTGAGCAATGAACAAGAACACTCACACCTTCCTCTGCCACAGCCTAAAAGGACAGAAAGATTCACAGAAGTAGTAAATAAGGTTATGGCAATGGGTAACAGTAGAGATGCACGTGAGCCCAGTGGTTTAGGGTGCTAGCCTCGCATGTAGGAGGCCTGGGTTCAGGTCTTTGCTCGGCTACAGACCTCCTGTGACAGCCAAGGCCCAGGTCCAAAAAAGCTTTTTAGGTGCCTAACGCCTACTGATTTCAAATGAGCTTCTCCGTGCCTCAGTTTCCCTATCTATAAAATGGGGATAGCAACTCTTCCCTACCTGAGAGTTATATTGTGACGGTAATTGCATTAAAGAATGTGAGGTGCTCAGATACCATGGTAACAGTGGAGATGTAAGTACCTAAGGTATCTAGACTGATAGCAGTAGTATCTCCATCTGAAAAATAGCTTCCTCAGTTCAAGGACGTTACTGAACACAAGAGTATCAGACCACAAAGCACATAGAGGAAGCCTGCATTTATGATACATGTCCATATTCAATATGCAAGATTTGAAGTCTATAATTCTGTAATCTTAATTTACATTATCAGGAAGAGAGCTGTTTCATGCATAGTATAAGTGATGTGTGCAAGGAAGAGGTTATGTTCAGTAAACCTGGAAGATCCTTTTGGGGAAGTTAGAACTCAATGTGGATTAAAAGGATTTATTTTAAATAAGGCTTTTGCCCTTTGTTGTTTCTTTATGATTTCTAAAGAAAGCTGTACTTAAATCTCAATGGAGAAAAATAAAATGAGTTAAGAAAGAAAGTACCTAGAAAAATAAACTCTTGAAAACTTTAAATCAAAGTGGAACAATGACTAATAATGAATCATCAATGTTTATTTTAGGAGGGAGATAATTCCACCAGAATGGAATCCTGTGGGCAAAATGCCAATATTTAACAATTGGCAAGGATAAAAATCTGGATACTAGAGGCTAGCCAGAAATAGAGCAAAAATTCCAAGTAGATTTTTACTCAGGAACCAAAATTATACAAGTAGATCTGCATTCCAAAACAAAGAGAAACAGGAAGGTGGTGGGCACATATGCAACAAAAATAAAGATGATTTGCAGACATTACTTAAACTTGCCACTAGGGGAAAGACGGCAAATGCTGAGATCAATGAGTGAAATCCTGGCAGCAGTGGAGTCAATGGCAAAACGCCAATTGAATTAAGTGGGGCCCAGACTTCACCTAATGAATTCTGCTATAGATAGTTACAGTTGCATATGGGAAAGGCAGAAGCAAGGCAAGAAAGAACTCTGATAGTTACTGAGTATCAGCAAAAACATGAGACTGGGCATGTCATTTAAAAAAAAAAAAGTCACATAAACACTTATACACTAATTACCACTGTAAGAGAAAAAATGAGAGAGCTGGAGTGTCTGACATTGGGAAGACCTACAAGTAGTTGACATTTCAGAAACATGAGCCGTACGTGATTATCAAAGGGATAGCATAATTTCTATTCACTATTAAAAAGACAGGCAGGAGAATAGCACTAAACATAAGATACTATGGACTAACAAAATAAAAGTTCTGAGTAGAATACCATGAAGTAGAACTGCACTAGCCAGAGACACCAGGTCTTTACAATAAAATACACTAGTTGGGAGAGTAATAACAGCCTCAAAAGTAGAACAGTGATAGTAAATGCAAAATACTGGGATAAACAATTTCTCAGTACTATAAACAACTGCTTCTTGGGACAAATAGGTAAGTATATAGAGAAGAGGCTTCTCTTGCATTAGACTTTGGTAACAGAGAGACAAGGTGGGTGAGGTAATATTTTTATTGGACCACCTTCTACTGGCGAGAGAGATAAGCTTTCAAACTTACACAGAGATTTTCTTCAGGACTGGGAAACTTAAGAGAGTGACAGATAAATACAAAATGGAACAGATTGTTTAGTTAACACTGTTTAGTTAAAACGAGGAATCCTTGTGGCACCTTAAAGACTAACACATTTATTTGGGCATAAGCTTTCATGGGCTACAGCTCACTTCATCAGATGCATGGAGTGAAAAATACAGTAGGCAGGTATAAATATAAAGCACATGAAAAGATGGTGGCTGGGTCACTACAAAAACTAACTTTTCCTCTGTTGATACTCCGGGTACGTCCAGACTACCCCGCCGTATCGGCGGGTTAAAATCGATTGCTCGGGGATCGATATATCGCGTCTAATCTAGACGCGATATATCAATCCCCGAGCGCGCTTATATCGATTCCGGAACTCCACCAACCCCAACGGAGTTCCGGAATCGACATGGAGAGCCGCGGACATTGATCCCGTGCCGTCTGGACGGGTGAGTAATTCGATTTTAGATATTCGACTTCAGTTACGTTATTCACATAGCTGAAGTTGCATATCTAAGATCGATTTCCCCCCCCTAGTCTGGACGAGCCCTCACACATTCTTGTCAACTGTTGGAAATGGGCCACATCCACCCTGACTCAATTGGCCTTGTTAGCACTGACCTCCTACTTGGTAAGGCAACTCCCATCTTTTCATGTGCGGTATATTTATACCTACCTACTGTATTTTTCACTCCATGCATCTGTTGAAGTGGGCTATAGCCCACAAAAGCTTATGCCCAAATAAATTTGTTAGTCTCTAAGGTGCCACAAGGACTCCTCATTGTTTTTGCTGATACAGACTAACACAGCTACCCTTCTGAAAACTGATTAGTTAAGTAAGTTAATAGTGGGAGCTTAAATTCATAACTTTGCTAGACACTAAAAATCATGGATTGAATAGAGAAACTGGATTTATGGCTTATTATAACAGGCTATAACCTACTAACAATACTACCCCGGCCCCCGAGCTGCTTTCCCCACTTTCACAAGCTTTTTGGCCTGTGACTGGAGGAGTGTTAACTGGCCACTTATCTTGAATGGTCGCTTGAAATATGTGTTAATTGCTTATGCTAAATCATCTGTTCCACCTTGTATTTAGCTGTGACACTCTGGCCAGGTCTACACTACACACTTCCTTCAGTATAACTATGTCGTCAGAGATGTGAAAAATCCACACCCCTGAGTGATGTAGTTATACCGACTTTAACCCTCGTGTAGACAGCTCTCCTGCCGGTGTAACTACCGCCTCTCGCAGAGGTGGAGATATTAAGCCAACAGGAGAGCTCTCTCCTGTCAGCTTAGAGCAGGGGTCAGCAACCTTTGGCACATGGCCCACCAGGGTAAGCTCCCTGGTGGGCTGGGCCGGTTTGTTTACCTACCGCGTCTGCAGGTTCAGCTGATTCAGCTCCCACGGGCCGCCGTTTGCTATTCCAGGCCAATAGGGGCTGTGGGAAGCGGTGCGGGCCAAGGAATGTGCTGGCCGCCGCTTCCGGCAGCCCCCATTGGCCTGCAGCGGTGAACCGCGGCCAGTGGGAGCCGCGATCGGCCGAACCTGTGGATGTGGCAGGTAAAGAAACTGACCCAGCCTGCCAGGGGGCTTACCCTGGTGGTCCATGTGCCAAAGGTTGCCAGCTCCTGGCTTAGAGCATCTTTACCAGAAGCGCTATGCAGCTGCACCAATGAAAGTTTGTACTGTAGACCTGCACTCTGAGTAAGTTTCCCAGACCTGAAGAAGAGCTCTGTGTAAGCTTGAAAGCTTCTCTCTCTCTCACCAACAGAAGTTGGTCCTATAAAAGATATTACCTTACCTGCCTTGTCTCTCTAATATCCTGGGACCTACATGGTCACAACACTTCATACTTGGCCTTGGTAATGCACGGGAGTTGGTTCAGGCAATAAAGTGGGACCAGAGTATAATTAAGTTGTCATGTGTGCACAGGAACAATCATATCTAGAGGTAGTGCTGCAACACTTAACCTTCAACAAGGAGAACTTAAGGAGAAACAGGTTTAGTAACTGTCTGCAGGGAAAAGTTAGGAAATTAAGATATACAGCATTGGTTAGTGGAGGCTGCACTGCAATTCAGGTAATTAGTGCACAAGAATAGAGGGGAATAGAACACTAATTTACAAGCAAAGTGTCCAAATGACAACTTTTGCCAAACTAAAAATTGTCTCTTCTCCCCTCACAGAAACATTACACATTTAGGGCCAGATTATTTTCTAGTGTAACTTCATTTAAGTCAATGGAGTTTCACTAGCAGTGAATCTGGCCCTCAGTTTTCTGCATCACGTCAATCAATTTTGATTTAGTTTTACATAATTTACCTTTGCAATGAAGATGCCCGCATCCATGATGGCTTTGATGTGTTTTAGCCAGCCAGAATTCTCCAGGCCCCAGAGGAAGTCACTCATAGAAGGGGACTTCAGCTCACAAACTGTAAAGTAATTCACGTTTTTAATGCACAACATAACATTTTAACTCGTAGGTTCCGACTTACTGTTCAACCTAAGTATCGATACGTTTGCAGATTCTCTACACGAAACAGACATATTCTGAAATGGAAAGATTACTTCTAAGTATATCTAAGGTTCTATACAGCATGTATGAAAACATAAGTTGAAGGGATAGCGTTGGGTGAAATTTGGCCCAATGTGTAAAAAAAAGTTGTTAAAAAAAAAGTAGATTTTACAAAACTTATAAGAGAAATGCTTCTTTTAAAAGATTCCCGAGCAGTACTTTGGAATTTATATAAATATTTCTTCTGTGATGTAGGTTTTCCATAAGCATAACCACTTTAACAGTAGTAATGAAATCTGTGACAGTGGAGAAGGATGATCCCATGATTAATTATCAGAAGTTGGAGTCGAGAGGATTGTGGTTTTCCCCCCAGCTTTGCCACAGATTTCATGTGTGGCCTTGGCCAAGTCCTGCAGGATAAAATTTTCAGAAGTGACCATTAATTTGGGCACAAAGAAATTAAGCCAGCCATTAAAGCTGTTGGCCTTAACCTCACTGTGCCTCAATTTCCCCATCTGTAAGAAGGGTTCTGAGGATTAACTCAATAATACTGTGAAAACAATTTGAGCTCCTCAGATAGAAGGTCCTAAAGAAGTTAAATAATATTGAAAATAAATGTATCAGGAAATCTAAATCTTATGCTCTAATCAGCTGTTAGGCAGGTAAATGGCCATATTATTCATATATGTGCCGAGCTAAGCATCCAAGGTTGACATTCAGAAGCCCTGTATACAGCAAACATATTTCAAGTTTATCTGGATACCCTGCAAATGGACAGGGTGAATAAAATCCATTCTCTTGGCAGCTTGCAGGCTCCAAGGCACCTCTTGTGATACAGCAGGGGCCCCTTTTCATCCACTATTGCCAGAGACATTGCCCACTGCCCCAATCCACTGAGAACAATTCTTCCTCTCACAAAGAATTGATACTGTTTTGTTTTTTATTTGTATTACTGTAGCACTTACGAGCCCTAGCTATGGATCAGGACCCCATGGTGCCCAGCACTGAACAAACACAAAATAAAAAGATGACCCCTGCCTCAAAGAGCTTAAAATCTCTATTAATTATTTCCCTTTAATTTTGAAATAACACATACAATTCATAGAACATTCAAAGCAGAGAGCAAATATTGGGGGGGGGAGAGTTACTCAGCTCATCTTTCCAACGTTGGTAGATTTAACAGGATCCCAAATGTGAATGCGAAATCAATACGTAGATATACACAATGAGAACTTATGTACCCAACATGAAATTCAGATGTCCTGTTAAACCATCCGTGAGTGAGTATTGGACATGCTATATTACATGAAAATTCATCCCTTGAAATCGTATATGCTACACATAAATTACTATAATATTAACATATTTTCATCTCTGTACAATGTCTGAATTTTTTTTGAGTCTGTGTGATACAGTTTCATCCCACTGTTGTTAAATGTCTGTCTTCATTCTCCCTCTTTCTCTTTTTAACTATTCCAAAATTAGTAACATTGGCCAAAAAAAAATAAAAAAATAAAAAAGCACCTCACTCTCATCTGAAATCTGACTTGTGGTCTCAATCCAGTAGAAACCATTCTTTAAAAGGGCAATAAAATTCTGTGTCAGACATTATAAAGTTTCATGTGCCATATCCATCACAGACATAAGACCATGCAACACTGGTGATTTGGGTACAGCTGCGCCAGTTTTTCATATCAGTAAATTTGATCCCAAGAAAGAAATTTCCATTTTCTTCAGTGTAGCCAGGATTTCACTCTATAAGTGAAATTCATAATTAGTCCACCTCAGCTTTCAATTTCTGATTTTTTTAACCCTTTTTCATTCTAAGGCACAGTAACCTAATGTGTATTATATAACGGATTTCAATCTTTGAACACAGAGGTTCTCACAGAAGTTTATTTTACAAGTCATTTTTGAAACACTTAAAAGAAAAACAACAACAACCCTGAGTAACAGTACTGAAAGCAAACAGTCTTTCAAATGATTAATGCTCTTGTGCAGATGGAAGTATAAGCAATTAGTAGTTGAATTTTAATTGAAGCTGCTGGCTCTGTTTGCAAAAGCCCAGGAAAGCTGAAATACTACTTTGCTCATTCCTGCTACCAAATCAGAATCAATATTTACTTACCATTTTACTGAGCAAAGGCCATTTTGTCCTAAATCAGAGACATATGCCACATAGTTTAAGTGATGCTGGCTACTGATCTGTGATGCTGACTACTGATCTGTAGTTTAATAGTAAATTCAACTAATGCTGAATTCAGTAACTAGGCAAAACATACATGAAGCCACAAAAATATCTGTGTATCAAAAGAAAAGAAATGAAAATGTTTGAATTATAAAAGGCTCTGCAGCTATTTCACATGGAGGAAGGTATGGGGCAGAGATGACTTTACGCACAGGAAAATTAAGGAGCCACTTGGGGCAGTAAATTGTATGGAAGCTCAACATCTCATAGGCTGCCCTTATTTTTCTCCCCAGTAACTGGACTGGAGTGGGAGAAGGAACAGCATACTGTCAGATCTATAGTGCCCACCAGCAATAGCACCAGATGGGGAGGCAACTGCTGGATTAATTTTCCCATTTCCGGCAGCTTGAGGCCCCACAAATCCTAAAGTTGGCTTTTGCTCAGTTGGGGGAAGGGTTAAAGCAGTGGTCACCAACCGGTCGATCATGATCAACTGGTGGCGCAGCAGGGCTGTTACTAAGGCAGGCTCCCTGCCTGCCCCCAGCCCCACACTGCTCCCAGAAGCAGCCAATGCAGGCCTGGGGGTAGGGGTTTCCCTCTGCGCGTGGCTCCTGCCTGCAAGCACCGCCTCTGTAGCTCCCATTGGCCAGGAACAGGGAGCTGTGGCCAATGGGAGCTGTGAGGGTGATGCTTGCAGAGAGAGGTAGCGCACGGAGCCTCTTCCCCCCACCTCCTTCCAGGGGCCACAGGGGCACATTGGACCCTTCTGGGAGTGGTGTGGGACAGGGGTAGACAGGAAGCCTGCATTAGCAGCAGCCACGCTGCACCACCAATCGGGAGCCGCCGGAGGTAAATGCCTGGTAGGATGCCGCACCCCAAGCCCCAGCCCAGAGCCACCATACCCCCTTCTGTACCCTGAGCCCCCTCCTGCACCCCAAGCCCCAGCCCTGATCTCCCTCTCAGAGCCAACACCTCTCACCCCCTCCTGTACCCCAACTCCCTGCCCCAGACTCAGCCCAGAGCCCCTCCCACACTGCGAACCCCTCAGCCCCAGCCCAGAGCCTGCACCCCCTGCCGAACCCTAACCCCTAACCCCAGCCCAGTGAAAGTGAGTGAGGTGGGGGAGAGCAAGCGACAGAGGAGGGGAATGGAGTGAGCAGGGTGGGGCTTTGGGGACCTCAGGGAAATGGCAGGGTAGATTCTGGGTTGCCCTTAAATTCAAAAGGTGATTTTGGGCATAAAAAGGTTGGAGACCACTGGGTTAAAGTCTGTGGGCCAAACCCAGCAGTGCCTACCCAAGCAAAACTCCCAACGACGTTCAAAGACCATAGGTTTTGTTCTTATCTAAGAAACTGATGCTTTTAATATTAATAGAAGAGAAGTCCCTATTCACTATTTTTGTTGTTCAAATACAGACAAACAGCACGTTGTGCATCATCTAAATGTAAAAATCATAACAGATCAAATTCTGGTTGCCACTTGGAAACAGGAGCTAAACTCACCCAGTGAGGAATACAAATATGCTACCAAATCAATATTAATGGGCCCCTGAATCTTGGCTGTAGGGTGACCAGATAGAAAGTGTGAAAAATCGGGAAGGGGGTTTGGGGTAATAGGCGCCTATAGAAGAAAAAGCCTTGAATATCGGGACTGTCCCTATAAAATTGAGATATCTGGTTACTCTACTTGGCTGAGACCAGCCTTACACACAGCTCCCTTCTGCATACTTTTCTGCTTAGCACAGGAATGATTTGGCACAGGGTTGCGCATAAAGGCTATTACTTGGTCACAGTGACCTCAAACGTGTACACACTCATGGGTGTGGACCACACTGCCTGACCCTTTGGCCATGCCAGACATATGAGGAGCAATCTCCCTGCAGCTTTTCAGAGGAGGCAGGATATGGTTAGCCAGCTTCTGCCCAGCACTCCTAATGTCGGCTGTGGATCTTCTGAGGTGTGCATGTGGAGCATTGGCCAGAATTTGGCCCTTTGTTAACATAATTCAGTACATTAAATATTACTTTTGTATTCATTTGGACAACAATTCAGTGGAAGTTTATTGTCCTTAAACTTAGGGCTAAATCCTGTTGGGGGATGGGGGAGAGTAAAGCAAAATGGAGCTAAACTGAGAAAGGGTAATTAGGGTGTAGGACGGTGCAACAGATATGCTCCTCCACAGAATGAAGAAGAATAGTGGTTGTAATCATCGTCCCAGAGTTTCAGGTATTTCTCTCTACTGCACATAATCACCCCTATGTTCCAGCACAGAGAGCCACTGCAGTACTCAGCCTCTTTGCAAGCGGGCTCCCCCATGCAATGGATGTGCAGTTCATCCACTGTTTGAGTTCTCCCATGGGTGAACAGAGGGGTAGGATTTTCCCTTAGCCATTAAGTGTGTAACCTAGTATTACAGTTAAATTCTCTGAGAATTTACAGTATACAGTATACAGTATATACATATACAGTATAAGTGTTAAATAATTTTAAACAAACAATTTAATACTGTACTCAGCATTGATGATTGTGAAGCTTGCTTGAAACAGGAGTGTAGAGGGGTTGGAGCATGGGGGCTTGCCCCATTCCACCTGCCTGGCGCTCCTGCCAGGGAGCAGGGTTAGGGGCTTGCCCACTCCCTGGCTGGAATGCCGGGTAGGGGGAGTGGGGCGAGCCAAACATTGTAACGGAACACTGCACAACTTACATGTATGATCTCTAATAGATCTGCAAACTAATAACAAAACAATGTTAACTGGGACAACTTTAAGTGAGGAGTTACTGTACCCCTATTTTATGCCTGTGGGAGATCAGGAACAGGTGCTCTGTGTTTCCGTATCTTCTTCTCCACACTGCCCACTTAAAACCAGCAGCAGCACATGGTAAACTGAAATCACTTTCGATCAGCATCCATAGCTTACTCTTTTAAAAGATTTCTATGTTCCCTGAAATGTTCCACAATGTCTCACATTCAGCAGACATTGTGTGTGTTAATATCTAAATATTTGATTGAAAGTAAAAAAAACAAGGGATGTGCTGGCCGCAGTTTCCTGCTGCCCCCATAGGCCTGGAGCGGCAACCCGCGGCCAGTGCGAGTAGGGTGACCAGACAGCAAATGTGAAAAATCGGGACAAGGGGTGGGGGTAATAGGAGCCTATATAAGAAAAAGACCCAAAAATTGGGATGGTCCCTATAAAATCGGGACATCTGGTCACCCTAAGTGGGAGCTGTGATCAGCCGAACCTGATGCGGCAGGTAAACAAACTGGCCTGGCCCGCCAGGGTGCTTACCCTGGCGAGCCACATGCCAGAGGTTGCTGACCCCGACTTCGTAGAATGGACTGGGTTAAGCTAAATACACATCGATACAAAGGTTTAAAACTAGTATTAAATGTATATTAATATTATCTGTCTCCTTTTGAATCAGAGTTACTTTTTGTGAACAGTTTAGGCAAGACTTTTTGAAAAAGGTCAACAAGAGAAGCAGATGATGGCATGCTACTGTAACTGGGAGAAGAGAAAGGCTCCAGAGTACACGTTTGTACATTATAAAACATCTTCAAATGTTTTAAAATTGATTTTCTGACTCTTAAAACATACTTAACCTGTCCTCCTGAGCTGAAAGCCATGAGGCTCAGTAAAAGACTCAATATGATGGTGATGTGCTTAACTATTTTGGTACCTGTAATCATGGCCTGGGCCTCTCAAACTTCTAATTTTTATCAGTCCTTCCAGGTTTATAGATGGGAGATTGTAAGGAAAAAAGACTGCTTCAACAGACTGTCTTCTTCAAAATAGATGCTGAGATGTTTAGTTCCCACACTGTGTGAGATGTTAAGACCATAGATACATAATAAATAAATGATTTTGCTTGATAGGGGTTTTGGGCATGGTCCCATCTGATGAACTTTTGCATCATTTTAGAGCCAAAGCACATTAGTATCCCATGCAGCTTGGTGTTTTTTTACTACATTATCTTTGATGGACTTGTGCTGAACAAATACAAGGACAGGTTTATTCACTTGGCATTACTTCTAGCCAAACAATACATTACCATTAACTGGAAATCCTCTGTGCCCTCACCCTAAGACTCTTAGATCAAGGAACTTAATAATAATACCCCATAGCGAGGCTGATGTATTGTATGAAAATAAGTTGCCTTGCAGATATTGAATTAACCAGCAACCCCACCTAGGCCCAAGTTTACATAGGTGCATAATTGGGAAGACATGTGCCAGGAGACACCCTGCCAAATCAGACAGCATGTGGTGGTTGGGAGTAGGGAGTGTCATGGCCCCATCACCACTCTGTATTAGTCTACAAACTGAGACTGGTATGCAGCAGGGGTCTATGCTGCACCATACAAAGGAGAGCAATTGTGACTGCACTCCACATTACAAGTGGACAGCCCAGGAAGTTTTACCTTTACATCTGGCCAGGAGGCTTTGACTTTCTTTCAGATGCAGATCTCACTACCATGATTCATGCTTTTGTCACCTCAAGATGATATTAAGGCAATGCACTCTACTTTAGAGGTTTTAGCTAACTCATTAGCTGAAGATTCAGGTGTGGTCCGTAATTCACCCAACACATATGCTACTGCAATAGTTAATTCTAGAGTTTAACATCTTAGGCCCCATCTACACTGGCAAGTTTCTGCGCAGTAAAGCAGCTTTCTGCACTGTAATTCTTGGCGTACACACTGCCAAGCCACTTAGTGCGCAGAAACTGTGTGGTTGCAGCGATGTAAAAAAACTACCCCGAGGAGAGGCATACAGCTTTCTGAACCGGGGCTACAGCGCTGTGCCAGTGTAGACACCGTAGTCAATTACCATGCTGTGACCGACCTCCAGGAGGTGTCCTACAATGCCTGTTCTCGCCTCTCTGGTCATCGGTTTGAACTCTACTGCTCTCCCCTCAGGTGACTAACCGTCATTCCCACCCTGTAAATTCCTTTGGAATTTTGGAAGTCCCCTTCCTGTTTGCTCGGTGACACATGCAGTGGTCTCAGTGCATCTTTCCAAGTGGCTATGCCTGCTCCGTGCACTAGGCAATCCCCCACTTGGAGCAATGCCGACTGCTGGACCTCATCAACATTTACGGAGAGGAGGCTGTCCAGTCCCAGCTGCGCTCCAGCGCCAGGGGTTATGATACCTATCGACAGATTTCACGATGCATGACTGAGGCCTGGTCTACACTAAGCGTTTAGACCGATTTTAGCAGAGTTAAACCAATTTAACGCTGTACCCGTCCACACAACGAGGCCCTTTATATCGATATAAAGGGCTCTTTAAATCTGTTTCTGTACTCCTCCCCAACGAGAGGAGTAGCGCTAAAATCGGTATTGCCATACTGGATTAGGATTAGTGTGGCCGTAAATCGACGGTATTGGCCTCTGGGCGGTATCCCACAGTGCACCATTGTGACCGCTCTGGACAGCAATCTGAACTCGGATGCAGTGGCCAGGTAGACAGGAAAAGCCCCGCAAACTTTTGAATTTCATTTCCTGTTTGCCCAGCGTGGAGCTCTGATCAGCATGGGTGGCGATGCAGTCCCAAATCCAAAAAGAGCTCCAGCATGGACCGTACGGGAGATACTGAATCTGATCGCTGTATGGGGAGACAAATCTGTTCTATAAGAGCTCTGTTACAGAAGACGAAATCCCAAAGCATTTGAAAAAAATCTCCAGGCTATGATACAGAGTCCACAGCACAGTGCTGCGTGACAAGCGTAACGGAAAGCCAAAGAATCAAATGGACACTCATGGAGGAATGGAGGGGGGACTGAGGACTCCAGCTATCCCACAGTCCACAGCAGTCTCCGAAAAGCATTTGCATTCTTGGCTGAGCTCCCAATGCCTGTAGGGTCAAACACATTATCCGGGGTGGTTTAGGGTACAGCTCGTCAATTTACCCCCTCTCCTCCCGTGAAAGAAAAGGGAATAAAATCGTTTCTTGACTTTTTTCAGTGTCACCCTATGTCTACTGCATGCTGCTGGTAGACGCGATGCTGCGGCACTGAAGAGCAGTATCCGCTCCTCTCCCCTCCCCGCTGGGAGACGGTACAATATGATTGCTATCCATCGTCATCATCAGCCCGTGAGTGCTCCTGGCTGGCCTCAGGTGAGGCTGGCCGGGGGCGCCTGGGTAAAAATAGGAATGATTCCCAGTCATTCCCAGTAGATGGTACAGAATGGCTAGTAACCGTCTTCATCATAGAAACTGGGGGCTGAGCTCCATCAGCCCCCTCCCTTTCATGTGCAAAGAAAAGATTCTGTACTGCCTGGACTATCATAGCAGTGGGATGCTGGGCTCCTCTCCCCTGCACCGTTTAATGTCCTGCCTGGACTAATAGCAGCTGGAGGCTGTCTCTCCCTCATTTTATCTCACTAACAAGTCAGTGTTTCTTATTCCTGCATTCTTTATTACTTCATCACACAAATGGGGGGACCCTGCAACAGTAGCCCAGGAGGGTTGGGGGAGCAAGGAAGCAATGGGTGCAGTTGTTGCAGGGGCACCCCCTAGAATGGCATGTAGTTCATCATTTCTGCGGGATCTGACATGGAGTGGCTGTGCTCTCTGCTACAATGGTTCTCTAGTACACTTGCCCCATATTCTAGGCAGGACTGACTCTATTTTTAGATACAACATAAAGGAGGGAATGACCCCGGGAGTCATTCCCATTTTTGTCTTTGCACCCCCGGCCGACCTCAGCCGGGGGCACCCATGACAGCAGCAGACAGTACAGAACGACAGATAACCGTCATCTCATCGCCAATTTACAATGGCACAGCAGACGGTACAGAACAACTGATAACCGTCTCTGCTATCATGCAAAGGCAAATGAATGCTGCTGTGTAGCACTGCAGTACCACCTCTGTCAGCGGCATCCAGTACACATACGGTCACAGTGACAAAAGGCAAAACAGGCTCCATGGTTGCCATGTATGGCGTCTGCCAGGGCAATCCAGGGAATAAGGGTGCGAAATGATTGTCTGCCATTGCCTTCCCGGAGGAAGGAATGACTGACGACATTTACCCAGAACCACCCGCGACAACGATTTTTGCCCCATCAGACATTGGGATCTCAACCCAGAATTCCAAGGGGTGGAGGAGACTGCGGGAACTATGGGATAGCTACGGAATAGCTATCCACAGTGCAATGCTCCAGAAATCGACGCTAGCCTCAGACCATGGACGCACACCGCCGAATTAATGTGCTTAGTATGGCTGCGTGCACTCGACTTTACACAATTTGTTTTACAAAACTGGTTTATGTAAAATCAGAATAATCCCGTAGTGTAGACGTACCCTGAAAGGGGATATGATTAGGACACATTGCAGTGCAGGGTCAAAGGGAGGGAGCTGCGGAACACCTATCACAAGGTGCGGGAGGCAAATCGCCACTCCGGTGCTGTGCCCACGAGCTGCCAGTTCTACAAAGAGTTGGACGCGATATTCAGCGGCGAACCCACCTCCACTGTAGATACTTCAGTGGTTCGCGTGCCAGTAGAAAGTGGACCAAGCCAGGAGGAGGAAATCTTGGATGAGGATGTGGAGGGGGACGGGGACAGAGAGAATGACTCGGAGGCCAGAGATGCATGCAGCCGGAGCTTTTCTCTACCCTGGAGGAGGCTAGCCAGTCACAGCTGTCGGATCTTGGCAAAGCGCAAACAGGAGAGGAGATCCCTGGTAAGTGGATTTGATTTTGGGAACTGCTGAAGCGAGTTGCTAGGGGAAGAAGGGTTGCAGAAAGCAGGCTTGTCTCCCACCACAAGCCTAGTCTGAGTGGTGGAACAGGCTGTTGATTGACTCCCTCACTTCACAGGAATCACTCTCAGAGATCTCCAGGAAACTCATGGAGATACTGGGCAATCCGCTCCTGCAGGTTCCTCAGCGGAGCTGCTTTGTTTCTTGCCATATTAACAGTAACTTTCCAGCGGCACTGTGCCATCACGGGGGGTGGAGGGGGTGTACCATTGCTGCACACAGGTGAGCCGCATAGGGGCCAGGGCGGAAGCTGCAAGCTTGCAGAAGACCCTCCCTTGATTCCCTGCTCACCCTCAGCAGCAAGATATCTTCCATAATGATCACATCCTGTGGAAAGTGTGGGGACAGGAATGATTATCAGGCCCCCACTACAGTGCTGGCTCTCCCTAAGAGCCACGTGCCCAGTGTATAGCAGGGTCTGGGAAGAGAGATTTAACCTGCCCCTGCGGCTACTCACCATTTGGGGATCTCGTGGCTCATGTGTGCTTGCCTGGGTCAGCCAGTTAGCAACAGGTATGTGAGTACTGGCTGTGTTTTAAATCACTGAATCAGTGTTGTCTGTGTTGCAAACAATACTGCTTCTGTAAAATGTTGCATTTATAAACTTCCCAGAGATGACCTTGGGAGCCCAGTCCCCCTCTTTGTTACTGGCATCTGAACAGCTGCGCAGAATTAGAAACTGGCCAAGAAGAACTAAGGAGGACTTTCTGTGTGATGTTATGGTCCACTCCGCTGCTGAGAAACAGGAACTGAAGGAGTGGCAGGACAGCGGGAAGAGGGACCAAAAGGAGAACACAGCATGCCAGAATGAAGCCATGGAGTGGCTCTTAAATGTTATGGAGCGCCAAGCAGACACCCTCCAGGCGATACTAGCTCTTCAAACCGAGCAACTCCGCACCCGCCCTCCCCTGCAGCTGCTGTCACAAAACTCTTTCCCAGACACCGCCAACACACTCTTATCAACCTCCTGGCTCCAGTCTGTACCCGGGCATTCCACTCCTGCCCGTCAGTCCAGCACTGCGGACTCCCACTGCACTCAACACTCAAACCCATCTCTCTGCAGTTTGCCCCTGCTGAAGCACTGCACCCGCTGCACTGTACTCCAAAGGAGAAGGTTGGATATGATCCCTGGACATACACAAATCTTTAGCAGTCCTGGGACCCCTCCTCCTCCTGGGACCTTCCCTTCCCCCATCATCCTCACTGCTGATGGTTTGTTTGTTTTTTTGTTTAACTCTCTCCGGTTATTGTTTTTTAATAAAAGAACTGTGTTGGTTTGAAAGCAATCTTTATTCTTTAATTGAAAGCAAAAAGAGCCCTGCAAAGCAACATACAATTATGTTAAACCCACATATTGCATTGTCTGCACCAATCACCTCCTAGCATTGCAAGCACTGTACTCCCGAGCATAGCAACAAATATTGGTGGCTTTTGGTTTCAAATTGCTGCCTCAAGGCATCCCTGATCCTTATGACCCCGTGCTGCGCCCCTCTAACAGCCCCGGTCTCTGGCTATTCAAACTCAGTCTCCAAGTGCTGAACCTCTGTGATCCAGCCCTGAGTGAAGCTTTCACCTTTCCCTTCACAAATATTATGGAGCGTACAGCACGCAGCTATAAGCATAGGAATATTGTCATAGGCCAGGTCCTGCTTCCCATAGAGGCATTGCAAGCGGGCTTTTAAATGGCCAAAAGCACACTCAATGGTGATTCTGCACTTGCTCAGCCTGTTGCTGAACTGCTCCTTGATGCTGTCAAGTTGCCCTGTGAATGGCTTCATAAGCCACAGCATTAAGGAGTAGGCGCAGTCTCCCAGGATCACAATGGGCATTTCAACTTCCCCTACAGTGATCTTCTGGTCCAGGAAGAAAGTCCCTGCTTGCAGCTTCCTGAACAGGCCAGTGTTCCAAAAGATGGGTGCATCATGCACCTTTCCAAACCAGCCTGCATTAATGTCTGTGAAACACTCACAGTGATCCACAAGAACCATTAAGAAATACCCCTGCGATTAATGTACTCAATGACTAAGTGGTCTGATGCCAGAATTGGAATATGCCTGCCATCTATCACTCCTCCAGAGTTAGAGAAGCCCATTTGAGCAAAGCCATCCACAATGTCATGCATTGCCCAGAGTCACAGTCTTTCGGAGCAGGATGCGATTAATGGCCCTGCAGACTTCCATCAACACAAGTCCAACCGTCGATTTTCCCACACTGAACTGATTAGCGACAGATTGGTAGCAATCTGGAGTAGCCAGCTTCCACAGTGCATTTGCCATGTGCTTCTCCAACAGCAGGGCACCTCTCATTCTCGTGTCCTTGCACCGCAGGGCTGGGGCGAGCTCATCACATAGTCCCATGAATGTGGCTTTCCTCATCCAAAAGTTCTGCAGCCATTGCTCGTCATCCCAGACGTGCACGACGATGTGATCCCACCACACAGTGCTTGTTTCCCCAAGCCCAAAAACAGTGTTTCATTGTGATCAGCGCCTCCATGAATGCCACAAGCAATCTCGTGTTGTAGCTACTACATGTGGCGAAATCAATGTCGCACTCCTCTTGTCTTTGTAGGTTAAGGAATAACTCCACTGCCACTTGTGATGTGTTGATCAGAGCAAGCAGCACACTGGTCAACAGTTCAAGATCCATTCCTGCAGCCCAAGGCATGCAATACACAAACTGTTGAAAGATGGTGACAAATGCGGATGGAAGCACAAGGATTGCTGCGATATGAAGCAATGCATTACGGGGCACTGGGAAAGGACCCAGTTTGCCCCGCTACCCCCTCCACCTTCCCACAACTCTTAGCAGCAGAAGAGAAAGACATGCTCTGTGGGATAGCTGCCTAGAGTGCACTGCTCCGAATACCGCTGCAAGTGCCGCAAGTGTGAACACACTATTACGCAGGCAGCTGACAGTGTGAACACACAACAGCGGCTTCCCTTCAGCGCTCTGTGAGCGGTGCTGTAACTCCCAGAGCTGTAACTTTGCCATTGTAGACATGCCCGTAAACATTTGGCTTATCTTTTCCAAAACACAAATCAAAATCAGACATAGTCAAGAAATTCAAATACACAGAACTAGATTTGGGGAACAGACTATTATGTATTAGTTAAGCACCAACTCTGGGGAAGGTATGGGATCTTTATATATTTGTATAACACCTAGCACAATGGGGCATTTTTATGACTGGGGCCTCTGGGCACTAATGTAATACAAATATTAAATAATAATAACAACAATGGGCAGGGTAATCCTTATTGACATTGGTGACGATTTACATGAGAATTACTGTCATTTCCATGATATTACGTGTGTGTGTGTGTGTGTGTGTGTGTGTGTGTGTGTAAGGGTTGCACCTGTGTGACTAAGGGTTGTACAATCAGGCTTCATATGACTTGCACTGTACAGAACATAAGAAGGGTTTATGTTAGAGTTTACAATATAAAAGGTATGAACTCCCCATTTGCCAATGAAATTTTTTAAAAAATCAAAGCACTGTGCTTTACAAGCTCAAACTCGAACATAAATTGTCCACTAATATCTAAGCCACAGTGATTTTTTTTAAGAAATGCCTAAAAATTGTCCTGAGTTTCAATTTAAACTGTTTTTTTTAAAAACAGCCAACTTATAAACCACATAAGAAAAATAATATTGGTGAAATATCACTGAAAGTAAGACATTGTTGTAATCAAGAGAACATTTTTCTTTGGATGATATGTGGCACAAATGTTTTAGCAAATAGGGAGATATACACTGTACAATATCAATAGGCCTGATTCTCCTCTCTCACCTGTTTTACAAGTGAAATACAATTGACTTCAAAGAAAATAACTTTGGATTTACACCTGCGTGACAGAAGAATTAGGCCACCTCTCTGTATATTGATATCAAGAAAAGTTTCACCTTCTAGCATTTTTTGCAGACTGCTCCTCATAACATGGATGTTCTCAATACCAATGAACTGAAACTTGATGTTGGAGTAATTGTCTTCATTCTCATATCCTTTCCCCGCTGCTCTGTTTGCCATTGCATTGAGCTGCAAAAATAAAATAAAAAAGACTGCGTGAGAGCAGGAAACAGATCATGCTCAAAAGACAACTCTCAGCCTACTGCAGTGAAGAAAAGGGGATTAATTAAACTATTATTTAAAAATTCAAAGCTTGTAACCGAATATTCTCATTTTACTTGTGTACTCTAGTAGCTACACCTTTTTAGAAGGGTACTCAACCTTTAAAGCAGTGGTGGGCAACCTGCAGCCCGCGGGCCACACACAGCCCATCAGGGTAATCTGCTGGCAGGCTGCAAAACAGTTTGTTTACATTGATGCTCTGCAGGCATGGCCGCCCACAGCTCCCAGTGGTGGTGGTTTGCCGTTCCCGGTCAATGGGAGCTGCAGGAAACGGCGCAGGCTGCAGGGACGTGCTGGCCGCCACTTCCCGCAGCTCCCATTGTTCTCTGGCCTGACCTCTAGACATGCACTACAGGTGCCATGCTGGTTCTTAGCCTAAACTAGTAGCTGAGGGAGGCGGGACAGGGTTCCCAGTCGGGTGGTGACAGGTTGGATCTGAAGTGGCTCTTCCCAGTAGTCCCAACCCAGCCCACCCACTGTAGCCAAAAACATTCCCTCCTCCTGGCTCGTCCTTATGGCATGAAACACCTAGGATTTAGCTAGACCCTATGGACTAAAAGAATGGTCTATACAAGCTGTAGTTCAGAGAGGCTGATCCTTGTTTCTGCATAAGCTCCAATTGTATATAGACTATTGGGATCTTGCTGAAACCCTATCATTCATTTGTGTTCAAGTGAGTGACTAAAATTTTCACACAAGTGAGTGAGTGAGTGAGTTGCGAAGGGATAAAATTAATCTGATAATCCCATATTAAAAAGTATGTTGGTCTAGTTTCAGTTGCTGGGTTCAGTGTGTGGGTGTTGGTGGCCTGTGATATAAAGGAAGTGAGACTAGATGAGCTTTTGCTAAAGTGCCTACCTTTGTTTTGATTCATATAATTATTGGCCTTTTGAGATTCTTTTGCTAAAGTGTCTGCTTTTCCTAAGTTGAAGACTTCAGTTTCATTGCTTACAATAAGACCTGATAGATATTTACTTTTACTCTGAAATCCATTCACTTTGAATTTGTTTATATACTTCTGAAAGCTTTGAATCTTTGTTCAATTTCCCACAGAAATTTCTCCAACTTTCCTTTTATGGCTTTTTGATAATCATTTGTGACACCACCTTACATCTTTTATAATTCATTAACTTTTTACTATTCATTGAGTTTTTTGCTTGCTTGTATGTCCTATTTCCTTCCTTGATTGCTAATTTGCAGTCCTCATTCCACCAGAGTACCAGATTTCTAAGCTGGGAGCAGCTCTATACACACATACACACACACACACACACTTCATTTTCTACATTCAGTAGTACCTTCTAAAATTTATAATAGTATGATATTTCATAAGAACATACCGCATACAGGAATGTGTCTCTAGTCAGACGGCCTGTAGTGTGGTGGCCCTGCCTCTCAAAGGAAGTTAGATGCCTAGGCCCTAGTCAGAGGGAGGCACCTATCTCACTTGGGATTCACAGCTGTGAACCCTCTCCCAGAGCTGGGTGCCTAAGCCAGCCCTTTCTTGTGAAAAACTATGGCAAGATAGTGGTGATGCCACTTCCTTATATCTAGTATCCCAGTGGTTAGAGCACTCATCCAAAATGTGGGACACCTGGATTCCAATCTCCGCTAGGGGTTCGAACCTAGATCACCCACATCCTGGATGAGTGTGCTAACCACTGGGTATTCTAGCAAGTGGGCTAAGGTGTGAGTTCCTCCTCTTCCTTTTATGCAGGTTAGATGTACTTTGAGCATGTCAACTGACTCAGGCCCCACAGGTGACACAGGCAGGAGAATCTCTAGTTTATGAATCCCACCAGGGTTTATGAGTTGGGCTCACAGCAGCTTGGTAGTTTCTGGATTTAGGGACTTTGACCATGCCCACTGGCAGAAATTCAGACACCTGTAAGACTTCAGGAGTGGAAACTTAGGCACCTGCTGGGTTAGACAGCAGCTGAGCAAAGGTTTTGTGAATGCCTGTGGTGCAAGGGCACAACTAGATTTTCCTGAGAAGCGGGTTTTTCCTCCCAAGTTACCTACCATCATGTCCTAACCAAGTCACAATCTCTCCTTCTGGAGCAGGCCCGGGAGCAAAAGAGGAGGCGGCAGCATGAGAAGATAGAGCCCTCACCCCACTCCAGGCCTTCTCTCCTCCCCTCACATGAAAGAGACTGGGACCGCCCTGTCCCCCCAATCATTGTGCCCCAGAATGGCACCTAAATGTTGGACTTAGCAGCCTAAAGGGGCAGTTGGGTGTCCTGTGAATCTAACCCCAGATCTCTAATACAGAAACCTCTTTTAACGTGCAATGTATATATTTAAAAAAAAAAGGAGGCAGAATATTTTCTACCAAGTGTACTAAACGCCCATCTGCTCATCTTTTAGTGTCAGTGAACAAGGTAAAAGATGTTTCATCTGGACAGTGTTCTTTTAGGACAGTCCTCAGCATGCCTTGCTATGAGGATATAAATAGTCTGTTGAATTCAAATCTCTCTCTACTTTTGAATTAGACATGAGTGTTCTTCCTAACACAAACAAAGCAGCCTCTCAGCAATAACGAACAACCTTGGAAAACTCATCCCAACCCCATTTTTCCCAACAGCTTCCAATCCCCATTTCCCTACCCCGGTTCCTAATGGTTTCTTTGCTCAACCAGTCCCAGCCTCCCGCTTCCCCTAGCTCCTAGTGCGAGCCTCCCCTCCCAGCCTTCCTACCTATTCAGTCCTAGCCTCCCTACCCCACCCAGGTCCCAGTCTCCTTGCCCAGCCAGTACCAGTCTCTGCCTCCCAGGCTTCTTGTGCCAACATATACCCTCCGCCTTCCTCTGCAATGCCCTTGACTCAGCTTTTGTCCACTCTGAATGTGAATGAGATCTTTTCCTTCTCCACACTGCCAGGGTGTCACCACTGCAAGCCCAGGAGAGACAGGCTCCCTGCTCTCAGTACCAGTGCCTGGCCCCACCTTGGCCTGGGGCATCTGTGAGCAGCCACTACTGAGAAAGTCTTTCTAAGCCCCTTAGCTCTGGGCTGGCACATGAGCAGTCACTCTGTTGGAATGGCATTTGCTCAGTCCAGTCACAGGTAGGAGTTGTGAGGGGATGGAGGAGGCTCAGTCGCTCTGTGGGGATGGTACATGCAGAGTCTGGTAAGCACTAGGAGCTGTGAGGGAATAGAGGATGATCAGTGTAGATAGAATCTTGGGGATCTGAGCTGTTAAGCTCTAGCAATTCTCTACAGAGCATGTGTGAACTGTGATTTTTCAAAGGTTTATAACCTGGAGTTCAGACTCAAAAGGTAAGTCCAGAGTAACTTTACAGAGCAGCATTACTGTGGATTTACCTGGAAGCAACTGAGACTAGAATCTAGCCCCTAGTGGCCACCATAATTTGGAATTCTGTATTTTCTCTGACTTTGCAACATATACCCGGTGTTGTTAAATATGTGCCAGAATTGTAACATACTTACTTTAGGCCGAGTGTCAACAACATATATGAAATTGCTTCCTGGATTTGCCTTTCTGATGGCCTGTAGCATCTGTTCATCCTCAAGGCACCGAGCACTGAAACCAGACAAGGGCTGGCTGCTCCTGCAGATTGAGGCCTGCATTAAAACAAACAACATCCCCCCATGTGTTTAATGTGCATTAATGATTTACTACACAAAATTATTTACAAAATAGATCACTAGGAAATGAACAAAATAGCTCCATTACATGTACAAATAACAGGAACAGTAGAGCAATATTATTCATTAAATGTAGCTGAACACTAATAATTTAATGTTGCTCTGTCTGTGAGCACCCCTGTATTCACACCCTACATATTACTGCAATGATTTTTGTACAAAATATGCCTTGTGAAATACCATTTGAAAACTAATAACATTCTGGTCAATAGTACCATTGCAAAATATATGAAACAATGCTGTATGTGAAATTATGGGTGCTCACTGATATTATGCTTTGAAGTCTGTGCCCAGGGCCGGCTCTAACATTTTTGCCGCCACAAGCAAAAACAAAGAGCGCCGCCCACCCCTCCGAGCGTTTCGCACCCCAGTCCCCGCCCCCTGAGCGTCGCGTCACCTCGCCCCCCGAGCATCGCATAGCCCAAGTCCCCGCCCCAAGTGTCGGGTCACCCAAGTCCCCACCCCCCTGAGCACCATGCTGCTGAAGCCCGCCCCCGCTGAGCGCCGCACTGCCCAAGTCCCCACCTCCCCCCAGCGCCGCCCGGCCGAACCAAAAAAAACCAAAAACAAATCCCGAATGCCACCCCAAGGTGCTGCCCCAAGCACATGCTTGGTAGGCTGGTGTCTGGAACCAGCCCTGTCTGTGACTAAAAGGCGTTTAAACCAGGCATGTCAGGAGGAGTTGATAAACAGGTTTGTCCAGAAAATGGAAAGTGTCCAACACCTCAGACCAGGTGTGGCCAAATTCAATGGGCTATTCATTTGTATTGGAGGTTGCAGCAGGAAGAGATAATTTGCAGAATAGCTACCACCAGCAGGGTCAGGGAACTACATGCTTATTGCATGACTGTTGATGTCCAGGCTGTGAGCTACAGCAGCAGAGCATTTAAGGCACCAGGGTTACAGGCCAGGTGGTCTCACACCCTCTCACCCCAAAACTCAGATCCACACTTACATTATTATCCTTACAGTAGTAGGAAAGGGCTGGGAAACGTCTTCTGCTCCGGAATTTAGAGCTCCCCACAATGATGTGTGCAGTTGCAGATTTTGGTACGTACACTTCAGTAGGGTATGAATCACAGACCTGCCAAAGGAAACTGTTTGTTTGTTTGCTTACTTTGTCTATTCAAATAGAACTTAGCACGAATGTTAACTTTAATCATCACCATTACAAAAACAAAATCACAATTACACACCACCCTCATTCTGAGGATCTAAAGTGTTTCAAACATTAATTATGCCCCAGTGACAAGATAGTCTGTCCCCTTAATGGAAGAGGAGCCTCAGAGTTAATCCTCCCCCACCACAGGGCACGGTCCTTTAATATTTTGGAAGGCCTGATATATACAAGGACCAAGCAGATACTGGTAGAAAGAAAGTGGTTTGGAAATAAGGACTGTTTGGAAAGAAATCCCATTACTGTTTCTTTAAGGGCCTAGGACTGAACTGAAAGGTGACCAGGAAGGAGGACCCGGCCATGGAAGCTGCAGACTGCTGCAGAATCGGAACAGTGGAAAAGGCAATACAAGAACAAAAGAAGGCCTGCAATGCCACATTCTGGCATGAGGTCGTGCGATGATGATGTGTTCACCATCTGACAGACTGTCACAGGACCTCTAGGAGCTAGGAAATTATTATTATCATTATCCCAATTTTACAGACGGTAAAACTGAAACGGAAAAAGATGGAGTGCTATATATTCATGTTTCCAATAACTTTGTGTGCCTATTTCAGTATACAAGATGAACAGGGGTTCTGGGAATGAATCAGGATTGTGTAGTAAAGAAGGGTATTGTCTGTCTCATCAGTTGCAGAATTTGGAAGGTGTGCTAAGAAATTGTATTTTCTCTTCCTGGTTGACTCAAGGTTATGCAGTTGAATACTGTCCTGAGAAATCTGGTCTCTGCCACAGAGTTCCTAGGTAATTCTGGGCAAGCCACTTAAACTGAAGTGTTCACAGTCAGTGACTAACTGTATGTTCATCATTTTTGGGTGCCCAACATGAGACACCTGAGATGAGATTTGCAGAAGTGATAAGTGCTCACAGCTGCAGCTGAAGTCACCAGGAGCTGTACTCTGAATATAAAAACTGCAATCAAAATGCTAAATTCTCTAGAAAATCAGTTCCTAAGCATCTCTAATTGGGCATCCAAAATTGATGGACACTTCACAACTTTGGGTCTAAATCTCTCTGTCCTTCAATTCTCCAGCTGTAAAATGGAGATAAAAATACCACTTACTCTCACAGGGGTGCTAAGATTAATTAATAGTTGTGAAGCATTCTGATAGTATGATGAGCACCACAGAAACACCCAGGAGGAAATTAATAACTGTATATTCAGTGCTAGGTTTGGATATTTGTGGTTAAGATCTGTGGGCCAAGCTAACTGAGGAGAAAAAGAAATATTTAATAATAACTCATTCCCTGACAATAGCTCAGTGGTTTGAGCATTGACCTATGGAAAAAACGTGATCATGTAATTAGACACATAAGGGAGGCTGACCCCTGAGGTTACGCATGTTACCTTAATGCTGGCATTTTCTAATGTGTGAGGGCTTGACTTTGCAACCTTAATGTTCTTTTAAGGTATTTCTTTTGGATGCTTTTTTAACAGAGTTCCCTTTTCAGTGTTGGAAGAGAGCAATGAATTCTTGTAATTCTTTACCATTGTCACATGAGAAATCGTTTTTGCACCAATGAAGACTGGCTCCAATGGACTTATTTTTGATTAAGTGAGATCAGATTCAGGCCTGTTTCAGGGACATGAAAAAATATGACTAATGTTTATGTATGTATATATGAAAAACACTTCTTTATTTATAATGTATATTACTTTGTATTAAATAATAAAAATAACTACTTTGTCTCTTCCTTCTGTGTATTCTTTCCTCTTTTCTCTCTTACCCTGCCTTCATTACCCTTTTCTTCCCTTCTATGATCCATCTAAATAAAAAGCTTTCAGTGCTTTTGGTGTCTAATTTCCCTTGTTTTTCCTGTAACATTTCATGATTCATCCTTCCTTCTCTGGCTCATTCTGATCCCGTACATTTAAGGCTGTGTCACATTAACCTCTACATTTGCCCTAAACCAGAAGTTTTCAACCTCTTCCTTACCAGGTCCCACCTGTTTCTCTCTCCTTCTCCCTTATCATTTAGGAAGTGAATGGTGGACACAACCTTCTGACACCTGTTTGCAACACCATCCCCATCCCCAGGGGTGGTTGTAATCCCCATGTTGAGAGCCCCTGCCCTAAATTAAGTCTTTTATCATACTATTTCCACAATTCTATAATAAATGCAAACTTTTTATATTAAAAACAAAAGAAAACAATTAACTTCTGGCAGAACATACAGTCCCCTCTGAGGAGGTCTCAAAACCCCAAGTGATCTTGTGTAGCATGTGTGCGCTCCAGTGCCAAGGCACAATGGGAGTAAGCTGATGTGTACTGACAGGCTGACTTCAAAACTGGTTTAGGATGTTATCTCTTTCCATTAATGTTACTTCATCACATTTTTAAAGTTTGACTCAAACAAACGTAGGGCAGGATAGGAACATCAACTAGCTAGGTAGAGAGGAATGGAATTAAGATTCGTGACTTCTCAGACCATTGTGATAATATTCCATCACAAACAATCCTCAGCAGCACTGCACATAATTTCATGAACAAGAAGGTAAGAGAGTGTTAAATTCATTCTTCAAACTAATGGCTTGTGTAACTAGTAGGTGGGGAAAAAAATTTTAAATACTCACTACCCCCAAATCAGCAAAGCATTCATGCTTAACTAAGAGTGTTCTTAAAGTTATTTGACAAGTCACTTTATCTCCTTGTACAGTAACTCCTCACTTAATGTCATAGTTATGTTCCTGAAAAATACGACTTTAAGCAAAACGATGTTAAGTGAATCCAATTTCTCCATAAGAATTAATGTAAATGAGGGGGTTAAGTTCCAGGGAATTTTTTTTCACCAGACAAAAGACTATACACACACAAAGTTTTAAACAAACAATTTAATACTGGTACACAATGATGATGATTGTGAAGCTTGGTTGAGGTGGAGGAGTCAGAGGGTGGGATATTTCCCAGGGAATGCCTTACTGCTAAATGATGAACTAGCAATTGGCTGAGCCCTCAAGGGTTAACTCTCACACTCTACAAGGTAGCAGGAATGGAGGGAGGGGAGAGAGCATCAGAGACAGACACACACATTGTGTGTGTGAGAGAGAGATGCGCATTTTCCCCTTAAATACACTGCCTTGTTAATTAGATCAGCTTGCTGAGACCCCAGCTGCTGCCGCCAGCAAGTTCCCTCTGTCCGGAGCCCTGTTGTGTGACCCCCCTGCTCTACGGAAAATGGGGTAAGTGGGGTGCAGGAGCAGGAGGAGGGGGACACCTTGACATTAGCCCGCCCCCCCTTCCTCCCCTCTCCCACACAGCAAGCAGGAGTCTTGGGGAGCAGCTCCAAGGCAGAGGGAAGGAGCAGCAGTGGCGGGAGGGACAGCTGCAATTGCTAGCCTGCTGGGCAGTTGCTGCACAGGGAACTTAGCTCCCCCATCAGCTCCCCACATCCCTGATAGGGGCAGGGCCGCCCAGAGGATCCAGGGGGCCTGGGGCAAAGTAGGGGAGCTGCGGCGCTTGTACTCACCCGGCAGCGGTCTGGGTCTTCAGTGGCATTACAGCAGTGGGGGACCCTTCAGTCACTCTGCATCTTCGACAGCACTGAAGGGTCCCCCACTGCCGAAATGCTGCCAAAAACCCGGACCGCCACCGGGCCAGGCCTCGCAGGGCCCCTGCAGGACCCGGGGCCTGGGACAAATTGCCCCACTTGCCCCCACCTGGGTGGCCCTGGATAGGAGGGCTGCTGGTCCACCTTGGTTCCAAGCACCCACCAGCTAGCTGCCATGGGCTGCTCTTCCTGCAAGCAGAGGACAAAGCAAGTGACTGCCAAACGATGTTAGAAGGGAGCATTGCACAACTTTAAACGAGCATGTTCCCTAACTGATCAGCAACGTAACAATGAAACAATGTTAACCGGGACGACTTTAAGTGAGGAGTTATTGTAATTCCATTCCACATGAGTAAAACAGAGATAATGAGTCCTTTCTCCCACTCTGTCTAACCTCTTTGGGACAGGGACTGTCTCTTAAGATGCTATATACAGCACTTAACACCATGAGGCCCCTGCCTTGGTTGGGGCCTCTAAGATCTACTGTAATACAAATGATAATTACACACTTGGTAGTCTCTGTTTACATCACTGATTTGCCAATAGTTATTTGGAACACCCATCCGATTATATTCTTCATTGAGGCCCACAAGCTTCCATCCTTGTTCTCGCTCTTCTTTATCTAATTTTGGGTTGAATGAGAAGCAGTAGAGCTCTTCATATTTCACTGAAAGAGAAAAGAGGCAATAAGACAGGACAATAAATCTGAGCTGAGATCAAAGTCTCCAAAAGCAAAGCTGGTATGTTATTCTCTGTATGGGATGTTATTCTCTGTTAGCAAAACATACAATTCCGAATGGGAATTGTATGTTTTGCTATGCAAAAGCCCACATACCAGCATCTAATCACATAGAAGCTTACTTTGAAAGTAGTAGGCTATTCTGCTGTTTGTGGCCTTCCCCACCCTCTACTTGTATAGGCCTGTATTATTGATCCTACTTACAATATAGGAGGAGGAGCGAGGGCATGGTAGGCTCAGGGGAGGGGGCAGGAAGGGGTGGAGTGTGGGCAGAGCCTGAGGTGAAGCAGTGAGCACCCCTGGCACATTGGGAAAATTGGCTCCTGTAGTTCCAGCCCCGGAGTCGGAGCCTATACAAGGAGCCACATATTAACTTCTGAAGAGCCGCATGTGGCTCTGGAGCCACAGGTTGGCCACCACTGCTCTAACACATCACAAGTGCATGTTTCATCCTCTCACTGTAAGGTCCTTATAGCTTCTGGATCAAAGATTTTAGTATATAAACAAAATAAAGTACACTGAATTCTGGCAAACTGAGTCACATCTGTTGTCAAAACGTCACTATTTGATAAATCTGTTTCAGACTGTAACTGTCTTGAAATCAAACAGGTTTAAATACAACCCTTGGTTACTTCTATTTTATGTCCTTGATAAGCAGAATAAGTCAAAAATAGATAACAGGAACTTTTTATGTATGGCTTTAATAAAAAATGGTTTTCATTTTAACGTCCATTTTCTTCTGCAGAAAGCATCTACTGTACTTCCATTATAGGTGATTTTTTAGATTTAACAGAGCAATAAAGACTAGTTTTAAGTTTCCATTAAATATATAGCATATGGAATCTCAGGGAAAAAATAAAGCTAAACACATCTCTGGCGTCTAATGACATGATGGTTTCCATTAATTAAAAAGCTTATGTGGTTTGTAATGTTATCACAGTTCCTTGGGGAACTCAGTTCCCTCTTTAGAAACAATTATTAACAAATATGACGACAGAAAGGAAGGAAAGTTCCCTTGTTAAATCTTTATGACTCAGGCACTGAGTTCAAGATCAGCAAAGTCATTATTTAAAGAAAAAGAGAAGAAAAATCACTGAAATGTAGTTTGATCGATCAAATGTTGTTCTGTGTTTTTTGTTATGGCATAGCCTCATTTGCTTATGTACAACTGTGTATAATTGTTAACTTTAACCTGAAAAAAGTCACTTCAAATAAAAAATCTGGCTGAAATCCTGACATTTATTTTGCACCCCAGTTGCCAAAGTATGCATTAAATTAGCTGAATAAAACTACACTTCAGATATTTCCTTTCCATTGTATGTGCTCACAAAGCTAACGTGGAAAATTTCACAACTGTATCAAATTATACTACACTTCTTGGTTGTATGTAAATCTAGCCTGCCTATCATCTCAGGTTTTAATATCATATGATGGTACATAAAGGTTTTCCAAATGCATCGATTGTGCCTTAAAGCTTAGTTAACATATACCCTCTATAATATTTAAGGCCTGATACAAAGACAGTATTATAGTCATTGAGCTAAATTCTGCTGTTGTACAACTTCAAATGTTACTGTGACACAAAGTAGCCTAAGCTAAAGGGCAAAATTCTGCTTTCAGTTGTACCTGTGCATGCTCCGTTAGAAGCTGACAGGTACAACTGAAAGTAGAATTGGACCCTTTAGTTTGATTAGGCCACCTATGTCACAAACTGTTACAAGGTATTACACAATATCACGACAGAAGATGGGATCTTACAGTTTCAGGTTTAGTATAATGCAGGAAAAAAGGCAAGTGGGGGAGGGAAAATAGAACCTGATTCGGCCAGAGTTCCTCCTAGGGAGGACAAGCAGTCCACAACTGTACAGCAATTATATTACCCTTCAAGAGGGTGCAGCACTCTGGCAGATGCTTTACTTCTAGAGGCAAAACATGATGCTGCTCTGCAGCAATGCCACCCACCTGGTTCAACTGGTGGAAAATGTGACTGGATCCGCAGAGCACGGGATAGCCTCAGAAGGAAAGGTGAGGGGCTGTCCTTGCAAGAGTAGGCCTCTAATCCCCATAGGCACTGCCACCCATTGGCCAGCCAGAGGGAGATAGGAGCCAATTGGCTCCCTGTCCTGAAAAGTTTTCAAACTAAATCACTTTAAAAATGATAGTGTGAATCTTCTAAAAATGAAACCTACATCTATTTGAGTTGTGAATATGTATTGTTATAACAACAAGAATACACTTTTATGTAGAAATCTATGATTAAATCATGCCTTCCTTACTAGTGATTTAAATCAAATCCACCCTGCCAGCCAGTGCCTGCTAGTGACCTCTACCTAGACATGGCCCTGGGCTTTGTTTGTTCTCCTGACAGCATTAGCTATCCCACTATGTGTGCTCACTAGCACTTACTGCCACATTATGGCTGCCTCATGTACGAGTGTTGCTGGTGGAGTGAGGGGAGACTCTCCAGGCAGATTACAAACAAAACTGCCTTTGCCATGATGTTTGAAAAAGATGCTGACATCATCTCATCAGCAGGCAACAGTCCATTAACAATCTCAGCTCCTGTCAAAGGGCATTCAATCCAGCTAATTGTTTACAAGCATTAACGTTTAGTGCTGTGCTCCCCTTGCATACCTGGCCGTGCCAGACGTATTAAGGATATGTAAACATCATGGCAATCTCTTTCCTGAGGTATGATAAGCTGGATGATCTGGAAGTTCTTGCAGCGAATCAGCAAAGGGCAGCCAGTAACAGTTGTGGCCTGTTTCTCAATGGAGGAAATTTGGCTGTGAAGAATCTGAAAAAAGACCAAAATTGGTTATGCCAAGCAAAAGTGACATCTCTGGTACAAAGAAATGCTACACTGATTTCCCATGGCCTAAACAGTAGGCGGAGATATTTCAAAGAGTCCTCACAACCCTCCTCATAGCTCTTTCCTCTTTTCTCCACTTCCAGGTACAAATGATAAGAGACTGATATGGCTCCTATCATAACCCAGAAGAAAAAGTTCTCTAATGCTGCAGATATTCGAAGGGTATTACAAACACTAACTAATTCATGACATCTAATTGCTTTCTTAAAATGTAAGTTAGTGGTTATAAAAGAGACATCTCTTTTGATCCAGCTTTAATGAGAAATTAACAGCACCTGTAATACAAATTTAAAAAAAGAATCTAGGCCAAAACTTTGCACCTCTCAATTGGCAAAAGCTCAAATATCAGATCTTATTTAACGATACTGTACAGTGAAGGTGAGGATTAGAGGGAAGAAGGAAAGAATTTATGGTTAATGTCAAATGGGAAATAGTAACTAAACTACAGCTAGACATTCAGATAGTAGAGTGAGGGAGGCACATCAGTACCTAGATAGCTATAGATACATTAAATAGATTTGATAAAATAGACAGACAAATTGGTGAGAGATAAAACAGGTAGACAGGTAAATTACCTCTGTGTGGGGGAGGGGGAGAGAGAGAGAGAGAGAGAGAGAAATAACTGATACTGCTCAGACAGATATTGATAGCAGCATCTTTACATTCATGCAAGAATACAAATTCAGAGTATCTCAGGATTTCTGCCCTATTCTTCCTCACAGGATACCAGTAATTCTAGTTTGAAACAGTGGTCCCATTGTCATTACTGTAGAACAGAGGTTCTCAAACTGTGGTCTGCGGACCATCAGTGGTCCATGCAGGTGGTCTGTGGACCGTTCCCTCTAAGGTACACACCTTGGCAACCGCACATTGGAGAATGAAGGGCCACCCACCTCATTAGTGGAGCCGTGAGGGCCTGGCTCCACTAATTAGGTGCCTGGACCCTGGAGAAGATGCACATGTAAGGTGAGGTCGTGGCCTTGTGGGGAACAGGGGATAAGTGGGAGGGGGCAGTGGGGTGAGAAGAGGAGGTGGGGGGAATTTGGGATGTGCAGGGCTGCAGCAACCAAAGAAAGAGGCGACTTTCCCCAGCTCCAGGGCTGCAGCTTCCAGGGAGAGATGGCCCTCCTTCCCAGCCTCAACTCTGTGGCTGCTGCAGTGGAGAGGAAGAGAGAGATATCCCCCTTCCTTCCCAGCCCCAGCTCAGGGGCTGCTGCTGCGGAGGAGAGACGGCACATCCATCACATTAGAAAAGTAAGACTACTGATATTAAAATATCAGTTGTGTGCTTTTATTTGTAGAACAAAAAGTGTTAATTATTAAGGTGTTTTTTTTATATAACGTTTTTATCCAAAGTGCTTTCAGTAGTTAGTTAACAGTACAAACAACATTTGGAGAGATCGTTAAGTGGTCGCTGAGACCCTCCAATTTTCAAGTAGTCCATGTAAAAAAAGTTTGAAAACCACTGCTGTAGAACACTAATATTTTTATGAAGGTCCTTACATTTCTATCCCTGTGTTTCTAATCCCAATTCTCCTATAAATTTCTTAAATTTATCTAGGTAATTAAGTTTTCAATCTAAAATTCAGATTCTGAATGGTTAAAGGAATATATATTGTCTCAGTTACCAACTTTAAGCTAATTATTTTATAAATATTAATGCCATAGGTTTACATAATATTTTACTATGTAAAACTATTTTTATTTTAAAATAAGATATGATCGCCACTACAAGAAGCTTACGTGAAAAAATTAGGTCTAATACATAATCATACCCAAGTTTCTTTACGAGTTTCAGACACATTTTCCACAAAAATAACATGAGTAGCTGTTAAATACAGAGTCCCCAGTGCAGCTTTCCTGGAAGATATACGATCAATGAAGCGGACATTTTCCACCTAAACAAAGAGATGACATATAAAGAAAGAAAGTTAGATTAAGACGTGAAAGTCTGATTTTACTGTAGAGCAATTCCATTACCTATATTTGTACCCATGACAACAAAGTGAATCAAATATAGTTTTATATGTTAAGAAATACAGCACATTTTACCATGGAAACAAAGAACACTAACTGAATTATAGAGGTTGTTCCATTTATCAAATTCATTTTAATTGTTTATAAGACGGAAAATATTTTGTAGAAAATGAGTGAAATATACAAATATTACATTATATCTTGTACTGAGATCCTGCCTAATGATTTCACTCAAGGAAATAATCTTTTTATACCATTGTATTTATTTTCTTTAAAAAAGGCAAAAAGTACATCTGGGCTCATATTCTGCCATCAATGCATGCAGCTCCCATTGACCTCAGTGGAAGTCATATGTGCATTCCACGTCCTGTCTTCAGTAATACACATGCAACCCTGTTCAATTGACAGGAGGAGTGACTTTAAACTGGAATTTCGGGCAACTGAAATTAGGGATGTGAACGTGACCCTAAAGATCTTGTTTTGCTTTGCTATGGTGTGGCAGCAGAGAATACAGTTTGTTCCCCATCAAAATCCCACCAGGTAACCACAGCACTACTGTTCTTAGACTAGTACAGAATGATTACAAGGGGAATAATATTGAAAACAAGCAAACTCAACATTAGCATAGCCAAAATGCATTTAAATCATGAGGGAAGCTAGCCTCAGCATGGAAAAACTAGTTTAAACACAGAAAAGCACAGTTTAAACCAGTTTGTAACCAGAAAACGTTAAGATAAATACACTTCACAATTCAAAAGTATGACAAGATGTTCCCCAAGACCTCCAAAACCAAGTTCATTTGATGCTGTACAAAATGACTGTTTATACATTGGGTGGGGTGACAGGAATTTTGGTATTAATAAAATAATAAACCCTATGATAATGAATAAGCTGTTAAAGAACATATTACGAGTGCATGACATTATCAGTGACCTTTAGCAGACAGCACTCTTAGGCACTGTGAGAATTTTAAGGAACATCAAAGAAGACTGAGTCCATTTGACCACCTAAAATGTAGGAATTCTATGGGTTTAACAAAACTCCTGACTACTAAAACCTATGGAATCAGTTCATGATCAGGATTCTCACCAGATTTGCCTGTTACTTTGGGGTATGCTCATTTATTAGGGTTACTCTTCTGCGGGTGGGGGTGTCTGTAATTCTATCAATGTACTGCTTGTGTCACTTTTGTTCTCATACGGAGCTCTAATTCTCCCTGCTGCAAGTTCCCTCCCAATGGGGCTATCCTGCAGGACCTTGGTTCCCCAGGGCTGGGTTCTTCCAGCCCCAGAATCAGAGGAACACACATATTAACAGAGTGTGTCTGACAGGACCAGGTTAATCAGCACTCCCAAGCTGACCCCTTATATGCCACTAGACTCAGCAGACTGGGTCAAGCAGCATCTCCAAGCTGTCACCCTCATGTGTCCCTGGTTCAGCACATTCCTATCCCCACTTTCACATTACAATTGTTCTGATAGTAACCCACTTGATGAGCAAACCTCACAGGATTTTTGGGCACTGCAGGGATCTTTTAGCTTAGGCAGAGGCATCAACGTTCCCTGACACCGGTGAGTGCTCATGACCCTCCTACCCCTGGCCCCGACCCAATTCTGCCCCCTCCCTGCCGCTGTTGGACCCCTCCCCAAATCCCCGCCCTGGCCCCACCTCTTCCTTGAGCACACCGCATTCCTCCTCCTCCTCCCTCCCACCGCTTGCCGCGCAAAAAAGCTGGGGCGGAGGTGGAGGTGAGGTGGGAGGGCGAGTCGGGGAGCTGCTGGTGGAGCAGTCCTGGAGCACCCACGTAGTCAGCACCTACGAGCTTAGGTATGAGGAGTGTTGCTGCAGAGCAAATAAGGAAACCAAAAAACACCCACGAGGGTGAGGGGGAGAGAAGCAAACAGCTTAACCATGAAAGTTATTTATTGCCAGGTAATAACCATAGGGGGCGAAACAAACAAGATATTATAATATTAGTCAGGAGAAGATGAAGACCCAATGGAACTGATGCAGATTTTGGATCCAGGCATCAGAATACTTGATCATGGATAGGGGTTTTTATAGAGAAACAATGGTTTATGTGTAAATTGATGGCTCAGGGGAGTATACCAAAGTTGTTTTGTTCAAGCTAGACAATGGGAACTGATCATTCCTGGCTATGGGTGGTGTTCTTTCCCTGTGGCGATCGGGGGAGGTCCTGGACAATTGGAAAAAGGCAAATATAAGTGCCCATCTTTTAAAAAGGGAAGAAGGAGAACCTAGGAAACTACAGATCGATCAGCCTCACCTCAGTCCCTGCAAAAAATAATAGGGAAGGTCCACAAGAAATCCCATTTTGAAGCTCATGGAGGAGAGGAAGGTGATCAGGAACAGTCAACATGGATTCACCAAGAGCAAATCATCCCTGACCAACCTGATTGCCTTCTATGATAAGATAACTGGCTCTGTGGATATGGGGAAAGTAGTGGACATGATATATCTTGACTTTAGCAAAGCCTCTGATATGGTCTTCCACAGTATTCTTGCCAGCAAGTTAAAGAAGTATGGATTGGATTAATGGACTATAAGGTGGATAGAAAGCTGGCATAATTGTTGGGCTCAGATAGTGATCAATGGCTTAATGTCTAGTCGCCAACCGGTATCAAGCAGAGTGCCCCAGGGACTGGTCCTGGGGCCAGTTTTGTTCAACATCTTTATTAATGATCTGGATGATGGGATGGATTGCACCCCTCAGCAAGTTTTATATATTTATATATGGAGATATACCTATCTCATATTGTTAGAAGGGACCCAAAAGGGTCATGGAGCTGGAAAGGACCCTAAAAGGTCATTGAGTCCAGCCCCCTGCCTTCACTAGCAGGACCAAATACTGATTTTTGCCCCAGATTCCTAAGTAGTCCCCTCAAGGATTGAACTCACAACCCTGGGTTTAGCAGGCCAATGCTCAAACCACTGAGCTATCTCTTCACCCACTAAGCTGAGAGGAGAGGTAGATATACTGGAAGGTAAGAATATGGTCCAGCATGACCTAGACAAATTGGAGGATTGGGCCAAAAGAAATCTGATGAGGTTCAACAAGGCAAGTGCAGAGTCCTGCAGTTAGGATGGAAGAATCCCATGCACTGCTACAAGCTGGGGACCAACTGGCTAAGCAGCAGTTCTGCAGAAAAGGACCTGGGGATTACTGTGAACAAGAAGCTGGATATGAGTCAGCAGTGTGCCCTTGTTGCCAAGAAGGCTAACAGCATATTGGACTATACTAGTAGAAGCATTGCCAGCAAATCAAGGGAAGTGATTATTTCCCTCTGTTCGGCACTGGGGAGGCCACATCTGGAGGATTGCATCCAGTTTTGGGCTCCCCACTACAGAAAGGATGTGGACAAATTGGAGAGAGTCCAGCAGAGGGCAACGAAAATTAACAGGGGGCTGGGGCATATGGCTGAGGGAACTGGGCTTGTTTAGTCTGCAGAAGAGAAAAGTGAGGGAGGATTTAATAGCAGCCTTCAATTACCTGAAGGAAGATTCCATAAAGTATGGAACTAGGCTGTTCAGTGGTGGCAGATAACAGAACAAGGAGCAATGGTCTCAAATTGTAGTGAAGGCGGTCTAGGTTGGATATTAGGAAGAACTATATTAGGAAAAACTAGGAGGAAGCACTGGAATGGGTTACCTAGGGAGGTAGTGGAATCCGGGGGTGGTATTGATAAAAAGAGGCCGCCACTACCAGCACATACCCAGCTGCCACAGCAACGCTTTAATGTCGCTGCTCCTTTTCCGCTCCCTGTTGGTGGCCCTGCCCCTTCCACCTGAGGCCCCACTCCTTCTGGGGGCCAAAGCCAGCTCCCATACCAGTAAGTCTTCAGCTTTACTTTCACCCCGGTGGACAGGGCTGGTGCAACCATTTAGGCGACCTAGGCAGTCGCCTAGGCCACTAGGATTTGGGGGGCGGCATTTTCCTCAGCAGCAAACGCGGTGGCTGGATTTTCGGCCTCCCCAGTACCCGCCGGCATTTAGGTGGAGGGAAGTGGGACAGGGGAGCGCAGGGAGAGTCGCCTGCAGCAAGTGGGGGGGAGGGGCAGCACACATGGGAACTCCCCACCCCAGCTCACCCGTGCCCTGCCTCCTCCCCGAGCACGCCGTGGCTGCTTCACTTCTCCCTCCTCCCAGGCTTGCGGTGCCAATCAGCTTAGGTGCCGCAAGCCTGGGAGGCGAGAGAAGTGAAGTAGCAATGGCATGCTCAGGGTGGAGGCAGAGCAGGGGTGAGCTGGGGCGGGGGGTGGGGAGCTGCCGCAGGGGGAGCACCTTGGGGGGCTGATGCAGGGGGGGCCTCAGGGCAGAGGGGGGAGCTGCCATGGGGGAAGCACCTCAGGGCAGGGGCTCGGGGATGGGGGAGGGCGCAAGGTGGAAGTTTCACCTAGGGCGCGAAACAACCTTGCACCAGCCCTGCCGGTGGAATCTCCATCCGTAGAGGTTTTTAAGGCCTGGCTTGACAAAGCCCTGGCTGGGATAATGTAGTTGGTGTTGGTCTGCTCTGAGCATGGGGTTGGACTAGATGACCTCCTGAGGTCTCTTCCAACCCTAATCTTCTATGATTCCTTGGAGGGAGCTCACAATGCAATTAAGAAGCTTCACTATTTTGGATATCAATAAAGGATTTATTGATAGAATTGGTCTGATAACTACTGAGCTGGGTGTGTGCAGGAGTGAGTTCATTAATATCTGGAGCAGATCATGCAGTGCTTCCCTGCTTTTCTGGTCCCAGAGTTTGTGAGGTTCTTGCCTTGGAATCTGTTCTCCATTCTGTATGCTAATAGAGATGCCTCCTTGTCCCATCTTTGATGCAAATGAGGCTAGGGGAGTTTCCTTAATTCTGTCACCCTTATCTCCCACTGCCTTTTCGCTGCTTTTTGTAAGTCTTTCTTCTGACTGGTTTTGGCTCAAGCAGACACAGGGGGCGGGGGAGAGGTCTTTCATGAGTCAGATAGAATGGGTACTGTGCCCTGGTTCCCCAAGAACATAGAGTTCCTAGGTAACATAATTTATTGATGACTCATGAAAATAATTTTAGATAGTAGCTTTTTCCTTTGTATAATTAAAGATCTTGTATGTTGTGAAAGGTATTTATTTAAAACAAAGGAACCATCTCCATAGTGTAATACTGAAGGATAATAATAATAAATAGACCTTACATGCTTAAGGAGCTCGTTGCTTGAGCTCTGTTCTGGAGCTATTACTTGGTATTAATCATCCTACAAAGCATACCTTTCCTAGTGTATTCATGCACAACTCTGTACAGTATCAGTAACAGAAATATTTCTTTCCTTCAGCAGTGTCTAATCCTATTTAAGCAGCAAAGAGTCCTGTGGCACCTTATAGACTAACAGACGTTTTGGAGCATGAGCTTTCGTGGGTGAATACCCACTTCGTCAGATGCATGTAGTGGAAATTTCCAGGGGCAGGTATATATATGCAGGCAAGCTAGAGATAATGAGGTAGTTCAATCAGGGAGGATGAGGCCCTGTTCTAGCAGTTGAGGTGTGAAAACCAAGGGAGGAGAAACTGGTTTTGTAATTGGCAAGCCATTCACAGTCTTTGTTTAATCCTGAGCTGATGGTGTCAAATCTGCAGATGAACTGAAGCTGGACCAATCTACACGGGAGGTCCACTTCCTAGGCACCACGGTGCAAATAAGTGATGGTCACATTACCACCCTATACCGAAAACCTACCGACCGCTATGCCTACCTTCATGCCTCCAGCTTCCATCCCGGACACATCACACGATCCATTGTCTACAGCCAAGCACTGAGGTACAACCGCATCTGCTCTAACCCCTCAGACAGAGACCAACACCTACAAAATCTCCATCAAGCATTCTCAAAACTACAATACCCGCATGAGGAAATAAGGAAACAGATCAACAGAGCCAGACATGTACCTAGAAGCCTCCTACTGCAAGACAAACCCAAGAAAGAAACCAACAGGACTCCACTGGCCATCACATGCAGTCCCCAGCTAAAACCCCTCCAATGCATCATCAGGGACCTACAACCCATCCTGGACAATGATCCCACACTTTCACAGGCCTTGGGTGGCAGGCCAGTCCTCGCCCACAGGCAACCTGCCAACCTGAAACACATTCTCACCAGTAACTGCACACCACACCATAGTAACTCTAATTCAGGAACCAATCCATGCAACAAACCTCGATGCCAACTCTGCCCACATATCTACACCAGCGACACCATCACAGGACCTAACCAGATCAGCCACACCATCACCGGTTCATTCACCTGCACATCCACCAATGTAATATATGCCATCATATGCCAGCAATGCCCCTCTGCTATGTACATCGGCCAAACTGGACAGTCCCTACGGAAAAGGATAAACGGACACAAATCAGATATTAGGAATGGCAATATACAAAAACCTGTAGGAGAACACTTCAACCTCCCTGGCCACACTATAGCAGACCTTAAGGTGGCCATCCTGCAGCAAAAAAACTTCAGGACCAGACTTCAAAGAGAAACTGCTGAGCTTCAGTTCATCTGCAAATTTGACACCATCAGCTCAGGATTAAACAAAGACTGTGAATGGCTTGCCAATTACAAAACCAGTTTCTCCTCCCTTGGTTTTCACACCTCAACTGCTAGAACAGGGCCTCATCCTCCCTGATTGAACTACCTCATCTCTAGCTTGCCTGCATATATATACCTGCCCCTGGAAATTTCCACTACATGCATCTGACGAAGTGGGTATTCACCCACGAAAGCTCATGCTCCAAAACGTCTGTTAGTCTATAAGGTGCCACAGGACTCTTTGCTGCTTTTACAGATCCAGACTAACACGGCTACCCCTCTGATACTAATCCTATTTACATGCTTGCTTTGATTCTTCACTCACTTTCCACTCCTTGCATGCCAGCACTGACATGGGCAAGATTTAGGGCCAAAACCACAGCAGTCATCCCACTGAAATCAATGGGACTATTTGTGTGTCTTAGGATATATCTACATGGCAAAAAAACAAACAAATGCAGCCCAGGAAGGAAGGTGGGTTTCAGAGCCTGAGCTCAGACATCAACATGGCTATTTTTGGCATCATGGCATGAGCCTGAATCTTTAAACCCAGGTTCTGAGATTCACTGCAGTGGGTATTCTCCATGTAGACATGCCCTTAGATTAGCTGGATTTGACCTTATTTGTTTTCTTGCATACCCCCATGTAAACACTATGGAGCTACAGATGCAAACTTCAGGTGAATTGCTAGGAATCAAAACAGAATAATGTCATCACCCGAGAATCACATGCACGTATTATGCAGATTGAATGCATTGTTCCACTTTATAAAATATGAAAGAGAAATCAGTGATTTTACACAGAAGCCCTCAAAACCACGCTTTGCCAGTTTGGTAGAAAAATTCTAAATCATAAAACCAAGTATGCTCCCATAAGGACAGTTACAATCTGTTTTAAACAAAAATAAAACTGCTAGAAAGCCTGGATGAAGTCTTTTCCCAGGACCATCTACTTCAGAGGTCACATACTGGGAAAAGGAGGAATGGAAGAAACACAGCACAACCCCAGTAAACATTTAGTATCAAGTAAAAGAAGAGATCCCATGAAAAAAATAGAATGTCATACAAAACAGTGATTGAGACAAAGTATTTTTAAGGTGCCATTCTAAAAAGAGCCATGTGATGGGGTGGGTGTACCCCATCCAGTGCAGGGTGAATGCACCCTATGGACTGCCCTTGGCCTCTGAAGCTCGATTCCCTAGACCTAGGTTGGCAGCTGTGAAGATTTTATTTGAAAGACTCACCTGCATTTCTCCTGTCTACATCATCATTTCTCAAACTTTATGCAAGAGAAGTGGATTTCACCCTGTAAGACCTAGCATCCAGAATCAATAGAGTCACCCTGGCTCTCAGGTTGTAAGGCCTCATGGCCAGAGTCAATAGGGTTGCCCCTTCTCTCAGAGCTGAGTGGCCTAACAACCAATTGGGGAAGTGCGCCACCACCACCTAGGGATGGGTGATAGCCAGGGTACGGGGACCTAGGCCCTCACTGCTCCACCAGGTCCCAGCCCAGAGCCCAGCAAGGATCTCTGCCACTGAGTTAGCAGGGATCCAGACTGAAACATGCTCATTGCTACCTACCACAGGGCTACTTCCTATCTTGTCCCTTGTAGTTGAGCAGCGGGCATCTCTGGGGTTTCCAGTCCAGTGCAGATGGCTACCAGCGACCCCAGGTTCTCGTAGACCTCTGCCACTGTCTGGGTCTCCACCTATGCTTTAACATCCCTAGCTCCTGCTGTCAGAGTCTCTAGTACTTCCCAGGCTGGAGCCTACAGTGATCATCCTTCTTCCTCAGCTGTCAACCCTGACTGAGCTGATCTGCTCCCTTTTATACTATAGGTACACTTGGAGCATGCCCAGTAGGATCCAGGGCTATGTGGCTTCCTCAGCCCACAATACTGAGTTAACCCTTAACTGTCCAGAGAGGAGTGAGTGCACACCATTACAAGCCAACAAATAAACCACAAAGAAAAAAAATAGGCTTGTCCAAACAAAAGCAGGTACCTAAGGTACAGTCTGGCAAATTGGAAATGTACTCTAAGACATGACAATGCGAAAACCTATATATGTTTATTAAATATATACCCACACAAAAAATAAGATATAAACTAATGAGAAGAGTATCAGAGGAGTAGCCATGTTAGTCTGGATCTGTAAAAGCAGCAAAGAGTCCTGTGGCACCTCATAGACTAACAGACGTATTGGAGCATGAGCTTTCATGGGTGAATACCCACTTCGTCAGACACAAGTGGGTATTCACCCAAGAAAGCTCACACTCCAATACATCTGTTAGTCTATAATGTGCCACAGGACTCTTTGCTGCTTTTAATGGGAAGAGTTGCAAATAGGCCACTGTGGTAAGATATGCCTCATTAAAATGAACATACTGTCCAAAATATTATAAACTCTCAGTATCCTACATGGGAGCACACCCAAATCATCAGGCTTTTCAGAGTGAATGGGTGTGGATCGGAACAAACTAGAATTATTTCTTGTCAAGCTACTTAAACAAAAAAAAAAGGGAATGTTTGAGAGAAGTGGGGGACTAGTGTCTTTAATCAGTGTTTACTCAGTACTTACAATCAGTGATTTCAATAAGAGTTAATTGAGTGAAGAAAGTTACAGTTAGGGAGTACCTCAGGATTTGGCTCAGTAAAAATTGCCATGATTCACTGATTAGTCTTGGTGAGTTCTTAGATGAACTCTTAGTCTATGTCAAGCTCTGGTTACACTGACAGAAAGCTAAACCACTTCTGAAAACAGATTTACTAATAAACTAGCCCTCTGGGAACTATTTTTGTTCATCTAGCACTATTTCCAGAGGCAATTTGAACTGTGCTAAATCAGGGTCATGCTGAACTCTACACTCTTACACAGGACTCAAACACAGTGCTGGAACAACACTACTGTAATTCTGTTATGTGGATGCAAACTACACTATCCAGTTTTAAACCCTCACAGTTTGAAACTGGTAGCATGGATAGAGCTTTATGGTTACCACCTCTTTAAGGAAATATTGCACATTTGCATTGTTTGAACTTGTTCCTATAATCCCCTTTCCAATTCATATGCTTGTCTGGAATTCAGAACTGCATATCAGCACATTCTCTGACAGGGCTCCCTTTATTATTCTCTATTAATTGTAGGACTGTGATGAGTTTGGGCTGGAATAGCAGTTGTGGGGTGGTCAGGCATTTGTGCTGAAGCTCTATTCCCTAGCCCCAAGCTGGTGGCTGTGTGGGTTTTATCCAAAAGACTCTCCTGCCTACGTTACCATTTTTCAAACTTTATGCAAGAGAAGTGGCTTTCACCCTTAGACAGAAAGATGCAGCAGCAAGTTTTGGTTTCATTAAGTTGATCAAAGGAGTCAGAACACATGGTCTCTTCCTTTCGACACATCTCATCCAGAAGAGAAAGCCAAGCCAAACAGTATCTTGTAAATGGTGTAGGAGAGAAGAGAGTATGGTAGTGTACCCAGTAGGGGAGCATACAGTATCTCAGTGTTACATAAGATGTACAATTGAGGTTTCCTATATAAAAATCTGCAGCATGTTCGAAATTAATAATTTAGGGCAAAATAAAAAATGAATTTAATATCAAATTCACTACTGAAGGGAAACTAATAATTACTTGATTTATTTTCCTATTTAATTTACCTAAAACCATTCAATTTTTTCATGTGAAGATGCCACATAATTTATATTCTGCTCCACTGGAGTGCCACAGAATCTGGGAGTTTTGGTCAAGCTGTCTACGGAACTTGCAGGGGCCTTGCCCAACATAAGCCACACATGATGGAGGCTAGATCTGAAATGGTCAGTAATAGACAAAAGATAGCTAAGCCAACCTGTGAAATATGGTGAAGAGCTAGGTGTGCTCACAAGGAAAAGAGAAGAGAGAGGGAGAGAGAACGGAGCCTGTCTTCAGAGTCATGCCAGCCTCTGCACCTAAATACAACTTCAGTCACTTATCAAACAGTGTTCCCCATAAATTTATTTTTGTTTGAGGACCCTGGATTTTGTAGGCTTTAAGGAGAATGTGGAACTTGAACAAAAGACACTCCAGGGACTTTTTTTGACTATTACAACCCCTTACATGGGTATAAATAAAGTTTACCAGAAATACTGTTTGCAATACAACACAGATGAGAGAAAAGAAGGCAAAAATAGAAGTTAATGGGAAAGCAAAATAAGAACAGATGTTGGCACTTTTTATTCAGAGAATAAACATGACAAATGACCTCTGGATAAGGCTGTTGGGAGGTCATTCAAGAAAAAGATGTCATATTAGGAAAAACGTGGGCCAAATCCTTATTCAGGAACTACTCCCATTAACTTCAATGAGACTTTTATCTAAGTAAGGACTCCAAAGGCGTGACTCTACAAGATTTTTTTTTTAAGTTAGCATGCCAGGAGGCTCCTAAAAATATCCCTAAAACTATTAGTGTACCCTAATATGTTTTCACATTTGATACAGATATTTTTGGATAAGTACTGACAGCAGGATTTGTATTTAAATGCTTCTTTAGTCTGGTGCCTAACTAAATATTACAGATGGCAGAATGAAAGCACTTCCAACCATGAGACAACTTGTTTTAATATGAATAGAGCAGGGGTTTGTTACTGTGTCACCATAATATCGGGCCAATGGCTTTAGTTTTACTTTTCATGTCCTTTATAACATCATACAGAACATTTTCAAATAAAATAACCTGAGATAGATTTTTATTTCAAGTATAGCGCTGTGAAAGCTGCCCCGAAGCTTTGAGAAGCATTGTGCCTCAGAAATACCTCTCAGTCACCATTGCTCTCCTGCTTTCTCCTTGCCCCTGGGCGCAGTAAATGTCTGCATACGGCAGTGACATTTGCCTACCTGTTTCAGTGCCATAGGCTAACAGTCTCACCTCAGAAATGTCAAATACAATGAAAGTTAAAATTACAGCAGGCAAAGCCACCTCAATGGACCCCACTCTCTCACAAACCAATTTGCGCGAGTTTTTCCAGTTTGTTAACTAAACCTTAACTACAGGGACCTACTATCACGGACTCCACAGCAGCTGCCGCGGTCTGTAGCCATGAGAGCAACAGGCATCAAAATAAAGTACCACAGCTAACTGCCAAACAGAAAAAATATATACCTACAACAGACCACCACCAAAGACCCCTTTAAAGCTCCCTTCATTTTTTTAACATCATTAAAGAAAGTAAGACAACCTCAAAGCCGTGACTGAGTTAATAAAATCTGAAGATGTTACATGTCAGGTATTGAGAGTTCTGGTAGCTAATGGCAACCAGAAAATGTCCTGGCTAAGGCCAAAACTTGAGGACCTGACTTAGTTTTTACTAAGGTAAAATTCCATAGTCTTCAGTGGAGTTTGCCTAAATATGGTCTAAATAAAAACTGAGTTTAGGCCCACAGCATTTGTCCTTAATTGTAAAAAAATAGAGCTTATTATTGTGGCTCATCAGGAGTTAGCAAAATAAAATGACAATATGGGAGGATCTCAATCACCAGACCTCGTGGAAGGTCTGAAGCCATGACTGAGAGACTGAATTCTGAAAGCTCCTCTACAAAGGACATGTCTATCTGTCTAGGTTCTTCTATGCCCTGCTCCCCAACACCATAGCATCAGAGCAACTCGCTTGAGTAAAAATGACAACAGTGATATCTCAATCCCCCTTCCCAATGGGGATTTTATCATAAGAAAGCCTTGATGAAGATGCGGTTTTTGAAAGCCTGGGTCTGACTCAGGAAGGGGAGCAGCAGAAAGCCATACAAAAAGCAAAGATTAATGATTATCCAGACTATTTAGAACACATGCTGCATAAGTGTCAATGGAGGAAGAAATATGGAAACCTGGAGCCACTGGGGCTGAACAGCCAGTTGGGGGCCACACGCGGCTTCCCCTACTCACCCATATAGTCTCACTGGCTTCAGCAGAATTACATGTGAGAGTACGGCAAGCAGGAATTGTCTTTTAGGATCCAGCCCTCCTTCATGTGAAATCAATGGCAAAACTCCCAATTGTCTTCAATATTGCCAGCACGCAGCTCCAGTAATTAAAGTTACAGGAAACAGCTTGTACAGCCAAGAGGCTGAGACTAGCAGTAAAAATGGAGCACAGCTGGTACAATTTGAGTCCAAGAGGAATACCTGAGTTTTGACTCCAACCATTTATATACTTATGCATAACCATCCCTTACTGTCAATCTCCAAGGGCAGCCACACTTCTTTGCTGTCACACACCTGGAATGGCAATGCGTACAAGGGGGAAGTTAGCTGTCTCTAGGGCTCAAACCCGCAGGCAGTATAGAGCAGCAAACAGTTCAGGGGCTCAGGCCCTTAAGCAGGGCAGGGGTGGAGCACCCAGAAAACAGGCAGTGCTTCTCAAAGCCGGTCCGCCGCTTTTTCAGGGAAAGCCCCTGGCGGTCCGGGCCAGTTTGTTTACCTGCCACGTCCACAGGTTCAGCCAATCGCAGCTCCCATTGGCCGCGGTTTGCTGCTCCAGGCCAATGGGGGTTGCGGGAAGGGGTGCGGGCCAAGGGATGTGCTGGCCGCGGCTTCCCACCACCCCCATTGGCCTGGAGCATGAACCGCAGCCAGTGGGAGCCGCGATCGTCTGAACCTGCAGACACAGCAGGTAAACAAACCAGACCAGACTACCGGGCGCTTTCCTTGAACAAGCTGTGGACTGGCTTTGAGAAGCACTGGTCTAGGGCACTCACCCAAGGGGCCCCATGGAGCCCAGGCCTCCTGAGCTAAGGAGAAGGAGTACTGCCCCTCCAGAGGTGGGAACACAGGCCCACCCACTCCACCACATCCCAGCCCAGGATCCTAACAGTGGCAGAGTGGTCTGCTGCTGGGTCAGCACGGAATCCACCTGCAACATGCGGACCATGTCTTCAGTAGCACCACAGCCAGACAGTAGTCTGGTTCCCTTGGGCTGCTTCCTACACTCCCCCTCAGATGTACCTTCATCCAAGGGTCATCCTCCATCTCTCCAGGGTAAACTGCAAGCAGCAGAAGTCTTCTGTGGGATCCTGCATCAGCAGTGGGGAGAACACATCAATCTCCTTTGACAGCTGCTTCCCACCTGAGCTACAGGGCCCACCTTTTAGACTTCCTGTTCCTGGCCCGCCCCTCTGCTTACGGCATGGAGAGCGTGGCCTTCCTGACTCTGCTCACCAACGAGTATCTGGCTGTCCCTCACTGTCAATCTCCAAGGGCGGCCACGCCTCTTTGCTACACTTTGCATCGATCTTGAAAAAAAAAAGCTAATGAAATGTAGAACAGTGACAACCAATGGTTTTGTAGCACAAAGTGCTAATGCCAAGACATATAATATAGAGTCCATCAAACACAATATACATTGTTATTCTTCTATCCAGGTTTCAAATAAGAACGCAGGAAAACTGATTTGTGAACTGATGTTGCCATTCAATGTGCTTTTCTACCAAACATTTCGCAAGTCATGAAGCCTGACTCACGTTACCATGTTCTTCCTTACATGTTCTTAATTGAAAAGACTGCTCCTAACTTCTTGAAAGCTAGGTGCAGTAGAATAATAGACGGTCTGAAATAGAAGTAGTTTGAAGGGTGTAAACATCAAAGGAAAGAGGAGTTGCTAGCATGGTCAAGAGGATATAAGTAGATATAATAAAATAAAATTAAGAAAAAGACATCTTAGGATGAATATCAGGAAAAGGGAAAGCTTCCTAAGGATAAACTTAATTAGATTAAAGGGCCACCATCTAAGTGGTAGAAATCTCATTGATTGAAATAGTAAAACTGGAAAAGAAAAAGCACTGAAAAACATACTGTAGAGAACAACTGGTACATTGGCAGGAGAATGAATTAACAGAACTAAAAGATCCTTTTCTTCTCTAATTTTTATTACTATGATCTGAAGGACAGATGGGATATCATGTTCATCTTACCACATATAACTGAGAAGTGATCACATGGTGGATAGCACAGAACTCACTTCCTGTGCCATTTTACAGTTTCACACAACCCAGAGGTCCCCAAACTATGAGGAACATAAGGAGGAACATTCGGGCGGCACAGCGTGGCCCAGGCCAGCCCCCATGGGAGGCAGGGAGGGAGCACCACCCAGCCCCACTTCCAACTCTGCTCCAGCCCTTCCCTCAGCCCCAGCTCCTGGCCCCACGCTCAGCCCCACTCGCAGTCTTGGCCCCTGGCCACAGCCCAGCCGCAGCTCCACCCCTGACCCCAGCCCCACCCCCATCCTCAACCCCTGGCCACAATTCCGTTCCCTGCCCCAGCCCTACTCCCAGCCCCCAAGACCACCCCCAGCTGTGGCCCGTCTCAGCTCCCTTACCCCTGTCCGCATCCCCCACCTGACCCCGGGAACCGTAGCCACGCTCCTGGCCCCAGTTCTGGGGGGGAGGGGGGCATGGACAAGGGTAAGGGGGTGTGTGTGACCCTGAAAAGTTTGGGGACCACTGACATAACCCAATGATACAATGTGAATATTTTAACAAGAGGTTCCCACAAAATTTCTCACCCTTAGCCTGCGATAAACCTCATGTACTAGGAATATGTGTGCCCATTGGAAAGTGCGGGGGGGGGGAAGAGAAGGATTAGGGACTCTATTAATTTAGTGTCTCATTTAGATAAAAATCCTTTCATGTAGCTATAACCACGAAAAGAAGCAACCTCTCTTGCCAGTCAAACTTATTGTACTTACTCAAAATGTTTGTATTTTGTTCCTAAAATATATACAGAGAATTCTGACATCATAGCACAATGATCACCAGGAGTGGGGAGGGAAGAACTTGTATGAAACCAAGAAGTATCCTTTCCCAGGAAAATTTATTTTTTAAATATCTATTATTTGTAGTAAGCTGGTCCATTACACATGCAAAAATATGTGTGCATCAACAGTGTATTGTAGTAGAGCCTCAGAGATAAGAGATTTCTGTCAGGAATAGGTGAGCAGTGTCCAGAGAGAGGTTAACTCTAGCACAGTGGTTTTCAACCTGTGGTCCACAGACATCTGGGGGTCCGCCAACTATGTCTCAGATTTCCAAAGGGGTCTGCACCTCCATTTGAACTTTTGTAGGTGTCTGCAAATGAAAAAAGATTGCAAACCACTGCTCTCATGGACTCAGGGAAATCATCCTAATCCTCTCTTCAGTTTGTTAGCAGAATTTTAACAAAAGGTTCCCCATAAATACTCTCCAGAACATCAGTCACAAACAAGCGTGCAATGTTCCAGTCTAGTTTATAAAGAGATCGTGCTGCAGTCAAACTGCTTAATAAGATCAGTTTAATATTTTAAATGGAATTTAAACTTTGGATGCAGAGGCATCACCACAGTCTGTAAATTGAAAGATGGTGGCTATACCATACACTTTATACTGCTGAATTCAGCTATCACATGCCTCCCTGAGTAAGATTAACATCGAAAATATACAAGATTGGCATAGAAAATCTGGGGATAGTCTGCCAATTTCATGACAGTGAGAAAAATACTTACATTATGGTGGATTTATTAAATCATTCATTGCAAGAATTGTAGCAATGTAATATGAATAGAGACAAGATCTAGGAAAAACAATAGCTAGAAATATAAAAATATAAAAAGGCCTAAACTTCCTTTTTTTCCTTTTCAATTAATACAATGAGTCAGTGACATGGATCTCACAAGGGAGCAAGTTCCTCCAAGCTTGGACATTGTGAGAAAAACATGATATTTAGACAGAATGGCAAGAAAAAAAAAAGATTACACTAGAATCAAACCAGAGACTGTGAGCAAGGATGTTCATGAAAATCAAACCTCACATTTAGAAAAGCATCCAAAACTGAAGAGCCCTGCTGTTAGACACAAACTTTCAATTGTTGTATAAAAATAAAAGTCACCAATGAAAATAAGATTAAAAAATGTCTGAAGGATATAACACATTAAAGTTAATGGAAGTCTTCTACTGACTTAACTGGGGTTTGGATCAGGCTCATGATCTCCCATGCTTCAGGACATAATTAAAAAGAAATGTCATATAGGCAGGTGATTCCAGAGACTGTTTGCATTGGACTAGATCAGAGGTGGGCAAACTACGGCCTCTGGGCCACATCCCATGGGATCCTCCTGCCTGGCCTCTGAGCTCCTGGCCTGGGAGGCTCGCACCCAGCTCCTCCTCCGCTGTTCTCCCTCCCTCGCAGCCTCAGCTCACTGTGCTGCCACCAGCATGATGCTCTGGACAGCGGGACTACAAGTTCCTGGGGCAGCGCAGCTGCAGAGCCCGGCCTGACCCAGTGCTCTGTGGCTGGTTCCAGCCAGGCATGGCTGTAGCACCGCCAGCCACCAGTGCTCCAAGCAGCATGGTAAAGGGATAGTGGAGGGGGGGGGTTGGATAGAGGACAGGGGAGTTCGGGGTGGTGGTCAGGGGGCGGGGGTGTGATAGGGGTTGGGGCAGTCAAAGGGCAGGGAACAGAGGTTGAATGGGGGCAGCAGTCCCGGGGGGGGTAGTCAGGAAGGGGGGGGGGTTGGATTGGGTGGCGGGGGCAGTCAGGGGTGGGGTTCCAGGGGCGGTCAGGGAGAAGGGGTGGATGGATGGGGCAGGAGTCCTAGGGGGGCAGTCAGGAATGAGAGGAGGGGTTGGATGAGGCAGCAGGGGGCAGTCAGGGGTGGGGGTTCCAGGAGCAGTCAGAGGACAAGGAGAAGGGGTGGTTGGATGGGACAGGGGTTGGGGGGGGCAGTCAGGAAGGAGAGGAGGGTTGGATGGGGCAGCGCAGGGCAGTCAGGGGCAGGTGTTTTGGGGGGTGGGGGTCAGAGGACAGGGAGCAGGGGAGGTGAATGGGGTAGGGATCCCAGGGGAGCTGTCAGGGAAGAGGGGAATTTGGATGGGCCAGGAGTCCAGGGTGGCCATCAGGGGGCCAGAAGCAGGGAGGGGGAGGGGGAGCAGGCCACGCCCCCCTCACCTAACCGGCCCGCTACACAATTTCCAAAACCCGATGCGTCCCTCCGGCCAGAAAGTTTGCCCACCCCTGGACTGATGCACTGCTGGTCTGATCTGGTATGACAATTCCTGTATAATGCATTTGAATAATTGATTCACTTAACACAAGTATGAACAACAAATGATTAGCTGAGCCACATGATTCTAGACAGACAGCAGTTTGGACATAGCCAGTAAATGCTGATCAGCAATGAAGTTATGGAACTTCCACAAGTTCCTAAGGAGGTTGTGAAGGGTAGGAATATAACAGGGTTTAAAAGAGAACTAAATTCATGGAGGTTACGTCCATTAATGGCTATTAGCCAGGATGGGTAAGGAATGGTGTCCCTAGCCTCTGTCTGTCAGAGGGTGGTGATGGACAGCAGGAGAGAGATCACTTGATCGTTACCTGTTAGGTTCATTCCCTCTTGGGCACCTGGCATTGGCCGCTGTCAGTAGACAGGATACTGAGCTGGATGGACCTTTGGTCTGACCCAGTATAGCCATTCTTATGTTCTTATGTATAGAGTAATCAACTGCATTCACCAGATTTTTAGTTTTAATGACTGATAAACCAGCGTAGATTTTTCAAATGTTTAATAAATTATATCAGCAGGTCTTAACAACTTAATCAAGTCTGCATGTGAAACAACAGGTCAGAATCAAAGATGTTACTCAAATTCTGTATTACAGACACAGAAGTACTGTAATATGCAATGAGAAAAGGCTCAAAAGTGGCAAGATGAGTGGGCATGCCAAAAACAGTTTTCTGTTTCTTTTATAATGGGAGATTAGCATACATCCATTTAGAGATGTGACTCAGACTAAAGGAGATGGGAAGACAGAGATCTAAAACAATAATGAAAACCGAGAAGTAGATTAGTGTAATGAGAAGGTAAAGACATAAGTGGAAGAGGGAAATCACAAGGGAAAAATAGTACTGCAAACTATCTGGGGAAAAAAATGTTCAGAGAGGTAAAATTTAAACCAAAACTGGACACCAAAGTTCCAATCCTTCCCAAGTAAAATCAAGCCAGTTTTGCCATTGACTCTAATAGGGAGAGGATTTGGTGCCAAATGAACATCATCATTTACATACCAGTATTTCATGTACTAATATGTCAAATACTGTCAGCAGAGCCAAAAATATCAAGAGAAATGACAACCCACTTGATTTAGACTTGTCAAAGTCTTTACAGACCACATAGCAGTTTCTGTTGAGTGACCTACTCTGAGCTCCGATGAAAAAAAGAGAGAGGTATGTTAGGAACTGATCCCAGGCAACAATTTTCGATAAAATTTTGAAATTCCAACAATTCTGAGACAAAAGAAAACAAGACATATGGCCTTGTTCTGATCTGATTTACACCAATTTTACACCAGTATAACTTCATTGGGCCTGCAATTTCATCCCTGTACTACATTCCAGTTTGGCATAGGGAAGGGAGGAGGGCATTTGGGGCTTTATGACACCTCTATGCCTCCTCCCTGTGGGAGCTACTTGAGGTTGGTTTGGCCCTTGGGGCAAGCTGGAGCAGCCCTGAGGCCTGCCCTAATTTGTGCCCAGTTCCAGCAACCATGTATTGCTAGGGGTTAAGGGACACTCTGGCCATGTCTTCTCCAACTCCCTGAACATCTCTTATGCCTGGGGCTTCTGTGGGGGAGGATGGTGTAGCACCTGAGAAGCTGTCTCTACAGCTACTAAAGAGCTCCCTCAATATTGGCGGAATTTCTCCAGCAGGCACTTACAGCCATATTATGACTCCGCTACACTGGCATAAAGGAACTGTGAGGCACGGATGAATGAGTCCCATGGACTTTAATGGAGTTAATCCTGATTTACACTTGCATAAGTGAGCTTGGAATCAGTCCCATAGGATAGAAATTGTGAATTACAGAAGGCTATGAATGAATGACACATTTTATAAACAGGAACAATTAATGCATATTGAAATTCAGACAGAACACAGGATGTATGCAATAAATTAACTCTACTGTTAAGAAGATCAGACATAACTTGTGGAACTTGAGGATGGAGAGCAGACAGAGGGGAGTCATTTAAACTAACACTAACAGAGGACACTGGAACAAAAATACTACTAAATAAACGTGGGGGGAAGGAATAAAATATCACAGATGGTGAACACCAAAGAGGAAAAACAGTTTTCATAAGATTGCCACAATGTTATGATGAAATATTATGAGAATAGCTGTTCTTGTAAGAGGCTACATCCAAACTAGTACTAGTAAACAAGCCCCTTCAGCACTCTAGTTCAACATAGAAACAAAATTTTAGGACTAGGTACAGATCTGGGGGGTTCAAATCCAACCCTTTGTCCCCAAATATTCCCAACAGTTCAGATGTGAAGTTCAAGTTTTTGTCCATCTCTAGAAAATATATGTCTGGAGTGTCTGATCCCAATGATTTCCAGTGCATTACATTTTAAATGTCATTAGCAGTCAGATTCTGATTCATTGTCAAGGTCAAAGCACAAAACGTAAACAAATGGAATCTTTTAAAAAATCTAGTTGTGGCCTAAAAATAGGAGTTATATCTGAAAGAAAAACTCATTAATGCACTGTCACAAAATCATGACGTCAAGGCCATGTTCAGTTAAGTGAGGGACTGAGTATAAAATCCATTATTTCAAATATAAGTCAAATATAGTAATTATATTCAAAATAGAAGAAAAAGGCTAATCAAAATTTAAACTAAAATCTTCTGAACTCAGTAAAAGACCAAACAATGGTTATCAAATGCGAAAGCACCAGTACTTGCTGAATTCTTTTACATGCCTACAGAACAGAATGGTAAATAATAACCACCACAGTTCCTGGAAAGCAGACAAAAATCTTGGCACTCAAAGGAGGTCACAGTACTGTACGGTCACCCGGTCCTGTCAGAAAGGGGTTAAAAGCAGCCAAGGGAGGCCAGTTGGGTAGTCAGCCACAGGTGTGGTTGCACCCAATTAGGGCACAGCTGGCCATGATAAAAGGGCAGGTTGAGAGAGTAGGAGAAACTCTTGCTCCAGCTGGGGAGCAGAGAGGACCAGGCTGCCTGGGAGAGCAAGCAGGGTACCTGAGACAGAGCAGGGCTGGGGAAGGGCAGGCAGAGCTGAGGAGCCCTGGCCTGGTGAGTCCCTGGGCTGAGGTCTTGCTAGAGGCCCGGGGAGGTACTAGGGTTGCAAGGAGGCGCTGAGGCTCAAAAGGCAGCAGGTCCAATCCCCTTGCCAGTGATGAGTGGCCATTACAGACTGCAGTTTTCCCCTGAGAGAAGGGGCTAGATGAGGAATGGCAGTAGCCACTGGGGCAAGGTGTATATAGGGGGTTGGGAGGGGAGGGGAACCCAGAGTGTGGGGGCATTGTTGTGGAGCAGCACCTCGGTAAGGAGCACCGGGGTCTGGCAGGGACATGGGGCTAGAAGTGGTGGAAAAAATGGGGCAAGTAACAGGGCAAGACACCAGCCCATAGAGGGTGCTCCAGGGCTGTGTGAGCTAATTTCTGGACTGACCAGCAGGAGATGCCGCGGTGGTGAGTCTGCACTGTGTTACAAATACCTGATGTAGTCTTAAGTAAATGACCCAAAGCCTCAATTGGGAGCAAGGGCCAAACAAACTCCATCATCGCTATGCCTCTACATAGCAGAGTGAGAAAAAGAATAGCTAACTTTAGTCGAGGTTGTCCTTGAAGTGGAGGAGTCCTCCAGTCCAATTCTTTTGAGACATAAAGGTCATGGAAAACACAGATTTGCTGCCAAGCATTCAAAAGTGAAGTCAGGGGTAGTATTCAGTAGCACTGAAACTGGTCATATGTTATAATTTGGTCACATAATCATTAAATAGCTCCAAAAAAGAAAAACTTGCTGATATTCCATGTTCTACATGCACGAGTGGTTTATCAAAAAAAAAAAAAAGGCACATGCTTTTTTGTAAGTAAAAGAGCAGAAGTCAGAAGTTGTTTCCACTTTCACCTACTTGAATCTTGTAATCAGCTTAGATAATATGTTCTACTGGAACTGGAATGTTGGCAGGTCAACAGGGATGATTCAAGTATGAGCTTCTGCTCTCAATAGGGAACATAGTCTTATGATCATAAGAGGAAAGTGGAAGTCTGTACTCCTGGATTCTGTTCCTGGCTCTACCATTGACCCACATGGGACATTGGGCAAATCACCTACATTCTGTGCCCTATATATAATTATGTAATAATATTTGTATCCTCACAGAAGAAGTGTTAAAAAGCTTTAATAAACCACATTGAGTTCCTCAGAAGAAAAGTAGGCTAAGCACTATCTAAATGCACAGTATTATTATTTTTACTGGTTGAAAACAATTAAAAATTAATTTAAAACTAAAGGAGACAATACTCTGATACAAATTTTCAGTCTGACTACTTAAAATTATCTTTGGAGTGTAATATGGCAGGCAACAATATTGTCATATAAGCACTTACTATGGTATCTATAACTTATATCAGGGGTTCTCAACCTTTTTCTTTCTGCTGCCTCCCAACATGCTATAACAATGCCACAGGCCACCTGTGCCACAGCTTTTTTTCTGCATATCCAGTAGCTTAAAAGCTATATTAGATTGATAGTTACACAGTTAAACACACATAATATATAAGAGAACAATAAAATAGGTACAAAAATCAAAAAAATATTATTTTTGTTTTACTTACTCAGTGTGAAACTTGTTACCAGGTGGCCCACTAAGGTGAGTCGGGGGTGAAAGTAACGATCCCTCCACGAGCCTTGCTGCCCAGGGCTGAAGCCAGAGCCCTAACACCACCGCACAGGGCTCAAGCCAAAGCTCGAGCCCCACCAGGCTGACGCCCAAGCCCCACCACCCACGGCTGAAGCCAAAGCCCGAACCCGGCTGCCCAGGGTTGAAGCCCAATTTATTTTGGTGGACCCCATGAAACCTCCTTGCTGTGGATCCCCAGTTGAAAACCGCTGTCTTAAATAATTACTGAGCTATAGACTATTGAAATAGATCTTTTTATAACTGCATAAAAATTGAAGCACTACAGCAACCTTACCCATCAAAGTGCTATGTTAACAAGAGATACTGAGCCAAATGCATCCCTGAAATAACTCCACTGAAGACAACAGAATTACACCAGGGATCAATCTGGTATATTCATTACGATAACATTGCAGTTCAGAAGGCCTGCTGCCAATATACAGTGAAAGATGAATATTACAAGATGTGGCTAAACAAAATGTAATATTTCACTAGCAACAGGGAATGAAATTTTCATTTGAAGCCAATGTATCTTTTGGGCTCTTTTTCTCTTAACATGTCTATGGTCAGAAACATTTCTATATAGATTAACAAAGTGTATTTTTAGTCTGTGCATGAACATAGCTTATTAATTTTTGAAGACTGTTGTGGGTTGCTAGTTTCACTTAGTGAAAATTTCAGTTTTTTGGCAGCTTCTCTGAAGTTCCTTTCTGTCGGATCCATATTAATGGCAGAAAGTGATTTACTGTTAATTTTTGCTTTTAAAAAAGATAGTCCTTTTTTTCATTGTATGCACAGCACTGCTTAACAATGGGTGATTGTTAGCTGCTACTAAATTTGGTCATATTAGGCCCCTTTTGCATAGGAAGGCATTTACAGTATGAAGAGGTTCACCGTCCTTACCATAGTATAACACGTATGCAGCCTTACATAATTACTTATTGGGAAATTCAATGGACTATGTGTAATTAATTATTACTGTATGTGTTACTAGAAATATGTGCATTAGTTTATGTGTAACTGGAAATGGAATGCTTTATGTTCAAGGTCTCCATATCTTCTTTTAATGTAGAATGACTCTATTGCCGTTACTGGACCTGATTCTGATTGGTGCTGAGGACCTACAACAGCCTTTGAAATACAAAGCAGGATCTTAGCAGGTTTGTAGAAAACATAGCTTTCAAGCTGTCCTCGCACACTAGAATCAGAATGTTTCAGTGGCAAGAATTCATGTTCCTAAACAGTGCTAATGGCAGTAATCACCATCCACTCCCATGCTGGCTACAATTTTTGAAAGAGAATGGCTCCCAAAGAGATTAAGGAATGCAAATGAGAGAGTAGTGAACTAAGGCAGTGTGGTCTAGTGGCTAGCACATTGGCATAGGTATCAAGAGATCTCTTTTCTATTCCTGCCTTTTCCATTGAGCTGCTCTATGACCTTGGGCAAGTCACTTTACCTCTTTGTGTGTCAGTTTCTCTTCCCACACTTGTTGGTCTTATTTACTCAGGCTGTAAGCTCCTTGAGGCAGGGACTATCTCTCACTATATGTCTGTACAGTGCCAAACCCAATAGAGACCTGATCTTGATTGAGGCATGTAGGTGATATTGTAATAAATGTTGTAAATAATAATAATATGTCTCTTTCTTATCACTAATTGCAGGAAAAACTGTACATTCATGTATACCATTTCCGAATATCACTGGTACATAATTCTTAAATTCCTTGCATCTTTTTCTCTTGGCCATAGAGTATTTAAATAACTCAGTCAGCCCCTATGATTAAAAAATGCTTAATGGAACAAGTCACAAATTGCAGGATATTGGGAACTGATAAACTGGCTGAAGTCAACTGTGACAAAAATGGGCTTCTCTACTTGACTTGAATACTTTTCAAAAGGTACTGTGCTTGGAGCATACCTTCAGAATTATGGTGAAATTTTGAAATGGAAGGACCCTGATCAATGCAGCCATAGTTTAATGCCTCAACTTCTAAAAGGATGATTCTTAAGGAGATTTCAGATTAAAAAGGTGTATCTGTCTAACTAAATCATTATCACTCGTTGAACAGTCGGAAATTTTCATGAATTTTGGTGGAAAATTTGTCTCCCTTTTTTGCTAGATAATTTCAAAATCTGATTTTTTTTCAAACAGCTCTATAAATTATAGTTCGAGATTTACTATATTTCATACACTATTCCTAAAATATGTATATATTTTACACAATATATTTCTGAGGGAGGACGTGACAGTTATTAAGTAGTAGACTGTAGAACAGTAGATTGGCTAGTCCCTCTTTTTCTGAAATAATTATAGATTATTAAAAATAGTAAATAGAAATGAACAGTTGCATGCCAGGATATACAAAGCTATATGTATAACACTTTTGGTTTAGCTTGGAGTTTTATACTGGCACCCATCCAAGTAGCATCTAAGCACCTTCTTCATAAAAACAATAGCACTAATTGGTGGGGTGGAAGATAACTCAGTGGTTTGAGCATTAGCTGCTAAACCCAGGGTTGTAAATTCAATCACTGAGGGGGGATCTAGGGCAAAAATCAGTAGTTGGTTCTGCTAGTGAAGGCAGGCAGCTGGACTTGATGACCTTTCAGGGTCCCTTCCAGTTCTATGAGATAAGTATATCTCCATAAATTATTTTTTATTTTTATTTTTTTATTATTATAAGTCTCTAGTAAATTTCAAGGAATCTCAGCACTTCTCCCTTTTCAGGGTAAAAATTCTCTTTGGGTAGGGATTTTCTTTTGAATTTTTAGATTTTATTAATTTCCTGGGACATTTGTTTTGAGGGGTTGGTTAGGGTTCTTTGGGTGTAAGGGGGTGTCAGTATTATGAGATACAGTCACAGAACAAGCCAGTTACTTGACTGAGGGTGGATATGGAGTGGGGGAATCCATTTCAGAGAAACACTGACAGCACAGTGAGGATATCTTTTACCTGCACACTATTCTCGTTTATTTCCTTTAAAGTTGCTGGGATTGAAAGGGGTCTGCTTTATACTAAATTCCAGGTGGTAAAAACTAAAGACAAAATCTATGCAATACGATTATTTTTCTGGTAATTTCTTTTTTTCACATTGGACCCAAAGATTTTTGTTTTGCTACCAGGCAGTTCAGCTAACTGCTGATAACAGTGATATTTCAGTGGTATCTGGGAGTAACTGGGCAGGTGAGTTATTTCAAAAGTTATTTCATATTTAGCATCTTGTTTTCTAATCAACTATTATTATTATGATTACAAAGGATTTTGTAACAACACTAATGTTCTAAATAAACATATTAATTCTAAATGTCTCGTATTATATCAGAGATGTAACTTCTTTCATTATTACTTATACTCAATGTAAGGGGCTGGCTGGGAGACAAGGACTAAATGCCATCCAATCCTGAATAGAGTATTAAATGCAAAAGAAACATTGGGAGTCCCAAGTCACTGACACTACACTCCTTAATGTTATCTGATATACAATATATTTTCTTTTATTGTGGGAACAATTTGAAAGCCTGCTTCTGGAAAAGCCAATGAGCCAAATTTCATTGCCTTAATGGCAGCTGGATCAGGCCCTTTATCTAAAATGAAACACAAATATTGATTTTAGTTTAGGTTTTTGTTCTTATCTGTCAGTATTTTCAATTTTTAATCATGCACACTTTCACTGTGTGATGAGCAGAAGACCTACACACACTATTATCAATGGGTGTTTCCTTCCATAGTAGAACAGACTCCAAAAACAGGTATTCTTCCTCTATCCAGGAAGACAACAAAATCTCAAGAAATAAGAAGGCCTCTTCTGATGCAGAAAATCACTCTATTTTCACAATATATTCACTGTCCAGCAGCTACAGGCCTAGCAATCTTGGTTCGGCAGCAAGAGGCCCTGATCTCGAATTTATGTTACCATGATGGCTAACAAAAATGAACCAGGAATATACACAAACCAGACAAAAACTGTGTTGAATTGCAGATTTAGGGTTATAAACACAAAATGTTTTAGCCAAAGTAAAAAATAAATAAATAAACTAGCATTTATTCCTCTCAATTAAATACGTTACTTGTAGCTACAATTTAAATTTTTGCTTCAGACTGAGTTTTCTGTTATACTGAATTTTGGTATGCTGAAATCATATTTCCTTCTGTTTAGAGAAAGACTAGTTTTGTTAACAAATATAGACCTCTTCTTGGCACAACTATATAAATATACTGATTAGACCAGGCACATTCCAGATGCCAAAATCTAAATAAAATCTCGGCCAAGATAATGAAATAATAAAATAATAAAAGTAAAGGAATATGAAAAGGAGATAAGCTTGGGAGTTCTTACTTCTGCTAAGCAAGAGCAGCCATGGATGGGGTCTCCATTAGCAACAACGGCTGAGCCAGGGTAACTAAGCAGTCCCATACATCTCAATCAACTTTACACAGCAATGTTTTGCATGTCTTAGAATATTTTGCCTAATTTAATAGGAAGTTGTCTAAAATGTTAAAGCAGATAGATGGGTTGATATTCATCCCTGATATCTGCAGGGCTTTATTTTTATTTATTTTTTTAATAATTAGAGATGAACTAATCTCTTTCCATACGAACCAGGAAAAAAACATCAACACACACGAGACATCTTTTTCCTGATGGCTTCTCCTGAGCTAAGCACTGAAGCCTCGTCATCACTCATCACTGCAGCCATCCAACCTCCTCCGCTTTGCCTCCTCGGTACCAACCTTGGGCATTCGGATGTGCTCCATGGCGTCCAGGCAGCTCCCAGATGATCTCATGCACCTTCCACAATGAACAGGGATGGATTCATAGGGATCTACAGTCTGTATAGCAGATTTTAATTTTCCTGGGCGGGAGGGGGGGGGAATAGAAGAGGGGGATACATTGTACCTCTGTTTCGATGCTTGCAGGTCAGTCATTGGCTCCACCCCAAAGGGCAGCTGCCATGATTCCCCTCCCCCAGCTTAGATACAGCGTGAGCCCGCACAGGCGGCAAGGAAACGCAGTCAGCACGGCCCTAAAGACTGACAGGTTCAGGCTTGCCTTTTACCTAGTGCCGCCCAGAGGTGCCAATGAATGCACCTCTCTCTAATTTTGCATCCAGTTGCAAATGCTGACATTAGCTGACATCAGTATTTACTCCAGTCTTTACAAAGCATCCTCTCATCCTAGGTCTTGGAGAAGGAAAATGTGCCAGGTGACAAGGGGACTCTGCCAGAATTGCATCCCCTCTTCTGTTCTCATCCCCTGGTCCAGAGTAAGCGATTTCCAGACGCTGCGATCGCTGGCCTTGCCGCATCCCGTGACCCCGAGGTCCGGGAGCTGGAGTTTCTGATAGCTGACAGACAGCCCTGTCAGAAATCGCATCCTCAGCTTTGCGCCGGGGGATACAACTCCTGACACAATCGCTGTCCTGCGTCAGAAATTGCCCCACCCGTTCCCTGCCCCGGGGTGCAGGCACGGGCCAAAGAGAACCACCATTGCCTCCCGCAGCCTGTCCTTTGCTGTTGGCCGGGGAGCGAAGTGGAGGGAAACCGCGGTCTCGGGAACTGCCGCCCTTCTCTGAACAAAGGGGGATGGCGAAACTGTAGCCACTAATCAGCCCTACGTGCCATGGGCTAGACCGGTCAGTATAACAGAGAGATTGGCCTGAACCAGCCACGGGAGTCACTTTCATCCGCTTGGAGGATCGGACGTAAACATTCTGGTGAATCTGTCGGAAATGAGGGTTCGCGATTGAGGGCTGGAGGAGCACGTGGCTGGGGGAGACGCACGCACACGATCGCAAAATAGCGCAAAAGGATGGGGGTGTGGTGCGATGCCTGCACTGGGTCAGTCGGCAGCTACACTCCCGTAGCCCCAGTTTCATGCCACTTCTCCGATTTCAGCTGAGTGTATATGGGACAAAAAGTGTGTGCGTGAGCACTGATTATATTGCAGGGTATTCTTTTAAACACCTAAACCGTAGCTGGAAGGAGGCATTTAACCCTGGGGAGAGATGGGGCGGCATGAGAGTAACTGGATCAATTCCTACTGGGCAGCTGTTTACAGCTTTCCTGCTAGAGCACCACTGCATTATATAGGCATTGGGCTGGGCTGGGACTTTAATGCCACCCTTAAGTGTAAGGACAACGGGGCACTATGGAGCGCCAGCCCTTCTCCCTTATTTTTGCAACTCTCAAGGGGGTGAAAGTAGTTTAAAGGACTTACCTGTACATCGGAGTCCTGAGTGGGGCATGGCCTCAACCGGCAGAGGTGAGGCCCTTCAAGATTTAAAAGCACTGGGACTCCAGCTATGGCTAGGAGCCCCAAGACCTTTAAATCACCCTGGAGCTACCAACTGCAGAAGCAGTTGGAAGCCCAGGGGCTCAGGGGTGAATTAAAGGGCCAAGGACTCCCGCCACCACGGAGCTCCAGGCCCTTTAAATCACCGCAGAAGCCCTGCTGCTGCTGTCCTGGGAAGCAGAGCTCTGGCAGCTGGGCTCAGGTGGTGCTTTTATGGGCCCGTACCAGCTTACTTTTACCTCTGACTCTCACCCTTTCTCACCCCCATTTTTGCACAGTCTTCTCCGTTTCTACAGCCGCTTCAGCAGATGTTACTTACTGGGCATGTTCGGATGGCTTAAACATGCTCCCTAATGGGGGCTGAGAATCTCCCCTGAAACTGGCCAGGGCTGTGCCTGCGTGGGGATTGCTGCGCTCTCCTGCAGATCCTGCAGGAAAGCCCTGGTTGGAGGTCTGGATGTGTGTTTGTGTGTGCTCCCCTGCATAAATCTTAACTTCATGGAGGAGTTCTATATCTCTGTGCAGGAAGTGAACTCCTCTGTTTTGAGACACCACTAGCCATCATCAGCTAATCGGGTGGGAGGTTTTAATGTTTCATTTCCCAGTATCTAATTTTGATCTGGAGTGAGGGCCAGGGATGCACTGCCTTGCTTGAAAATACATTAAATGGGATCCATAAACCTGCTTGCATTTACTAGGTTTTGAATCTCACAAAAATTTAACTAGTGGCACTTTTTTCTTTCTTCTGATCATTTTGGCACAGACAACTGCTAAGAATTATCCAGTCATTAAATGTTTCCTTTTTAGTTACAACTAATACGGTTCACTGCTTATGTTATCATCATTTGGCGATCATTGCTGTCAGTACATTAGGGAAAATTGAAAGAGAACATCATCATTTTGGAGTAAGAAAGATGCTTCCAATTTACAGTGCCCTGTCACCCTTGGTGCGTCCCTGACTTGAAGTGCTTTCCATTATTTACAGTGTTTACAGTTTGATTCAATGGCTTTCAGCACTCTCACTACAAAAATTGTTCCAGCACCCCTGCCTGTCACCACTGATATCATCATTGGGTACATTATGTGCCAACTCAACCTAGTCCTTCAATTCCAGTCAATAGCAAAGCTACCAGACTTAAATGGGTACATGACTGGTACCTTCATCTCCAGTTTAGATTCCTAAGTGGGTGCTAAGACAAGAATGAGTACACAGTATTGTTTATTTACAAACCTTTGAATATGCTGCAAGAATTTGCTACTGTTTTGGACTGATTAAATCATTCACAGAGAACAGCACCTAGAAACAGCACTATTTAAATAAAAGTTATGACAACTGCACTTGTCATAAAAAGCTGTGGTAAGCTCTGCTTTTCTTTTTCTTTTAAAATTTTCATGTGTATTTAGTGCTCATGAAATGTGCCATTTTGACAACCCTGGAGAGTTAAATCCTTTGTTCATCCATATAAGAGGTACAGCACGGGTAGTGAAATAAACTCTCCTCCAATGCACCTCAACCCTGACCTAGAGGGACTATCTTCAGGGGTGACAGGATAGTTCACTTTTCATGCCCATTCAATGCTTGAGCTATCTGCTGGAACCTCCAACCAAGCTGTCAATTAACACCAAGCATAGCAGTGATTATACTTTTTATCATGTGGATACCTGTCCATTGAGAACTAGATTGGGATCACTAAACTTATTCATATAGTGCCCCAAATAGTCATTAGAACAAGACAGCTTTCAGGCCCCAGTATCAGCACAGCATTTTAGCACATTTAACTTAAAGAACATGGCGGTGCATCCAAGTATGCAAATGCACCTATAATTTGCATCTATGTTTTTACAGTACTCATATATGTAACCAGAGGAATGGATTTTTATGGACCTGGAAATGCTAGATATGTTTATATTTGTTATGCGAAAATGCATATCCCAAGTTTCTCCTTGCTGGTGCACTTAGACACAAACTTCTCCTCCAGTTGGCCCAGCAGAAAGCTGCATGTGACACAGCTTGCACCTAAGGATAGATCAGTTTTAACTTTAACTTTTAACTTGGTTAAAAGCCATTTAGTTTAACTTTTAACTTTTCTTTAAGAGTAATTCAAATAAATGTTTCATTGCTATCTTACCCCAGATCTAATGAAAGAGGGAATGAGCTGTGCTAAGGAAACCGTGGAAATGAGGAGCTTTCTGACTTATATGGTCAGAATGTCCCGAATTGAAATGCTATTGGTCTGAAGTAGGAAAGAGAGAAATAAAATAGATTCAGTTGTAGAACTACTGAGGATTTCATTTGGGTGACTACTAGGGCAAGGGTCCTCAAAATTGAGGAAACAGCTGTTAGTATATTGGCAAGATAAAAAAGATCTCCCTATTAAGCGAAAGATTCACCATGAATAGAAGAGCAGGTTGTAAAGCTACCATGAATACAGTGGGCAAACTAAAAAATTCCACTGTTTTGAAAGCTCTTACTCCTTTCAGCAATAGTTACAGGGTACAGAATGAAGAATTCTACTTGAAATGCTGCAATCTTTCAAAATGTACAAAATTTTAAAGGTGCCCACTGTACAGAAGAACACAATACAGATCCGCTACAACACATTAAAATGCACAGTGGACAAACAAAGAGGCTAATGGACACAGAGTTTCACTTGGGTCAATGAATCCATCACCCAGACCATGGAAATATTTCTAGCCACGTTGTCTTGCCAGTTAGTTGATTAGATAATAAAAGGAAAGATGATTCCTCCCCTCATCCCTCATTGCATCTGAACAGCTATATTTGGATCCTGCAAAGGGAGGCCAGCTACTATGCCAGTAGTACTAGCATCCCAGAAAGGATGTATCTGGGCTGGCCTAGTCCTATGATAATTCTACAACTGTGGAAAAAGAATGAAGACTAGAACAAACAAACCAACCCCATACACTACAACATTTTTCATGAAAATATGTCCCTTTTTCAGAAAACAAATTCAAATTTTGAGATTTTTCAATCAACTCTACTGAAGTACAAATGTGAACCGTGAATAATGGGAAAAATAGTGAGTGATCTTCTCTTTTTTGAAGAAATGTTAAGTATATCTTAACACATAAAGAATCATGTAGGGGTTCGCCAGATGACATTGGCTGTGATACAGTAAATGTTTTTACAACATGCCATCCAAGATCCCATACAGGGAATTTCTTCATAAATTGTATGAGAGAAATATAAAAGAGAGAAGTATATTTTTATCTTTTCAAGTTATTTTCATTGCAAAGTTCAGAATCAGAAGGTCAACCAGAACTGGGAATTCTTCCAGAACCCTATGATCTTCTGCAGTAGAGTGAGAAGTTCTGGACATTTTTCAAACACTTGGCAGATTTCAGAAAGTTTCCAAAATTCTCACATTTCCTTAGAGACAAATAAAATCTCTGAATTAAAGCAGATCTCTTTTTTTTTCTCTGAACATGGTATTGCTGTCTGAGAAATAAAAATACAATTATTGTAAAGCAACTTCCAAAATTTTCAAGAAGAAAACCTGAATGGATGGGGCTATACTTGTAAGTGGTCTGCATAAACCATTCTCCGCAGCATGAGAGAAAAAAAGAGTGAGACTGTGCAGCATTCAGTATAAGGAAAGAGAGGAATGGAGGGAGGAGAAAGAGAGAATGGATGATAGAAGCACTATCTCCTGTAGAAGCCTCATAAGAATTAGCTAAAGCTTTATTAAAATATTTTCTATTACCTCCTAACTGTTCTGCTTGTCTAAGGTAAGCATAATCCTTTACATTACTTTGTGCAAAGTAAAAACTATTTCACCATGCTATTTTCCCACTACTGTTACTC